>NC_135785.1:92850312-93158750 GCF_051106095.1 Pogona vitticeps
CCGTGGTCGACGGTATCGAAGGCCGGCAAGATGTCAAGGAGGACCAACAGAGACATTTTGCCCCGTCAGCCTCCCTCAGCAGGTCAGCGTACAGGGCGACCAATGCCGTCTCTGTACCGTGGCTCGGCCTGAAGCCCGACTGAAATGGTATGACTTAAGCCTTAGTGACTTCAGAGGGAACACGTTCAACAAATACAGTCTGGATTCAAGCCCCTGAGATGCAGCATTAAGAAGGCTTCTAAGCAAAGCAAAGCAAAAGTAACCCCATTTTCTAGCCTTTAAAGGACTGCAAAGATGTGAAGTGTGTGAATCCAAAGTGGAAGCTCAAATGTTCAGGATAAACCTCAGAAGCAGAACAACATTGGTTTGGAGGTCCTAAATTAGAGACAGAATCCTGCACAAACGCTGTCCATTCATCTAGGATACTCTCTCTCTCTCTCTCTCTCTCTCTCTCTCTCTCTCTCTCTCTCTCTCTGTGTGTGTGTGTGTGTGTGTGCGTGTGTGTGCGTGTGTGTGTAAGAGAGGCAAAAACCACCAGCCCCCAAACTGAAATACTACCATGTAGCCTTGTCTCTTGCATATGTAACCATTGTTATGAGCAGAAATAGAGAAGAAAGCCCTGAAATAACCCTTTTCTTCTGGTCTGTTATAAACTTGCTTATTGGCAAGCAAATTGCACTCTGTAGATATTCAGGGTACTCTGTTTTTATTTTCCAGGCTTCTATCAGGAAAACGGCAGAGGATGTTGCGTTGCGTGCATGTTTGACAAGAGCCTATGTGTCACATCAGAACCATGCAAGTCCCAGAAATGATCTTGTTTAGGTCTGGGTCGCATCACCTTGCTATCACATTCATTGAAGCGTTACTTTCCCAGCCCCACTTCCTGGATGATAATTATGACACCCTGCTCAGGTGAAGCCCTCATTGGCAGGGCACAGAGGGTGGCAGTTAAGAGAACCAAGAGGATAAACTGTGGGGTGTATACTCACCACTGGGGGATGAGGTCCCAGCATTTGCTGGCAGTATTCCAAAGTTCCGCACTTCAATGCAGTTGGGAAGTCTTGACACCATGACTCTGGACCTTCTGTACATTTTTTCTCCAAAGACAGGGGACTTGCAGCAGCTGCCCAAAAGAAGAAGAAGAAGAAACAAAGAAAGAAAGAAGAAAGCAATCATTAAATTTCAGTGGCCCAGTGGGAAATGTTTAGTTGAACCATGGTGGAAATGAGTTCTATGCCAAATCATGTTTTCAAAAACAAAGATGTATACTTTTTAAACACAGGGTTAATTTAAGCTAGAAAAGAACTGCTTTGGGAATAGCGGGCCTGGACTCAAAGCCCATGTTCAGCTCCATATGATTGGCCTTGGAGAAAAATTTTAATTGCATTTTAATTATTTTGCCCTTTTATTTTGCCTTCGGGTAGTGTGGGCGGCATATAAGTTAAATAAAATAAATAAATACATAAAAATAACCTCAAAGTAATCTGCCCATATGGAAAATAGAAATAGTAGCAACCTGTGCCCATGATGGAGCCAACCACAACAAAATCTGAGAAGCACAGAAGAGCTATATATATTGTATATATTTTACCTATCTAACAACCATCATATGTGAATTTATTAAACATGTTGACAATATTATTTGTCTTCAAATGAGGCAGACCAGCCAGATACAGCAGAGAGATGGACCACAAATCTTACGTTAGTTTTTGTTCTTATAATTGGTTGGCATAGCATAGCACTGAGGAACCTTTTTTGGCTTTTAGCTCCTGCCAGCTAGGCTGGCTAATAGTAAGAGATTTGGGAAGTTTCAGTGTTTCTGGAGGGCCAACGATTCCTCACCCCTGATTTAGCATTAGATCTCTTCCTTCCTCTATGTGTTCTCAGCATCCCTCTTCCTCTCCATTAGAAAATCATAACTTTATTGATACTTGATACTTTAATGATACTTGAGCAAAACAAGTCAAAAAATTAACAGTCCTAAATTTAACGCTGTAACAACCTCCTCATGCCAGCAGGGTTCAACAACTCTGTTCTATAATCTGCCATGGTAGCAGAAAGAAATCTCATTAATATGTGCTGGTAAAATACACTAGAACTATGATCATTCACACTATGGTAAGTGAGGCCAGCTTGTAACAAGACATCATCTGGGACAAGTTTGTGTACAGTTGCAGCCTTCTTATGACAGATGTTTATGTTTCAATCCCAGTTATCAATAGGTTCAAATTACGGAGGGGAGAGTAAAGGGGGGTGGTTGGGCTGCGTGAAATCCACAAGCCATTGGTCTACTTTTTTCCACTTTGGGTCAGTTCATAATTTGAGTTCTGCCAGCTGTGTAAATTTACTAGCTTAAAACAAACTGGCATTGACTAGAAACTCTGAACAGACTCTTCAGACAGCTAATATTTGCTTTGCAAGGCAGAAGTACAAGCAGCAGAAACAGCAGTTCAGCCCGAATAATTGCCTGCCTCTTTTATTTGAGCCAGACCTACACATTTGCAATAACCTGGTGGACATGCATTTACTCTGGGTTAGCTGCAAAAAGGTGCGAGATAGGTTGTAACATATGTCAACGTTGTAGTTCTTTTTTGTTTGGGTGGGCTTGCCCATGGCCACTGTGGGTTTGCCCACAGTGGGGTGCGACATCACGTGATGAGAACCATCATGCCTCACTCTCACCTTGTTTTTTTTTTTAATTTTTAAGAAGAGTGTTCAAGCGTGCATGTAGATGTTGATTAATTACAGGTTTTTTAATAAAGGAATTGTACATTCATGTGTTTCAATACAGGTGGAAAGGAGGGGGAAATGACAATATAATGGCATTCAAGGGCATTCAAAGAGATGGTGAATCAGGGGAGGGAGAGCAGGATGAAGAGAGGCAAATCCACCTCCTTGGACCGAGAGCTCCCAAGAGGCTCTTCAGGTCCTCCTAAACAGCAAGGGGCTCATTCTGTTTTATCTGAAGTCGTCACCTTTATGAAATTAAGGCAAAAGTTAGAAATATCCCTGAAAGCAGACGTGACAGACAGGGTGGGGAACAGGGGTACAGGGAAGGGCTGGAGTGCCTCTGAAACTGCAGGGCACCATTTTAAACTGCAGGTGGGCTTAACGTGTGATACGACAGGAGTCACTGCAGATCCAATCCAGTTTTTCCTGACAGTATAGTTGTAGCCTTCCAGACATTAACAGGTAGCAATGTTTAGAGCTTTGTGGTCATTAAATGCTTTCCTGCAGCAGAGCAGTAGGCCAGGCTGCATTTCTTGCTATTGCTTTGGTAAGCACAGTGTGAGGTGTTCTGGCCTTTAGGAGCGTATTTCAAAACTCCCACAGTGTCTCAGATTTAGGAGAGCAACCTTCAACGGCCTAGATTCCAACTGCTACCCTCCAGATATTTTTGACTTCAGCTGCCACTATCATGCTGGCCAGAATAATGGAAGTTGGAATCTGAGGAACCTGGAGGGTGCGAGTTTGAGGAAGGCTGGCCTTGCTCCTTCTTCACCAAGGAAGGCCATCACATATTCCGTCCTTCCATAATTAAGCCTTCTCTTTTTAAAACAGCCATACATCCTCACTTTTATCAGGCGGTTCCATGCTTCCTTAAATCTTTTTCATAGTCATATGAATATCTCTAACTCTGTAATTATCTGACCCACACACTTAAGGGTTTGCCTTTGTGCAATCCTTGTGCAGAATGTTCCCTTTATAACAAGCCACATCAAAGAAAGGCCTTTGCTGTGATATCTCAAACCAATTTGCCTTATACTCTTCCCATTCAAGTTATAGCCCTCAGTTACCACCACAGCAGACTTTCCCTCCGTCCAGGGTCAGAAGGAGCCCCTGCTTGCCAGTAAATAGCTTCTTTGCGTTGTTGTCGCTGTTGTGTGTGGCTTTTTTGCTGGGTACATTTGGACTTCATAATAAGCCGAAATTCTTGCTGACCAGAGATAAGCTGCGTGCTAGTAATCACTGTCACATTGCTCCTAATGCAAGCAGAACTGGCTAAACAAACCATGGACCTTTAGCTTGCTTATCATGAGCTCTAAAACCTAGCATGAAAAAAAGTAATCTCAGTACCTTTTCTGGGCTATCAAGTAGAGAGATAAATCAGACTGCCTAGCCAGCCTATTGGCAAAAGATCTATGGTTTGCAATCAGGGAATGTGTACAAAGATGTCATTCATAATCAATCAGCCAGGATTCCCTATAAATACTGGCTCACTGTGCTATGCAGCTTCAATTTAGGTATTTATTGCTTGCATTTATAGACCGCCCCTTTAGTGGCAAGCCGCTATTCTGGGTGGTTTGGACCAGTTAAAACACTCCACCCACCATAAGCAAAGGGAGACAAACTTATTACACCAATAATTTCATATCTGCTCAAGGAGGAGGAACTGAGGACCCAAGAGAGGACTCAGAGGCTGCTTCCAGGCTGCAGAACTCCCAAGAAAGTTGAGGCTGGCCCCCTCCCCTACTATCCCAGTGGGGCAGGCAACGGCCTTTTCCTTCAAGGTATGCTTCTGCAGCTAGTGGAGGGGGGACTTTAATCTAGACAGGTGCTGCCTTTAGATTTGCTGAATTTGTTCTTAACTGCATAGAAAGAAAACTTTTTAATGAAGCTGTTGTATGTTTTTAATCAGTGCTGATTTATTCATTCCCATTTGGTGCTGGGAGAAACAGAAGGAAACAAAGAAGGAAGATAGCTTTTCAGCCAGTATTTTCAGCTGTGTCTCTAAAAGCAATTTGGTGAGTTTATCTTTGTTATTACACTGTTCTGATAGTACTGTTGTGAATTCCATATTCTGTGGAATTCTGGGACTAGTAATCTGGTGTCATACGTTGCTTTGTGCCCAGGAGAACCCTCATGCACATGGGTACAGAAGGGACTTCTAAATACATAGCCAAATGACACATCGCAGCACTCCCCTGCCCACGCACACCCAAGGAATATATTTATTTATTTACAGTGGTGCCTCGCTTAACGAGCGCACCGTTTAACGAAGAATCCATATAGCGATCCCTTTTTGGGGATCGCTATACGGATCTGCCCCAATCGCCGTACTCGCTTTGCGATGATTGGGGCGTCCGGCGGCCATTTTGGAGCCGCCGATCAGCTTATCGGCGGCTCCAAAATGGCTGCCGGGTGACCCGAAATGGCCCCCTATCAGTGTTGTCGCGCCCTCCCCTTGCTTACAGAGGTCGCGAAAACGCTGGGGGGGGGCATTTTGGGTCACCCAGCAGCCATTTTGGAGCCGCCGATAAGCTGATCGGCGGCTCCAAAATGGCCACCGGACGCGAAAACATCGCTGGAGGGGTAAGTTTGGACGCTTATTGGAACGCATTAAACTAAGTTTAATGCGTTCCAATAGGCTTTCCTTGCCCGCACAGCGATGTTTTCGTATAGCGAAGGTTAATCTGGAACGGATTAACCTCGCTATACGGGGCACCACTGTATTTATTTATTTATTGGACTTATATACCGCCCCATAGCGCTACAAGCACTCTCCAGGCGGTTTACAATTTTAATTATACAGGCTACACATTGCCCCCCCAGCAAGCTGGGTACTCATTTTACCGACCTCGGAAGGATGGAAGGCTGAGTCAACCTTGAGCCGGCTACCTGGGATTTGAACCCCAGGTCGTGAGCACAGTTTTAGCTGCAGTACAGCGTTTTAACCACTGCACCACGAGGAAGGAGCTGTCCCTGTGACAGTTAAAATGATACTGGACAATAGCTGCATAATATAGCCTCCAGAGGAAGGGAATGGGAAACCACTATTCTCTTACCTAGAACAATCTGAAAAAGGTCTGACCGACCCTAAGTCAGAATTGACTTGATGGCACATGTTTACTAATGGCTAGATTTACTCCAGGTTGTACAGGTCCATTTCTGCTGTGCAGAGGGTTCATGGGCAAGCTCTGCGTGCAAGATCTGATGCCATGAAATAGGCAAAAGTGTGGGCAGAAGGCAAAAGTATGGGCAGAGGATATACTACTGTTTATCTCCATGCTCTGAAAAACATTTATTTCCATAATTTTTGTTTTCAATTGGCATAGCAGCACTCTGATACAATGAAGCATTTGCTATTGAACTGTTTCCCTTTTTTTCCCTTTGCTTTATCATCTGCTAGGTTGTTGCTTTTTTTAAAGTCCTGGTTTTCAGTTATTGACCAGAATCCTGTTAGTGGTCATGTACTGTTTGTGCCACCTGCCCTGGTTAATTGCAGCTAACTGATGAGGTGTCAGGGCACAGGTCAGTCATGCATCAAACTGTGCTACCAAATTGTTCAATTAGCTGCAATTAGCTGAAGCAAGTTATGCAAACTTTGGGCAAGCACTAATAGGATAGTGGCCAATGTGTTTTGATAACCATAGAATTCCCTTTAAAATATACTTTCAAGCCAGACTTTTGTGCCATGTTTTGTTTGGAGTATTTGCATTCTTGAAAAAGACCTTTTGGCCATACACAATAAATGCTGAAGTTCGCTGGTTCCTGAGAGCCAAGCTGCTGTTCATAGGTGCACACACTACTTCCTATATGTCACAGCTCACGGAGAATCTCTGTGACTATGTAGCTAATTACTTCTTCCCCTGACTCATAGTTCCGCAGATGACAGTTATAGTAAGATAGTTTAGGGTAATTTAGGACATGAGCTGTTCTTATATTTAGTGCCGTGTAGGCAGGACAAGATAACAGACTTATTGGATAGGAACAATGCTGACAGAAAGCTTTTTTTATGATCATGTAGCTTCACGCTGCTAGCTCAGCTGTACAAGGTAAAAAGGAGACACAAGCAAGGGACCACAGTAGAGGATGACTAATGGTATGAGCAGGTTTTCTGGCACTTCTATTTACCACTCCTGGCTCCCAAGTCTGCGTTCAGTGCTTCACTAAGACCACACAAGAGTGATACTTGAAAACATTCTGTTGCCAGAAACAAACGAACAATTGTAGCCAAAGGGCTTGTGTCACAGCTAGGGATTCTGCCATGCTGAACAAAATAGAGAATAGAGAGTGGTTGTTGTGGGTTTTTTGGGCTCCTTGGCCGTGTTCTGAAGGTTGTTCTTCCTAACGTTTCACCAGTCTCTGTGGCCGGCATCTTCAGAGGACAGCACTCTGTGCTCTGGTGTAGTTGGCTTTGGGAGTGTAGTATTTATGGCTGTGAGATAGGCCCTTTGTCTTTTTCTGTAGATGGGTGATTAGTGTGTATTGTTGTGGGTGTATTGTTGTGCTAAGGAGAAGAGATTATCTGTTCCTGTGGTTGATGAGTGTCATTAGCTGGTCTTTTGTGTGTAGTGATCCCCTGTCCTTGTGGCTGGGTAGAGTTCGTTGACCTTTTGCACACTGTATTTTTGAGGGCTGGGAGCCAAGTTTTGTTGAGATTCACACTTTCCTCTTTTCTGTTGAAGTTTTGCTGGTGCTTGTGGATTTCAATGGCTTCCCTGTGCAGTATGACGTAATGATTGCTGGTGTTGTCCAGTATTCCCATGAGGCAATCGTCTAGCGAGGCACCACTATATTTATAAAATTCCCATGCATTTCAACAGCCATGTCAGCACTGTGTGCTCTGTCCTGTACTACAAGGCTATGTACATGGATAATGTGCCAATGTACTTGCAAAATTCATCTGTGTATCTTTTACCTTGTAGCACCTCCCCTTCATTTGTTTCCCTCATTTAGCAAAAACATGTTCAGCAAGTGTTTTATGTAAGAGGCCTGCTACCTCTGTAAGCATGTGACTACACTGAAAAGCCAAATAGGCTTTGCTACAATTTGATTTGTAGCCTGTATTACATTTGCAATCAATGCTCACACAGGGGCTGTGGATTCACTTGGAACTTCCTCCTTCCTACTTAATGTTATGCAAATCACACACACCCCTTTCCTTCCTTCCTCTGATCCCACCTATGCTGATCTTGTTATGGTTCTCTGTGAAGTCACTTTCTCATTTGCTTTGGACTATTACATTTCTTTAAAAAAAATCTATAGAAAAATAACATGGAAAGTACCTAACGGTATAAGAGTACAGAACAGCAAATGTTTGGACAGTAATTTTGCAAAATACATTATAACTCACATATCAGAATGATACCATAACAGGGATCAACACCATCCCATCTAGTAATCTTTCCCCTTATGCTCAAGTAACACACACAAGAATTATCTCACCACTGGTCACAATTGCATGGCAATAATTTAAAACCATATGTGAACAGAGATAAGGTAATTTCTTCATGTATTACTTGAAAGTAAGGAAAAGGAGTAATAAATAGGAAGGGGAAGATGATTTTAATGGGACCTTCAGAACTGTCAGTTAAGCAATTAATAGCTAAGCTTTTGCTTCACAACAAAAGGACCTTCTTATATGAGCTGTAAGGATTCAGGACTAGCACCTGATCCCTCACATTAAAATCATGGTGCTTTGTTTTTGCATGTCCCCCACACCCGGCCCCAAACTGCCTACATATGTCATTGAAACACCACCTACTGATACACATCCTCCATCTTTACAAGAATGTATCATAATTAACTGCATGGGGGACAACCCATTTGAATCATCCCAACTTGAAAAGGTAGGAGCCCCCAGCAGCACAGGCGGGAAAAGGGTGCTTTGGGAGCAAAAATGTTTGGAGTAGAGATGGGGACTAATATAAAAATGGATTGCTTTTTCTGACGAATATAGCCAATTTGTTAAATATTCATCGATCCATATTTGTGGGCTCCAGAGACCCCTACAAATACAAAGGGATGAATATTTACCCGTTTTTATTAATCCTTCATATTAAAAAAAAACAGCACCATTCTGCCTATCAGCCACCAGGCTGCCCTTTGCAAAGATGGCAGCTGCAGCTTCCCTACCCTAAATGAAGTGACAGCCACCATCTTTGCAAACGGCAGCCAGTCTCCCTTTTTACACGTGGCTGTGAAGGCCTGATGGAGACCTTGGCAGCAGCTATTAAGGTAAGGGGATGTTGGTGGGTGTGGGGTGGGGCTTAAGGTAGGGAAAGGAAGGGGGCGTGGGGTAGGCTGTTGGGATGGCTGGTTGTGTGTGGGGGGTGGCTGCCTATGGCTTCTGATCAGCTGATCAGCAGCCAGTAGGCAGAATGGGCTTCTATGCCGTGTGGTAAAGTCTCCTGGGGGGACCCAATTTGTGGGTGAATAACTCAGATGTCTGATATCCAATCTTCACCAAAGTTGGCAGGCATGTTGGGGTAAGACATAGGAATCTCCATTGTGATTCTGGAGTCTCTAAGTAACTGGGGGGAGCTTTCCTGGGGGCCCTCTTTGTGACTATATAACCCGAGGGTCCATGATCCAATGCTCACCAAACTTTCAGTATTTGTAGAAAGGTGTCTGAGGAAGCTTCTCTGTTAATTAGGTGTCTGTAGATGGTTAGGGGCCAGTGTTATAGCCATTTAAAGTGCAAATGGAACAATCCATTGATTCATTGAAGAATATTCGTATTCATTGATCCATTAACCTTGCTGAATAACAGATCAAAACGAATTGCCATTTTTTTATTTGTCCCCATCTCTAGTCTGGACCAATTTGAATCAGCCCTTGTGTCCTGCAGTCATTTTTTTTTTAAAATGAATTCACCCATTTTATAAGCAATGCAAATCCCACAATTTTTGACCAAGTAGTCACACTCTAATTTGATTAGCACAATTTTAGTACCCTGATCCCTTACCGTTTAGTTTATTGTACTGTACTCCATACAATGTACTTCCACGTTTGAAGACAAAAGTGTCACAAAGTTCAAAATGTAATACTGGAACTGTATGATCATTCTAGCTTCAATTAAAATCCTGATAGGCAAGTTTGAAATTCAGCTGCCAATGAGACTGGGAATTTGGATCATATCATTCTAATGATGCATCACTTATGTGGTTTACTCCCAACTTGTTTTCTGGAGCAATCCAAAAATTGTTGTTCTCCTTTAACATCTAAAATACCCTGAAACCTCATAAGGCTTTGTTCTAGAAGCTCCCTGCCCTATGATTTATGATAAGGAGGAAATGAGAGGCAAAACCATCAGGTTCTCCACACACAGGCACAAAGTGAGAACTAATCCCCATAATTACCATCCTCTTGTTGCCAAACTCCCATCAGGCAGCAGAGACATAGGTATCTAAGGGAAGAGAGGCAACAGGCGAGCTGTGGGCTGCATTTGGTCCATCGGTGGCTAAAATGTGGCACTCAGGAGCCTTGAGTCCACACATCTCAATATTCTATAAAACAATTTGAAATGTATTCAAAAATGTCCCTTATGCCCTCTATTATATGTGGGATCCAAACTTTACATATTTTAGGATACCCTGGTAGGTAGCGCCCCCTTTAATTTTTAAAAAAGAAATATTTTTGCCACTGCAGGGCATAAAGGCATGCTTTCAGTTTGAAAAAAGCTCCTTCTAACTGTCTGTACTTTTTTAAAAAAAATGTGCACTAGGTATCTTGTGGGGGTGAAGGTTGGTTGTGATTTTATTGAGGGAAAATACAAATGCTGATTTTGGACCACATTGAGAAGGAAATACAAATTATTTTTAATAATTTATAGTTATAACTTTAAAAGTTATACAGTGGTGCCTTGAATAGTGAGCGCTTCTATTAACGATGAAACCGAATAGCGATTAATTTTTCAGGGCTTTTTTTCACTTTGAATAGCGATGTTTCCTATGGAGATTTTCCATTAGCGACGGCAATTCTTTCCAATTGGAACGGATTAGCTGGCTCTCAATGCATTTCAATGGGAAACCACATTTCAAATAGCGATGAAATCCAATAGTGATGTTTTTTGCGGAACACATTAACATGCCTATTCAGAGCACCACTGTACGTAATCTTTAAATACCTATTTGCCCTTCTTTTTTAAAAAAAGTATGTAAGTAGCCTCTGTAGGGGTGCAAGCCTTTGGACTACTGCCCAGTCTGAAAATTGGCCCTCAGCACCACTGAGATCACCCACCCCAATGAAAGTAGGATATTTATTTATGTATTTATTTATATTATGCCGTTCTCCCATTAGGGACCCAAGGTGGCTCACCACAATTAAAATTATAAAACAACTTTTAAAAATTACTATATGTCATATTAAAAACCCATAAGCATATATTAAAATTTAAAACCAAGATTAATTTTAAAAATTAAACAATCTGTACATTAATTAAAAAAACCCATTTCTGAGTCAGTTATTGCTTAAAGCCTGCCTGAAGAGGAAGATCTTCGCCTGACAACAGAAGGACAAGAGGGAGGAGACCAATCTGGCTTCTTGGGGCAGTGCATTCCAAAGCCTGGGAGCAACCAGAGAGAAGGGCCCCTCTGGGCTTCTCTTGTGTCCATGCCCAACAAGCTTGGAAAGATGGTGGGCCCAAGAGAAGGTCCTCCACAGAAGATCTTAAAAGCCAAGAAGGCTCATGTGGGTGGTGCTGGAGGATAATGCTGGAGGATAATGCCGGAGGAAGGCAAAGACCTGTTCAGCTCAGCCTCTTGTTTCCCACTGTGGCCAGCCAGATGCTTATGGAAAACCCACAAGCAGGACATGAGCATGGAAACCTTTCTTTTTTTGCTCATGTCCTCTAGGAAGTGGTATCCACTGGGATGCTGCCCCTGATCCTAAAGAGAACATGTAGCAGGGGTAGGTCCCCTCCCACTACAGCCAGTCCCAGCCAGTCTGAACAACTATCAGGGGTTATCAGGGTTCTAGTCCAAAACATCTGGAGGGTCCTGGGTGACCTGTCTATGGCATATAGATTTTGCCACTGTCAGTTTTGTTCTTGTGGGTGTTTTCACACTGATAGTAACTTAAAGCTTGGTGCTGGTTTGAATGTTACTGTCCTGTCCTGAGATTAATTTTTAAGGATATATTAGTTTGGTTTGATTAGGGTTCTACTGACGATCATCAGTGATCTTGGTGGCTAATGGCACTCTTGGTGACTATTCAAACACTTTGAAGAGAGATAGAATCTAAAATACCAGAAGACAAAGCAGAACAAACCCCAGGACCCCTTGGTTGTTACAGAGCAAGCAACGGGAAAATCCTCTTAACACAGTCTTTGCTCCATCTACACATTGCTATGGGCTGGAAATAAGGAAACATGCAAATAGTATTATTTGAGAGAAGCAACACAGCTTTGTTTTAGTGCCCATATTCATCCAGATATGTGTGCTGCTTGCTTATATACAGGTGTGTGTGAGACAAACTGTAACACTTTGTTTTGCTGCTAGAAGGCAAAATCCCCTCCTGATCTTTCCATGTCTCTCAGAGATTTATCACTTCCACTGATCCACACTGTCCATTTTTTTACCCCTTTCCTTCCATTCTTTGATTCTCCTAGACGGTCCCATAACTCTGTTTCCATCCACCTCCCCCCACTCTTGCTTCCTTGTACATTCCCACATTCCTTTTCTTGAAGGTCTCTGGGAAAAGAGAATGGATGGCTCCCTGTTTTGGAGCAGCTGTAGAAAGCCTAATCACAAACTTGATTCCTTTTCTGCAAAATGGGTGTTGCCCCCATGCTAGCCTAATGGCAACAACTGGAAAGCACCAACTGTCCCATTAAAGAAAGTGGATGGATTGATGCAATCCAACAAAACAACATAGGAGTGTGGCCATGGGGTGAGGGTGGTGTAGACTCTGAGAAATCCAGGAACCTGCAGGCCATTGCATATGTTGGAAGTTCAAACAACCTCCTCATTTTTAATGAGACTTTGAACTCATGCCAGCAGCGAACATGGGAGCAAAGCCCTATATTTATAATCACCACCGACAAATAGACACATGTACCCAGGGACATTTCTAGGAGAAAAGCAACAACAATACAAACACAAACACACACATTTCTTGTTTCTCCCTACTTTGTAGAAGTAGGTGTTTGATAAAATCCAGTATGGATCTCACAAAGTTAGATGGCCTTTTCCTTTTTAAAGGAATATACTGTATTTTTCTGTGTATAAGATGCCCCCATGTATAAGACACCCCCACTTTTCTAATCCAAAATTAAGAAATCTTAGTGAGGTTTAGCAAGTGTAGGGGGAAAGGGATCAAAGTGCTGCAGGATCCATTTGATCCCTGCTTTCCCCTCCACTTGTTTTTGTTCTCTCCTCGGCTTACTTCCGTGTATAAGACGACCTTCAATTTTTAGTCTAAAGATTTTAGACAACAGTATAGTCTTATACATGGAAAAACACGGCATATAGAATAAAGCACACACACTGTTATTATCATCATCATGTCATGTTGTTCTAAACATTGATACCTTAAGTAGTTCAGTGTACGGGGAAGGGGATGTTACTACTTCAAAGAGATGTCCCAATTTCAACAGGCACCAGAAATACAATCACAAATACTGGGAGGATGGGAAAGGGCAGGAAAGGAGCAGAATCGTGTTGTCACGACATACATTGCCACAAACCAGGGATGAAGCTTCTACTTCAGAAATGAAGCAACATGAATTGTAAGAAATTCTGTGCAAAACCTCCTGGCAAAATGTGGCCTGCTGGATTTTTTTAAGGTTCAACATTTAAAAAAAAAGCACTGGAAATGATACATCAAAAAGGGGGAGGGCAGGGGAGAGAAAGTTATTTATCATTTGGGTACCTGAAAGTAATCCAGAAAGATCAGGCTGATAATATGTGAGTAAACATAAGTAAAGCAAACTTAACAGTTTCAAGTTACCAGCTCGAGACTAAAGTATACTTATCATGCTGAACAGGATGTATTTTTGAAAGACACTTTTGAGAATATAGCCATATTCACCTGTTGTAACTACAAGAGCAAAGAGTTTTGTAGCATTTTAAAAAGCAGCAAGCTCTACCTGGCTCAATTTATAGTATGAGCTGCCGTCTACTACCTGGAGTCTATGCATCTGATGAAGTGGGCCTAAGTCCATGAAAGCTTATGTCAAGTAAAATGCCTCAGCACTTAAAGTGCCTCAAGACACTGTTGTTTTTCAAAAGAAATATTTCATGTTGGTTAAATGCCACACATAAATGGCATGCCTTTGCTAAGGTATGCTGTTTTTCCCCCCATGCTGGCACATAAACCATTTCCTTGAAGGGCAGGGACACAGCTGTCAGCATTTCAGGTGAAGGATGTGCCTCACACTTCATCTCTCACAGCTTGGGTAACTAGGAGGAGCATTCCTCCAAGCCCTTCAGCTGTGCAGTCTTTTCACAAGCTCCAGAATAATTGGTGCTTGTACACGAGAAGCAGTCGATATGTTCTCTAGGCTAGGGCCAGCACTGACATGAGGCACAATGAGACAGTGATCTCAGGCAGCAGTTCCGGAAAGGCAGGACACAGGGCAAGGTGGGCAAAAGTTAAACCAGCTCCATTATTCCATGATTATATGTGTGCTAACACCTTGCAATCTGGCTGGTGTCTTCTAACTCAGCCTTCTTTCCTCAGCTAAAATGAAGGATACCTAATGCTGCTAAGGGTAAAGTAAGGTTCAGCTGGCAGTCTGGTCAACATCTAGAAGTAGAATGTATATCTTTGTGTATATTGTTCTTCACCTCAAGCAGCGAAATGTCTCAGGGACACTTTGGTGTAGTTTCACAACCCTCATTAATAGACAAGATATGAAACAAATGTTTGATTAAAAAATTGGATTTAAAATTGGAACTTCAAGTTCTGTATTTGAAAACTTGATCACCAATTTGACTAATTGTGGTTTTTTTTTCCATGTAATCAAATGTTTAGGGGGTGGTTTCAGACTGGTGCAGGAAGAACAACCTTCAGAACACGGCCAAAGAGCCCGAAAAACCCACAACAACCATTAGATCCCAGCCATGAAAGCCTTTGTGAATACAAAGATAGACATCAATTGCTGAACACTATTGAGTGATATCGATCAAATATGGCCAGCATCAAACGACAAAGCAAACTTTAAAATAGCATCAATTGTCATGTAGCTAGCCTTTTTTTTTTTTGGCATTTATATAGTTGTAGTGTTCAGTGTGCATTATGGACCTTATCTGAGTAAATTGTGTACCAAGGATGGGGATGTACCAACATCGGGGTCCAGCTGGATATGGTTGGGCTATAATACCCATGAGGCCTTATCACTGGCATCCTTGCCCAGGACTGATGAGAAAGGCAGTCCAACAAATATCTTGATGGTCACATATTAGAATTATCATACAATTGAATGTCCTTTTATTTTCTTCCCCACCCCGACATCTCATATCACTCAAGGAGAGTACCACCAACTTTCCAGCTGAGATGGGAGCAAGAATATGGAGTAATGAGGCAAGGAGAAGAAATCTGTTCCACCAGTGGTTCTAGTCACATTAGCCAATGGAAATAATTTAGAACCTGCACGAAACCTCTTTTTTTCTGCAAGCTTCTCCCTGCTGGCAATCCTAACCTACACATCAAAAGTAAGCTACTTTCTCTTTTCTTCTGAAATTAGAAACTAGGGTGAGGGCTCTAGGATGCCTTGGTGCAATCTAATCTCTCAATCCAAATTGCAAAACTCATAGCTAATCTCACAACCGCTACACAAGAGGGAGCAGCAGAAGACTTGGGTTGGAGGGAACCTCAAGTTTTACTGGATATATTCCAAACATCTTGCCTGTAATGCTGAGGTCAAACTAGGGGTTAAGTGTGGAAATGCTTATGTGAACACCCCACACCTTTACCTAACCCCCATACAAATAGTACAAAACCAGGGATGTACAATTATTATTTCCTAAGCAGCAACATTCTTTCTAGAATTGGATTTAGGAGAAGGATATTGGGGAAACGAGGAGGAGGAGACTGGCCTGTTCAAAGCCCAAAGACCGAAATCCTGTTGCTTAGCAAAATAAGTTGCACGATAGAGGACACCCAGTGAGTCAGTGGGAATTTGATGTGTCAACTTCTAAGTTCCATTGATTCAAATGGGGCTATCTTCCTTGTGACTTACTACACCAGGCAACAGGAATCCAGCCCTTGTGTCATCATATACATTCATGCTTCCTTCCCAAATCTACAGCACAGTTAGTGTCACCAACTGATTCTACAGGTTGGAAGCAACAGGCTGCAAAAAAAAATAAATAAAATAAAATAAAATAAAATGTAAACCTGAGTTATATTTTTGGTAACAAGGGCACAACGGAGTTAAAAAAAATAACTTTTGAGCTCTGGATGGATTCAAATGGACCAAGAATTGATCAGCCGGGGAACAATCTGTGTCTATGTATTCATCACCCTAAATATATATGTTTCCCCTTAAGATGTATGTGCTGGAACAGAAACAATAGTTAACTCAGATAGTCGTTTTAGCAAAGCAGAAATAAAACAGGAATATTCTAAAAAGTAAAGGAAACCACTCCATAAAAAGAAACATTAACCCAAAGTGATAGATAGCATACTGCATTATACAGTACACCACCTTGGACATCATGCTGACACCAGGAAAATTGCTAGCAAGACTTTCAGGCTCCAAATATCTTTGGCATTCTTTTAAAATTCATGAGCACTGCATGCTAAATGAAGCCCTGGGACAACATAATCCATCATCCAAAACTGGAAAGTTCATTCTCCAAGGTAAAATCCCTATATGGCTAATATCATCTGCCCAAGAGAAAATGGCAGCTGGCTTGTGTTGGAACCTTAGGATTTACAGAATCAGCCCCAAACACCAAGGGGAGAGGTGCTAAACCAGCCCAGTGAGAGCTGAGGGTACATAAGCATTGCATGACACTGGCTGAATGTTTGGGGAAGAAGATGAAATAGTCTATCTTGGAAGAGGGCATCGCTAGATGATTGGTTGTTTGGCTGGCTGGCTGGCTCCCTGAACAAACAGAAACAGACAAGACAGGTACATTGTGTTACATGCCTCTCTTGCCACATTTAATAATCTACTAGGCAAAGCAATTGTTCAACATCATCATTTAGTTAGTATGAAAAGAATAGGTGATGGCTGATCTCTCAAGCGCAATATATATCAGATTTGCCTGAGGCAGGAAGAACTCTGGAGAACAGTGTGAGAGGACAGAACTACACTGACAAGAGGAGTTAATGGCCTCTGTGAGAGTCACATGTGAAAGCTTCCGGCTTTCCATTGTGCCAGGCTAAGGCTGTTACAGAAGACAAACTGGTTCAGCAATGAAACCTTTGTTTGTTGTCCTAGATTCAAGTGTACACCTGGGAAATGCCTTTGCTACGTATGGCATTTCCTACTGATTGCTCCATACTAGTCCTTGCCTCTTCAGAAAGTCTTAACAAATCAAGTGATTCAGATTAGACGCCTTATGCCGATGTTGCTTCTAAGACCTATTTCTAATTTTTTAAAAAAGAGAGTACAAGATTACAAAGTGAGGCCCGAGCTCAAGAAAGGAAGGGGTCAGATTGTGACACATTGTATTTTGCCAAGCATAAATGTAAACCACGATCCTGCCAAAAGTGTGGATTTATATATCTGATGCAACCTGGCTTGGGCTCAGAGGAATTTGTCAGGGTTAGATGAAGTCAGAAAGCCGCTGTCTCTTTCAGGTGTTTGTGTGTGTGCCACCTATCTTGTCTTGCCAGTTTGTGATCACCAGTTGGGAGCAGCTCCCACCCACTCCACTGAGATCATCCCCTTGTTTGCTGGCATGGCAAATTCATCTCTGCTCTGCTTAGTAAAGTGACACACCTGTCTCCAGAGAAAGGTTGGAAAAAAAGACTCCTGAAAGCAGGAATAATATGCCGAGAAAGTAAGTAAGCTGACTGATGAAACATAATACATGATGTTGTGTTTGTCACATTTATTTGCACGCTTTTAGTTATTAGAGACCTGGAAAACAGGTCAAAAATGCCTAGTGGTCATTAAAGGGCAACAAAAGGCCTTTAATGACCACTAGGCGTTTATGACCTCTTTTCCAGGTCTCTAATAACTAAAAGCATGCAAGTAAATACTTATGATTATCATGTGGGTGCAGCAAAGCATTTTCATTTACCTGTCTTTGGATCAGGTATAAATTGCCTGGTCAAGGGACAATATTCCTGATCCACAGTCTCCCTTCTCTTTTGGCTTGATACATTTAAAAAATCTTCCTTGTATGTAAAAACATCATTCATGCCCCATTAGTTTTAAACAAGCACTCACCTGCGGGGAAATAACCAAAGTCTCCTATTTAAAAAAAATCATTAAAATATACTAAATATTTTTGGTGAAAAATTTGAACCATTTTGGGGTTGCCTTGTATTTCACTAGCCAGAATGTTATTGAGAAGTCATAGCAGCAAAGGGAAGCTCCCTAACACATTGCTGGCATCTTCTTATTTAGCTGTAATGTACCATTGCAACTTACATAATTTTGCTAATTTTGGATTAAAATACCAAAATAATTCCACCCACTGACACTATCATTCTACACAGGTTGATTGTGTCACTTTATACCGTAGAGTTTAAGACAGAGCCACTGTAGTGGAAAGATGAGGCAGACCACCTCAAGCCGGTGTCTTCTGGGTTGTGTGATTACAAATTCTATCATCCCCAGCCAGAGTTGGTAGTCAAACATATCTGGAACATGCGAGGTTGGGAAAAGGTGGGTAAGAACACTGGGATAAGGAAGGACGGGTACAGGACTTGACTTTGCCACAGAGCTTGTTTGGTGAGCTTGGATTAGTCACCATCTCGCTGACCAACCCACCTCACGGAATTATTGTGACAATCACAATAATCACATTAGAAAACTGGACCAATCTGTGCTGAACTCCTTAGAGGAACAATGGGATACAATAGGTTGTCGGCCATTTTGAACAGAATATGCGAACAGAGAGGCCTTGGGTCTCCTTCAGTGGAGCTCTTATGCATTTCAGATATGATTGGTTCATAGTAGGACCAAAAACTTGAGATGAATTGTACAACTGATAATGTACTCCACTAGGCACTAATACAGAAAATACTACTGACTTCATAATTCTAATGACTCAAAAGCTATTCCCCAGCAACATTAATTATGACTGGACATTAGATTTAAAAATTATGATTTTGCTTACAGTTCAAAGAACGAGCTATGGTAAGACGTCCTTTCCAAGCAATCAGCTTTTCTCTCTTTCCAGCTATGGTTCAGTGACACAAATCCTACCACTCCACCCCCATTCATAAGTGCATCCATATGGTAGGTCTCAGGTTTACCAGCCTTTTGGCACCTATCCTGAATCTGATCCCTATGCCATATCCTTGCAAACTGACGCAACAGAGTGGAAGAAAATCATGCAAATGGAAGGACATGTGTAAATATGTACAGAAGCTGTGTAACACATTAGCCTTCCCACTCACCTGTCCCTCTATCATGTCTAGCGGGAGGGGGAAAGTGCACGAGACACCTAATCTGGAAGCGAGATTGCCACTTTTTTTGGACAAAAATAAAATCTCGCCATTCTCCTGTGTCTTTGACAAGAACATGGCATCCAGAGAATAAATAAACAAAGCCTTTTTTTTCCATTTCTGCATGCCAGGAAAAGTTTAATCTGATTATCTTCTGATTATCAGGCTACTCTTAACAACTAGCTTCAAACAACAACTTTTTTGTTACTTTCCCAGGGAACTCTGGGAGCTGTAGTTTAAAACAACAACTTTTCCAAGTTCTGGTTTAAACATACATGTAGACTGAAAGAGGTAACCATTACAAAGGCAGATGAGACTGCACCCAAAAAGAGTAGGTTTAGCCATTTTGCACAGTTGAGACACAAAGCTTTTATGTTGTTATATGCTGCCACACCATATAACATTTACAGTGACCCTAACAGTTTTGAGGTTTGTGAGACATTCAAGAGGTAGTTTACTATTGCTAGTGACTTTCCATGGCCAAGCAAGGATTTGAACCCAGGTCTCCCCAGTCTGAGCCCAATACTCTGACCCACTACACCACACTGGCTATCCCAGATTTATACCTTATTCCAAAGGCTATGTTGATATTTCAACAGTGCATAGAAATTCCAAGACAAGGATTCAAACCCAGAAGCAAGTCTCCCACACACCAATTTTTAGCAGCTGCTTTTCCAAGCCACAAATAAACTTCTTAACAAAAAGTATCCCTCACGGGGAGAGGAAAACCTGGATATGGTTTCAGTTTTATACCCCTCAATTACTATGGCTAGACTTAATTCTGTCCATGCTGGCTGGGGCTTGTAGCCCAAAAAGCAACTTTCCCAATGTCTGCTTACGATGGTGGCCAAGAGGCAAACAAGAAGGCTGAACACTGAAAAGGACAGAGCGGTAGCATAGAAACAGGGAGGTGGAAAGCTGTGATAAAAACAGAATGGCTGATTAAGCTATGGAATATCCTATTTTTCAGTTAATATGTGAAGAATGAAGTCTAGGCAGAAAATAAAGAATTCCTAAACATAAGAATTATTCAGTGTGGAATCTGTATAATTTCAAAGTAACTGTAGCCAAAATATTCTTTGATTGAACTTTTAGAAGCAGAGGAAAATATAAGATGGATGGCTACTTCATGAAATGGATAATAAAAATGGGTTATTGTTTTTAAGGAATTAACACAGAACTAGTTGAAGTACTATGCTAGTCCAAGTGATGTTCTCACGCAGTGGTTCCCAGCTTTGGATAATCCAGGCATTCTTGGACTGCAATTCCCAGAACCCCCGGCCAGCACAGCTGGTGGCGAAGGCTTCAGGGAATTGCCGTCCAAGAACACCTCGGTTCCTCAAGTTCTAGAGGTTCATTTCATTACTCATTCATGGGGACACCATAAGTCAGAGGAAACTTGACTGCACCCAACAACATAGAATGTGCATCTCCACCACAGTTTGGTCATGTGGAACAAGGAAGGTCTAGTAAGGAAACTGAATTGCAAACTAACACACCTACAAAGTGTGCACAGTAGCCCTCTCTTTTTGATTTTTTTAAAGCCTGACCAGCTGGTAGAGTGCAGGAGAAGAGAGCAGGAATGGACAAAAAAGCTTACCTTTCTGTTCCACTGCTTATCTCCTGCAATTATGCTGAGTGAAATGTCAATATACCTCATCAGGAAGTTTTATCAGTGCACTGTACAGTAAATTTCATACAATGGATGCTATTTAGTATATATATTTTAAAGGGAGGAATAACACCCAAGAGCCATTACCAGTTATTTTGCATGACACCTGGAAACAGCTTGCTGAAATGTGTCCCATAATGAAACATGTTGCCTCTTTAAGCTGAAACAAACCTTCTGGTTTTCCTGATGGTTTGGTGGGTTGCTCTAGCCTTCCAGATGTTTTGTTCCTATTTATGGAGAATAGATGGTCAGGGCTGAAGCCCAAGCATTGTCAGCTAGCAAAAGCTTTACAGTCCAGTGATAAACATTTTCTTTGTGAACTGGATTATTGACTTCTGGACTGTTCAACAAGTATCTATTGTCCTGGCTAAGAAAGCAGGGCTTAGAGATGCTGCTGGCAGTGCCTGCTGCAGGACCAGAAGTCAAGTAAGAAGTGGGCAGGACTCCCAGGATTAACAGAGAGGATTCTATGGAGGACTCTCACTCATGGCAATGCTCAGAGCGATTCTGACTTGTCCCTTCCATGGTTTTCCCATCTGCATCCCATTTGACTAGCTGGCTCACAATCAGATAGGTGTGTGTTACTTGCCACAGCTTATACAGACAATCACCCATCTGCTGACATAGGCCTCACTTGAACTCATATGCAAGAGAATAGAGACAGCAATTGCAGTGGTGTAGAGTGTCTTTTTCTATAGCTAGGTGCGGACAACCGAGCAAAATCAGGGATTATTAGCACACCCAAAGTCCCTCCCCCTAGCCTGGATAATCTCCTATTGCCACAAAGCTCTCCTGTACTACTTGCCTTCCATTCCACTAAACATTTCTGCCCTCTAGCGCTGAGCACTGGCCAAGAGAAACTCCTCCTGGACCAGTTACGGCATCTATATTTTGGACATTAGCAAGGTGCTATAATAATGCCAACCTCTTCCCGTGAGCAAGTAACCAGATCAGATACCAACTGAGATATGGCCAGACTGTGGCATATATTAGGCTAAATCTAGTAGTGTCACTTCCAACTAGAGGTAATCCAGTGAAATCAATTGAACTTTCATCATCTGTACAAGTACTAACAGGTTTTTTCTGAGTTAGTGTGAGGATTAATCAGGACTGTAGAACATGGCACATTAAAGTAGTGCAACAGTCCTAACTGTCAATCTTGTCACTTGCAGACAACTCTTTATTAGTCACCTATAGAAAGTTCATACACGCCATTCTCGACTCTTATTCCACCTCTCCAAAATTATTATGGGAAATCCAAGCATTAGCACCCTACAGTATGGTTGCTAGTTGCAGAATATCTTTTTAGATGAATGCTTGCAATAATTCTGCAGTTCTTTCCAAATCACAGTATTGATTTGGAAAGAGCAGCAGCAGAGGTATTCACTCGGGTCTTTTTGGGTCAGCACAGATGAGACTCCCTGCTAGATTGGAAGCAAAGTTTAAGAGCATAAGCGCATATGCGGGACTTCAAGATAGAAGCCCTCAACCATGTTTGCTTCCCAGTAACTGGTATTCAGTGGCATTTTGCCTCTCAAAATGGCAGGTCCAAGTAAACCTTGTGACTAATATTAGCAACTAAACGAAGTGGCTTCCAAGCCATCTTCATCAGGCACCATCACTATTTCCCATGACAGCATACAGTATTCTGTAAGGTATGCATAACAATATCATCCAGCCTTCAGCCCTCCAGATGTTTTGGCCATGCTTTTGAGAATTGAAGACCAAAAGAATGGAGAATCAAAGGTTGGGAGCCACTGCTGTAAGTGAACCACTCCTTACCCAGTAGTCTGTCCGGTGGGAGCGGGACATAAGGAATGTTGCAAAATAAAAGAAATGTAACCATAGTTTTAGTTTGAGAACGGAAGGAAATCTGGAGGAAAAGGTGAACAGGCCAACATTTGTTGGAGCTTTTTCCAAAGTGAAGAGCATAAAGCCCAACTAGTGCAGCTGCTTTAACAGTCATAACATTAACAACTTTTAGGATTTATCCTTTTCTACCCCGCTGGCTATTTTGACAGCATTCTCCCCACATACCACTGATGTTGCCCTTACATGGTACTGTCAATGCTTTGAGAGCACTGAACTGGATAGGACTCATCTTTTGATTATGTTATCTTTCATATTGCATTTGCCAGAAGAGCTTAAAGCTCCCAGGGCAGGGATGTGTCTCACTCAGCTTGCAAGCAAGACATCTGCCTATGGTGCAATGATGTGGGAGTTGGGGTGTGTCTTTCATATTCAGAGTATCTCTGGAACAATTATGCTATGTACACATACACTTCCTACAGAACCTCCTCAAGGCAAGTCAGGCCCGAAAAACTGCTCGTCACAAGGCTCTGCCTCTGCTCTAGAAGGGAGGGTGGTAGTGATCCTGAAGCATGGGAAAAGAGTCAGCAGGCCTTGAAAGTGCCTTTTTCACAGCAGGACAACTAACACACCACCTGAGTCTTTGGGATGCTCCAGCCTATCCTTCCCCAAACTGATACCCTCTAAAGATGTTGGACTAGAGACCCCATCTTCCCCAAAACAGCACAGCCAAGCTAGCTAGAGTGATGGGATTTTGTGGCCCACAGACACGTAGAAGGTGCTGGGTTGGCAGAGGCTGGTCCTTCTCTTTCAGAGTTTAAAATTATGGGGACAAGAGGCAGAATCTTTTTTTTTCCAGGCCAGTACTCTTCCTTCCTAGCAAATAGGTAAGATGTTTCTGTTTCAGCAGGCATTGAGACACACACAGAGAGAAAGAGAAAGGCTAGTAAATTTATAATCAGTATACCACATGCCCTTTGTAACTTTGTAGTAAAGAGAAAGAACATATTATGTGAAAGGTGTAGATTGTAAGAATCCCTGTAGGCCACTGTTTGTGGAGATGGGGCAGAAACATGGAGATATTTACTAACCATAGCCATGACCTGTCCCGACTCCACCTTCCATATTAGACACCTAGAGCAACTCCACTTTGTGTGAAACCTGTTTTCTCTACAAAGTTACAGAGTGCAGACAGAGGGGTCCACAGAGATCCATTTATGTTCAAGCAAAGAACCACAATTCAGTCAGGCTTCTGGGCAGAGATTCCTCTAATGGCTGAAGGAGAAAAACCTAGGCTTCATTGGAAATCTGATATAGAGCTTGGAAAAAGACTCCATGGCTGGGGGATTGTCTGGGTTACAGTCCAAATGGTAACTTCTCCAAACTCTGGCCTATCGTACGGTACTCTACCACAGCACTAACATACACCAGGTAGTCTCACAAGTTACAACAAGCAGTAAAGCCACTATAATTTATTTTCGATTGTGTGGGTAAAGCATAAATTAATTTTTTTTTCAGTTGGAAATAAATACTAAAGTAGAAATGCCAATTTGCTGTCTGCTACCCGCAGCATTACTTACACCCTATTACCAGAAAGTGCATTTTTTGGGTAGAGAATTATGAGGAGTCCACCCTTTGCATGGATGTTTATTTAGCTTCTGAAAGACAAAGTATTACCTATTTGCTACTCATGCTCACTCCTAGTGCCAGCACAACAAAAGGAAGCCAGGGCTCCAAGTGTGTAAAACATTTCTGAACCCAAACAATTTGTTTCCTATGATGTGTGCGCCTACTATCTTATCATGTAAGTAAACTGATGTGCAAGTCCTGCCTTGAAACAAAGACACCTAGCAACTTTGGAAACAGGTCTAGCAAGAATGGAAACGCTAACAAAGAAAATGAAATTTCCCAGGCTGAAAGATTGCCCTAAAACTTTGTGGGTGTTTTTGGTTTTTTAAAAACCCATATCAATACTTGTTTAATCCTTGCCTTCTACAATTGCCAATTTTTTTTAATTTGTTGCCTATGTAGAGGTTGCAAGCAAACTACAGTTAGGGCAGAGAAGTGGCTAAAATAGCATATTAATAGTTAAAACAATTATTCTTGAACAAAAGTGTATCAGAATCAGGCAGGGAGTCAGAATACAGTAAATATAGGCAAGTCTGTCAAATGCTGGTTTCTCCCTATTCCCTTTAGTAGAATATTAACGCTTTTGCCTATCACCATGTTAGGCAAGGGGCAGGCGGAATGTGGTCCATGGTGCCTTTGGATCTGACCCATGGCCTCCCTTCCTCACAGCAGACCGGCTCCTCTCTAAAGTTCCCATTCGTGTGACTGAGACTTTTGTCCTGGGGTCTAATTATTAGAGGTTCTCCCTCACTTTAGGTATCAGTTCTAACTACTAAGTAGTAGGCATAAAAAGGCTCTCCACCCATGGCCTAGATACACTACCTCAAATCTAGGCCATTGCATACAAAAGAACAAAATGACCCCTCTTATCCATGGCTATCAGTCTTCAAAGGCAAATTGAGTAATTTTTAGAAAAGGTCGATAGGATTGTAAGACATCTAAAACTCTATTTTAAAAAAAGTAAACCAAGGAGTTGCTCTGCTTTGAGCATACTTATATCCTCTACTGCAGATAGCATTTCAGGATGCGACTTGACCTCTCTTCCCCTTCCCAGCGCCTGCTTGTTTCACAAAACCCATCTCCATTCAAGACTTCATGGAACAAATTGAGCTTTTCCCTCAAGAACACAAACAAGGGCCAGCCGTTCCTATTAATTCCATACTGTGTTTCATGGATCAAAGCCCCTTCCACCCCTCCTCCTTCTTACAAAAATAAACATTCTGTGTCTTCCCTCTGTCTCCTAAAAGGCACATGAGCTGCCCTTACCTTGGTGGAAAGCCAAGCAGAGGGTTACCAGCAGAACACCACTTTTCCACAAGCCTTCCATGTTCTTGCTGCTTAAGGAAGCCTTCAGTGATGAGAAGAGTAGGTGCCTCCTGTATATAATGAGCAATCCCCAAATGACAGGCAACAGGATGGAGAGAACACCCACACACCCTAGCAGTTTCACAAGTACCACTTTGCCACACCCAGCCTCAGGTTAATGAAATTAATGCACATAATTTGTAAGAACCTCTGCACTCCCAGATGAGCGGTAACTCCAGTTTTTACATAATAACCAATTCCCTGCCCGCTCCTTATGCTTCCTGCTGTGGATGAATACGGGAAAGGAAGTTGAGCGGTCAGGCTGTGTAGTTCTAGTCATCTCTTCCTCATACATAGTCCAAAACTCTAGCAGCACCATATTATAGATCTCTACTGTTAGTCATTTAGAAATCAGCATCTGTTCACCTCAGAAAGAGCATGGAGAGAAGCTTTTGTCTCAGGGGTGGGGTATCTTTTGCCCATTTTGCCCTGCAATTCCTGTCAGCTCCACCTAGCACAGACAGCAATAAGGAACTATGGGGGTTGCAATTCAGAAGATCTGGAGGGCCTGAATTCCCCACCCATGATTTAATTCCAGCCATCAACATCTGAAAGCCGACTTCCAAGGGAGAGCATTGGTCCACATCAGTCTTTGAATCGCCTTTCCCAAAAGCCAGTTCTTGGGAAAGGAAGGCCTGCTCACAAGATCTCCACCCACCTCAGGGCAAATGAATGGAGGTGCTTGGCATACAGAGCATCTATGAAGGCCTGGCCCTACCTGCCGTTTGCCCTCTGTAGCATTTGTATGGCTCCTGTGGCAAACTGGATCCTATTGGCACAGCAAAGGACCCTGCAAAGCTTTCTTTAAAAACAAAAACATCATTTTCTGTTGATAGAACCAACAGAAGGCCTTCATATTTCTACAGTATTGCTTCTTGTTTCATTTTCCACAGCAAAGCACCTCATAGAATCCGCTTGGTCCGTGAGATCTTCAGGAAGGACTTTTCTTGATTCCATTGACATCACAGGCACGGAGCTAAGAGAGGGGCCTTCTCTGTGGCTACTCCCAGGTTGTGGAAGACCCTCTCACAGGAGGCTAGGCTGGCCCTCTCCTTGCAGTCCTTCCAGCAGCCATTGGCAACCTTCCTTTTAAAACCCGCCTTTGATCTGCGACTGCCCTGGCAGGACTGGAATTTTTGGAAGGGGTGCAGCAATTTTTAATCATGCTTTAAATGTGTTGTAACTAGTGACACTTCAACACTCTTTAGGTTTAATCGTGCTTTAGTATTAACATCTTAAGCTATTGTTACTTTAAATATATGTATTTTTACCTGTTGTACACCATTTTGAGTCCCATCATGGGGAAAGGAATAAATGAATGAATTATGTAATAGTCCTATAGAATTTCCACATCTATAAACAGACTACAGCGAGAGTGAGCAAAGCGGTCCTTCAGCTGTCATTGAACTGCATCTCCTGTGGTCTCTTTATCATATGCTGTTGTGAGTAGAACTTGTTTTAAAGCTGATGAGAGTCACAGGCCAGTAACTGCAGAGCTCCTCCTGAACTCAGAAATTCATTAAGACTATAAAGAGTGTATTGGATCACACCAAAGGCTTATCCAGACCAGCATTCTGTTAGCACAGACCCCCAACTTAGATGCCCATGGAAAACCCGTTTATGGTTGCATTCCCCAAGAACTAGCACTTGAATACATACGGCTTCTGACAAACACAAGAAGACAGAAGGGGGGGGGTGTCTCTACCTTTAATAATGGTATGGAAGAGGTAATTTCAGCAGGTGTTGCTTACCACATGCTACACCTGAAATGCTCTCTGCCACATAATTATAAAAGACATGGGAGCCCTGACTTCTTTTCAAGCGGCCACCCTTTCTTTTCATCCTGAAAGTAATATGTGTGTTATGTATTGTCAAGTCACATTCAACTTACAGCAAGCCTAACAGAGTTTTCAAAGTATTCGAGATATTTAAAGAATAGTTTTATCAGTGCCGCTACGCTACTCCATGGTTTTTCTGTGTCTGAGGAGGGATTCAAACACAGATCACCTGAGTCCTAGTCCATCACTCTATCCACAACAACATACTGGATACCTGAAAGTAATATACAGCTATCTAAAAGGTACCAGAGTTTGTGACGTTCCATCTTCCATAGTTCAGCTAGGAAGTTTACTTTTTTAAAAAATAAAATATTTTTAAATATTTTAAAATAAAAATAATTTATGGAATTACCTTTATTGTATGACCTTGAGTTTGAGTGTTATAAAGGAGATAAACTGCCTATCCATTTCCACTGCAGGATGCATAAATTCATATTTTTATCCTCTCTCCTTCCACTTGTGTAATCAAAGAAGCATCATACAGTATGTTGGTACCTTTCTCTATAGGGAATTGCCCCATGTTGCCCCCAATTCACTTTCCACTTTCAGTACCTGTTTCAGCTTTACAAAATCATCATCTTAATTAAACTGCAGACCTGGAAGGGACCCTATGGATCATCAAATCCAACCCCTTTCAAGGAGGCACAGTGGGAAATTGAACTCCCAACTTCTGGCCCTCCAACCAGATACCTTAACCACTGAGCTATCCAGAAGTTCATTATTTTGGAAGTGCAATTACAAGACTTATAGTGTCACAAATGTGGAGACAGTGTAAGGTATGAAAATATTATAATACTAGTATTTTGCGGGGGAGGTCATCTAGAGATTTGGAGTACTGTCGTCAATATGCTGATGACATACAACTATATCACTCCTTTCCATTAGCAGTGGAAGCTCTCTGGTCCCTGGAGTGGTGCTTGGCCTCAGTTATGGACTAGATGAGGGCTAACAGATTGAAACTGAATCTGGACAAGACAGAGATCATATTGTTGGGAGGGGAGTCTGCCCAGCTAGTAGGTATTTTGCCTGGTCTGGATGGTGTCATACTCCCTCTAAAGGGCCAGGTCCAAAACTTAGGGGTGCATCTGGATGTGGCACTCTCCATGGAGAAACAAATATTGGCGATGACCAGGTCTGCCTTTTTCCATCTCTGACAAGATTGCAGAGTTGTGACCCTTCCTGGACAGAAAATCCCTGACCACACTGATTCATGCATTGGCAGTCTCCAGGATTCATTCTTCTATGTGGGGGCTGCCTTTAAAGGCAGTATGAAGGCTGCAACAGCTGCAAAATGCAGCAGGTAGGCTTGTGTTGGGAGTGTGGAAATATGACCATTTTTCTCCAATTCTGGCATATTGGCATTGGCTTCCTGTTAGCTTCTGTGCCAAATTCAATGTGCTAGTATTAAGACTCTCTGGAAAAGATGCTGATGTTGGGAAAGTGTGAAGGCAGGAGGAGAAGGGGACGACAGAGGATGAGATGGTTGGACAGTGTCATCAAAGCGACCAACATGAATTTATTTATTTATTTATTTACAATATTTTTTAGCTGCACCATTGCCACAACTCCGGGAGGCAGTGGAAGACAGGAGGGCCTGGGGTGCTCTGATCCATGGGGTCACGAAGAGTCGGACACGACTAAACAACTAAACAACAAAATATTAAGTTATAAGCCCTTCATTATGGACGGTCACAAGAGAGCCCCAGAAATCTACCACCAGGAACTGGTGTTTTGTTTTGTTTTTGGTGGTGGCTGCAATGTTGTGGAATGCACGTTGCCTGTGGATGTAGACCAGGTCCCCTCTTAACCCTCTGCAAACATGTGAAATCCAGAGTTTTTAAAGGACTTCAGAAACTTCCTCCCCCTATGATTTTCTTCCTGCCCCATTTGTATTAGTTTGCAGTTGCCTTTGGGGTTTCTTTTTTCTCATTGGTTATTGATTTGAATGGTTTTTTGCTGGTAGATGAGTACATGGGCTGTTTATGTATTTATCAGTTGTGAGCTGCCCAGAGTAGCGGCTTGCCACTAAATGGACAGGATATAAATGTAAGTAATAAAATAAATGAATGGTTCCCAATATGGAATTTGCACTTTCCACAGGAACTGCACAACTTTATTGAGCCATTCACCCCAACAACCTGAAGTTTGTATTCTTCATCATTCAGCACCAAGTCTGACCCCATTAATATATATATACTTTCCCCCCTATCAACGTCATTTTAGACCAGAGCCATTTTTTTCCAGACCAGGACTCTGTAGAAACCATACAAATCCCTAACAATGAAATAGGTTGATTCAGTTCATTTGGTGTTGTCCACAAAACATGGCCATTTCACTGATCACACAACGATGATCAAGTTGAAAATCTCTAGCCCCAACAGGGATTTCTGGATGACCCCCATCATTTACAACGACTATGAGAACTAAATCTCCTGTTTATACTTACTGTTCTTTTACTAGTTAGTTGATCTATAAAAAGACATGTCCTTTTACACAACAATGGCTTAGCTTCAGGAATTTTAGGTGAGGAAGACTCTTAAAGTCTTTGGGAAATTCAGTGTTATTTGTTATTTCTAAGAACATGTGATGTACTAGATCAGTGTATCATATGTTCTTAAAAATAACAAATAACTCACCTTTGAAGAAGTTCCATTGATGCTTTAGTAAGGCTTGTCCCTTTAGCTCTTTGATAATTTCCACTAACTAACCCACAGAAAATATTTAATCTAACCAGCCTGTATGATTTCCTGGATCCATTCCTCTTGCCTTTTTAAAAACTAATGTTACCTTGGCCAGGTTCTAGTTTAGGATTAAGTGTCAAATAACATTTTCTATTAGATAGCAGTTGCAGGTTTGTAAGACTGACCTTCATCTTGTCACCACTCGTTAAACCCAATCCCGAAAATAACACTTCAGGCATAGGTGATCTGTGCTACATCATTTACAGTGAACTATATAAATTATTCCAATCTCTCTGCAGTCTCATTGTCAACTTCTTTCTCACTCAACAGCCCTACACATGTACCTATGTCATATTTAAAGCAATGGTGGGTAATGCAGAACTCACCAGATGTTACAACTCACATTGTAGTCTAACAGTCAGTAGCGACGATATGGAAGTTGATGCACAACAGACTTGTCTGTTGGCATGGATTCTTTGAGATTCATTAGCACTTTTCCATTTTAGGCAAAAACCCCATTTTCTTAAGGAAGCTATCTTTTTCTCCAGTGGCTTCCCTGACATTGCTTAATCAGTTTTCCTGGTATTTGATTACTGTATATGGAGTTGGCAGATTTTAAGAAATGCATACACATAGATTGGACAGAAGGGACCTAAGAGCTAATATATGCACAACTGATATGGAACAGAAGCAAGCTGAACTCAAGTAGCACTCCTGCTGACAATTTGGGCAACTACTGTAATTGGATTTAATAGGACCCTTCCCACACGTGAGGTATACATTTTACTCGCACTTGTATTAATGTGGTTTCAGAGTTTATCTCCTTGACTCTTCACATCAATGTCCCTTTTTAATCCTTTTATTGGTGGGGGGGCTAAGTTTCTTTTGAAATCAGACGTCACTGACTTTCTTGGCATCCATTTGTAACAGAATGATGTCCTACTCTGCAGACCACGCACTATTCATGCCACCACATGAGCACCTTTGGTAGCATAGAAAAGGATTTCTGACAGAAAACCTTGGATGGGGTCAGAATAACTTTTGGAACTCCTTTAGAGTTTTTGAAGTAGCTCAACATTCCAAATTAATCTGATGGGGATTTTCTGGAAACTCATCACCTCTAACACAAAACATATCACAGGCTAGTATCGGATGTCACATGTTGGGCTACTTTAGCATCTAATTTTTTTTCCCTTCGGCCATAGTCTGGAGTGTAGTTCATGGCCCCCAAATACACTCCTTAACTTAGAACACTTTGATGCACTACAGTGGACCCTTGACTTACAGACGGCTTGACTTACAGACTTTTTGAGTTACAGACTTCTCTGGCCGCAAAATTTAGGTTTGACTCGCAGCCTGAGAATTGACTTACAGACCAGAAAAAAAACAAAATGGAACAAAAACGGCCTGTTACGGGATTAATCGGTTTTCAATGCACTGTAGGTCAATGGAGACTTGACTTACAGACTTTTTGACTTGAGAACCGCCTTCCAATACGGATTAAGTTCTCAAGTCAAGACCCCACTGTACACAGGAGAACAGGCCAATGTTCTTGTAAAATAGTTAGCAATGCCTTAAGAGTGAAACTGAAGTAGCGGGTAACCAATACTGTACACTTGCCATCTCTTTAAGAGATCAGCGGCAGTGTGTGTGAAAGAGCAACATAACCCAACTACCTGCTATACCAGGTGACATTTTGTTCATCCTGCCCCTTTCTAAGAGGCCTGAAGATTTGATATAAGGAATGTTCGAGCAGTAGTCCATAAGGTTATATAGAACCTACCCTGTAAGTTCTCAACTACAGTTCTTCCACAAAGATCCTAGAGCTACTAAAAGTTCATCTTTCCCTTTCTAACCAGTTTCTATGGTAAGAAAATACAGAAGTGATGGGATATTGTAACAGGGTTGCAAATAGGATTTAACAGTATCTGTACTACTTTTGGAATGCTCTAATAAGGGAAAACAATTGTACACCAAAGTCCTGAAGGACCCATGGGCATGCAAGGAAGATGAGTTACAATAAGCCAAATTTATAATTGAAAAATATTACAGTGCATTTCTTGGAAGGGAATGGTTTGTCCATGTACATATATAGTGCAAAGAATTCAACCCACATGGCAAGTACATGATGGGGAATGAGGTGGAGAAGCGTGTGATATTTGGAGTCATGGAAGAAAAAGGTCTTTGTGCCCTAAACATGGTCAGCTGTTGATAACTACAATACTGTTCAGGAGTTGTATGTACAGTGGTGCCTCGCTTGACGACATTAATCAGTTCCAGCGAAATCGCTGTTGAGCGAAATCGTCGTCAAGTGAAATAAAAAAGCCCATTGAAATGCATTGAAAACTATTCAATGCGTTCCAATGGGCGAAATACCTGCTCGTCCAGCGAAGATCCTCCATAGAATGGCCATTTTCTGCTCCCTCTATAGCGAAAAATCCGTCCTAAAAACAGCAGGGAGCCATTTTGCACAGCAGGCAACCATTTTGGAAACCCGACAATCAACTGTTTTGATTGTTGTAAAGCGAAAAATCTGTTCCTGAAGCAGGGAACCAATCGTCGTAAAGCGTTTTTTCCCCATTAGAACATTGTTTTGCAATCGCAAAAGCAATCGCAAAAACCTAATCGTCGTGCGGATTCGTCGTTTAATGAGGTAATTGTTAAGCGATGCACCACTGTAACACAGTGGACCCTCGACCTACAGAATTAATCCATATTTGAACGGTGGCTGCAAGTCGAAAAGTCTGTAGGTCGAGTCTCCATTGACCTACAATGCATTGAAAACCAATTAATCCGTAACCGGCCGTTTTTGTTCCATTTTGGTTTTTTTCTGGTCTGTAAGCCGATTCTCTGGCTGCAAGTCGAACCTAAATTTTGTGGCCAGTCTGTAACTCGAAAAGTCTGTAAGTGGAGCCGTCTGTAAGTCGGGGGTCCACTGTACTGAACATTGTCCACCGCTATAATGAATTGTACTGACACTACCCTAGAAGCTTACAGCAGAAGAATCTTCAGTAAACAACACTTATGTCATTTTTCTCGCTAGTTTCCATCTAGAGTTTAAGGAAGCACAGAGCTCATGGATTTAGTCACACCTTTATTATTGAATTACAGAAGACTCAGTGCAAGAAAGAAAAATCAATTAGACCAGTTGGTTGAAGCATTTGCTTGTTTTTTCACCAGAGCTTATGTAAGAAGAGTTTTATGCCATGAGAACACCAAATTTAGTACACTAGTTCATTTTTTAAACAAACAAACAAACAAACCAGTTCTGAAACTTTGTCCAAAAGATTGTAGAGTTCTTTCTACAAGCAAGAAACGGAACTCTTTATACAGGTAAAAATTCTAGCCCAAAGAAAGACTGATAGCTAATTTTAAAGTATGACTGCACTATACAGCCCAGCATCGAATGTGTGACAACCTCAAGAGAAAGAGAGGCAAACCTCATCCTACATCAGTGCAGATTGAGCAGATGTTCTTGGTAACAACTGCAGTAAAGGTGAAAGGGAAACACAGCATTTGCTTTCTTTAATCATATGTATTTCTGAGCAACAAGACCTTACTTAGAGCCAAGCAGTAAACATAAAAATCTGTTTGATAAAATCAACTCAATGCCCTCAAATATATTCAGGATGTACATAATGAAGCTGCCTCAAAACAAACAAAAACAAAAAACTACCATTTGGTAGAAACAATTAGTTTTCTGTCACTAGAATTGAGTTCCCTCCCCGTTCCACACCAATAGCTTTATTAAACACACTGTACAACAAAAGGTGCAAAATTCACTCCTTCCTAGCCAGCCGGTAAAGAGCTGTTGTGATTCTCAGTAGGGTTTCTGTATGTTTGAGAATCCCAGTGGATACTGCTTACATGTGCTAGGAAGGAGTGAAAATTACACTTTTTGTTACACAAAGCAACAGTATTTCAGCTACTGGGTTTTCAAAGCTCCCAGATATTTATCTTTTATCATGCTGAGATAGTTTCCTCTTCATCCTTTTCTTACTAATTGGTTTATGTTATCTATATTTTGAAAAAAATGTTTGGACAGCTAAGCTTTTAGAAGCAGAGGAGCATTTGGTTTTATATGGGTAATTCTCACTGGTTCAACCTCCCACCCCCTGCTTTATACCTTTATGCTTGTGTGATTAGTGGGAATTTTAAAAATGTTAAAGTGTATATATAAGTCACTAGCGGACACAGTATATGGCACAGTCCACCATCAGGATATTGTACTATCAGTGGCACTGCCCACATACACAATAGGCCACTGAACTAATGCTTCCTTTCAACACAAACAAATGTCATGCAGCACACTAATATCACATGGCATGGTGCTTCTAAGCACTTCAACTTACCTCTATTCAGGAGAAGGTCTAGTAATGCAAATAGCTGCAGTCTATGAGACAATAGCATTGCAGATACCAACACTACAAGTTGCCAGAGACTGACTATTCTGAAATTCAACTGTACAATCACACTATCAATATTGCTTTTTCCAAGCTCCTTCCTTTCCTTAAAGAAACCTTTCCCAAAAGATGTGGCTAGTCATTAGTTAACATTCCTAGTAAGGTAAGATAGCTATATGGATCACAGTCATCAGCCTGAAGATATAAGGTACACTGCATAATCTTCCTGTTTTAACCATGGCAATCTAGTCAGTCTTAAAAGAATGGGCTGCACAAATCTTAAACCTACCTCTAAACCTTGCTTACTAGTAGTGCCTCCAAGGCAGGCCTTGATTCAAACAGCTGTTACATGGGCATCTGCTAGTTAGGTCAGGGGGATGGTAATTCTGACCATATACACTAGCAAATTCTATGATGGCCACGAGACTTGTAGTTATGCAAACACTCTGGGCACACTCATGTTGCTTCTTCAAAAAACTCATGTGGAAGAGAAGATATTCCTCTGTGTTTATGCATTTTTATGTTGAATTTATAATTCAAAACAAATTACCTGTAACAATTTAAGTTTTTTTAAACCAATTAACTATTCACAAGGGCATTATTTCAACAGCACTTTTAATGAAGAATGTTCACACTGATGCACATTAAGAGGAAGTTATATCACCAGCAAGTGTGTGCTTAAAATTAGTCACTATATTTAAAGTCTAAATATAGGAGTAGCATCTTTAAATTTGCTAATAGCCTATATAAGCATTCCTCTTCAGAGACATTCAGACCAATTGTCCAGTGTTGCTGATTTATCACATATTCTGATGAATTATAAGGAATTAAAACTAGAGTCAGAAATTTCATTAGGTCAACAACGGATCCTTCAAGGGTAGCAGAACTAATGCCAAACAATTCATTAAAAGAAACTTGAGCTTGGGGATGATGATGAAACTGGGAGTGGAAAAACCAGTACATGAAGGATTTAGCTCTTGCTAGCCTAGCCCTCACTTCTTGTTTCTTCAAGAATGAAGAAGTGTCAGCCAAGGTTGATATTTCTTCTAGTTCCACACATGACGTCTGCAGTGATCAACAGCCTAGAAGAGAAGCATAACAGATGTGTGAGATAACGTCAGAGTTAAGTCATAAGGAATGTACAGTGGTGCCTCGACTTACAAAAAGCTCCGGCCGCAAAATTTTGCTTCGACTTGCAGCCAGAGCTTCGATGTACAAACAAAAAAAGGCAGGGGGAAAGGACGGGAAATTCAAACCGTTGGTGGCGAAGAGGTTGCTACTTTGTAGCTCTTTCACCCCAACAGTTAGGAAAAAGGAAGCTCAGCCTCCTGGGCTTCCACCACTGCTGCCACCGCTGCCGGGAGGCAAGCCGCTGGACCATCCTGGCTGGGCTCAGCCTCCTGGGCTTCCAGCGCCGCCGCAACCACCACCACCGGAGGCCTCTTGGGGTTCTTTGCTGCCGTGACCACGCTTTCCAGGCTTCCCGCTGCTGTGACTGCCACCGCCAGAGGCCTCCCCGCCGCCGCCGTCGGCTTTCCAGGCTTCTCCGGCAGCGGCGAAACCCAGAAAGCCTCCGGTGGCAGCGGGGAAGCCTGGGAGGCCTCTGGCGGTGGCAGGGAAGCCCAGAAAGCCTCCAGAAGCGGCAGGGAGACTCAGGACGCCTCCAGTGGCGGTGGTCACAGCAGCAGGGAAGCCCAGGAGGCTTCAGACTGGTAAGGTGCTGCTTTTTCCTTTTGAAAAAGTTGTTCTGGGTGGGTTTTGGAGGGTAGGTTTGGGCTGGGGGGGTTATGTTTCTGTTTTTCTTTCTTTTTTTCTTTTCCTTTTCTTTTTTCTTTCTTTTTTTTTTGCGCAGTCCCAGTGTGGGACTTGCTCCAATGTTTACTTTTGGATTGGTTTTTTTTCTGTCCCTTGTGGGACTTGCTCTGTTTATTCTTTCTCTCTTTCTCTCTCTTTCTTTCTTTCTTTTTCTTCTTTCTTTCTCTTTCTCTTTCTTGTATTTTTTTTCCTTCGGCCAGAATGGATTAATCAGTTTTCAATGCATTCCTATGGGAAATGGTGCTTCGACTTATGAAAATTTCGAGTTACGGCCACCGTTCCAATACGGATTAATTTTGTAAGTCGAAGCAGCGCTGTATAACAAAACTTATTGGAAGCTTTTACATTAGACATTGGTTTTCTAAAGGAAAACAATAAACACCAGAAATGCTAGACTATCTATGGCACTATACGAGTGTGTTTATTAACACAGAGAAATCTCATTTACTCACATTGCACTGAGATGCAGTTTCCATGTTCTTACACCAGTAGCCAGGGCCACGGACACATAATTCTGACCCCAAAAGAGACGGTGTGGATTTTACACAAACTCCAATTTTCTGTAATATGACAGAGGCAACAATACCTGCATGTATTACTTATGCATGATAAAAATGCGGATCACAGTGTCATAAAAATGTGAATCCCACCATCTAATCATTAATGCTTCCAGAGGTGTCAATAAGCCATTTGGGACAATCAGTCAAGCAGGCTATCAATTCCACCCTTGTTCTGAACATGCTGTTGAGTGAGAATTTCAGGACATAAAGCCTTACAAGTCTCTTCTGTTCAGAGCAGTTCCCACCAGTTGAATATAGCCATATATAAACAAAGTATAACAGTTTAACATGACAATACTATAACATAAAACACCCTGGGTTGAAACATTGTCTCCCTATCGCCCCATAGTGCTTCAAGCACTCTCTGGGCAGTTTACAAGTTAATTATGCAGGCTACACATTGCCGCCACCCCCAAGTTGGGTACTCATTTTACCGACCTTGGAAGGATAAAAGGCCAAGTCATCCTTGAGCCGGCTACCTGGGATTGAACCCCATGTTGTGAGCACAGTTTTGGCTGCAGTACAGCAGTTTAACAACGCTCATTGTGGCCCCATTAAAGTATCCTTCAGTGAATGACAAATAAAGCAGTAGTACTTACACTACACACAAAAGCGGGGTCCATCACTTCTGTCAAGAGCTGTACAACTATTGGTTCATACTGATCCACAAACTGAATACACTATTGGAAGTGGAGGAAAAGAAGATATCAGGATACAGGGCCCTGTACCAACTGATTATGGAAATCAGGTAAAGCAGAACACAGTGCAACTAGGAGCTCTTTTTAACCATGTGCAGTTCTGCCTAAGTGAAAAATCTTCAGGGCCCACTGATTTTAGTGCAAGATTTATAACATGCAGTAGGTAACCTGATAAGCTCGTAAATGTTCTGGACAATGTCCCATAAGCTCTATTCATCACAGCCAATGGTGAAGCATAATGGGAGCTGTAATCCAAAGTAATCTCAGGCTACCAGGTTGTCTATCCCACCCTGCTATTTAAATTTTCTGTAAACACCTGAAGCTACACTGACAATTTTATCTGTGCCAGAAGGTAACACAGAATGATATTATATACAGGCACTCCTCACTTAACTACAAAGTTCCATTCTTACATAGCTGAGCAAAATGGTCGTTAAGTGAGGAGCTTAAAGGCAGAATCAGGCAGGAGCTAGCCAGAAGTGCTGCTGGCTTGGTGGGGGGAAAAAACTAATAAAAGCTCCCACATTGCTCCTGGCTGCTTTGGGCTCAGGCACTGGGCCTGCCTGATTTGGTAGCCGAATGAAACAAAGACAGAGAAAGGGGATTCCCTCCACTGCAGAACTGGCTTTAACTCCAAGCAGTGAAACAGGTAGGTCATTAAGTGAGGGGTGCCCATATATAAATTAATGTGTGTATACTATTTTTAGTTATAGGCCCTCAAAACAGTAAATATGCAATTATATAAATAAAATACACTTAAAAAATTTAATCACACAAACATCTTGTAAACTCAGTAAAATAAAAGGTAACTTAAGTACTTTGTCCTCCATGATAACTCGGTTCAGGGAAAAATATTTAAATCTTTTTAGGATTACCAGTACATGCTTACACATTACAGAGTTTGCTTTTCTCCATATGAGAGTGATATTTAGTGACAGATGGTATCACATTTATTTACTGCACTCCTATGCTGCCTTTCTCCCAGCAAAGAGGGAGAGGGACTCAAAGAGGGCAACAATGAATGAATAAAGAATAAGAATTAAAAACATGTAAATATGAATTTAAAGTTTAACAATCACTAAAATATATAAAAAGAAATCCAGAAATAAAAAACAAATTTAGAACACATTAAAAAGGATATATTGGCAGCAAACACAGTGGAACTAGCTAAGTTCAAATCAGATATTAAGTACCAAAAGCCTATTGGAATGAAAAACATCTTTTCAACTGATGCCAAAGAGAGAGAGGGTCAGCCTAGCCTCACAAGGGAGGGCATTCCATAGCCTGGGGGCATCCACCAAGAAGTCCCACTCCCTATTAAATATATATGTAAAAGTAATAGAACTGATAGAAAGGCCTAGCGGACAATCTTAAGACTCAGGGAGGGTTAAATGGGGAAATACGGTCTATCACATTTCCTCTTAATCACACCTCAGCATGTGGATACAATTTCTCCCTCCAATGCCAAACAGTATTCTAATCAGATTGCTGTTTGATCACTGCTAGTAGCAGTGAATGAACAATATGCTCAAAGTAAGGAAATCGCTTCTTTTCCTTAGCTGGGTGGGAAGTCTGACCAGCTTTTCAGGAGGGGCACGGGAAGCAGCTGAGTGCTGTGAATGGGACACACCATGGTCTGTTCATGGCTGCTATACTAAAACTGATCCACACAGTTTTATACAAATACTAAATGTAACCTATATTATACCATTCTAGATCTTCAATTTCTGGAGAAACTTGCTCTGTAGCATGACACTCTATGAAGCAGTTTCTGTGCAATAACCGACCTACAGCTGTAAATCTAGTATGCTATCAGAAGATTTTGAGGATTTTCAACCTTAAGTGTTCAGTTCCACAAAATGCTATTTTGAAAACGTAAGACCAATAAAAACATTTGAAAACGTAACAGAACAAAAATCTAACAGTCCAATAAAATACAGCTGAATGTAAAAACAGCTGCAACATATGGAAAGATGACAGTAGCATAAATAACATACTGTAGGCTTATAAAGTTCAGACAAATGTAAAATAGAACCAGTTACTAGAAATGGCTGAAAAATTATCTCAAAAGCATTTGACACACTTAGTGCCTTTGCTGCTTTGCAAATGAGTATTTTTTTAAAAATTTTCACACATTCTGACATTTAATAGGGCTATGTATTCTGCCCAGGAAGGACAAGTGTTGCTACTACCTGCATATTTCTGCAATACAAAAAAAGATTATTTTTGACAGTTGCAGTAATTTATGGGTATTGTCTCTTAAGGGTATTAAGGAACTGAATTTATTTACATTCGCTGTTCCTTTTGTGGGTTCTATGTTTTTATAGAAACCCAGCCAAATAATTTCACTAACAACTTTCTTCTACATAGAGTAGTAATTATGTTGCCTGACTGTCATGAGATACACTTTCCCCCCACTTTGCCCAGTATTCTCTTTGCCCCATTAGCATTTCACCTCAACTGAAGGAATAACTGATAAACCATAAAGACTGCAGAAGATTAATGCTTCCAGATCACAAATTCTCAGTTCCTGTTCCTTCGTTACGCAGGAAGGAAAAGCAGTAAGTAGAAAAACACCACAATACTAAGCCCACAGTAGGATTTTGTACTTTTGATTATTGCAATGCTTCTTATTCTACCTTTGCAGACAATCTTTGTAACACTTCAGGTGAAAGATTAAGCAGAGACCAAGGCAGTAGCCATCTATCCCCTGTAAGAGTTCACCTTAAACATACCAAATTACATTTCACTTTAAATTATGCATATTAAATGTTTTTACCTGATCACTAACGGAACGTGGCAAGAGCTGGCAGACTCCTTCAAGAAAAGTCTGGATTTCAGTAGTAGTAGCATTCTTTGACAGTTCTTTGTCCGCGTAAGCAACAATCAACTTGCACACATCACAAAAATTCCCAACTTCTGACTGTACTGAAACAATTTTTTCTGAGAATACAAAAAGGCAGTTTTATGTTCAGAGGGCCTCTCATAGCCACTAAAGAAATTTTTAAAAGCAACTTCATAAAAATAGATCAGTTAAATAATAAGCAGAGTACCTCTTGCATAGTGCTGGTTTGTTCAAATCTTACCTGCAGGCAATGCCTTATTTGTACAGCACTTCAGCATCACACAGACACTTTTTGGATCAGTTGCTTCTAACAGCATGTCAATAATAGCCTTCCCATAGATATCCACAAAGTCTTTACACTGGTCCCGGAATTGTTCAGGTAGCACAGAACAGACTTTCTCCATTGCAAATACCATTTCTTCCTAATACATGAGAATGGTTGTTATTAAATTTAAGTCACCTGTTTCTTAAGTAGATTACAAAACAAATTCACAAAGAAACATCAGAACATATAAAAACAGCAGTAAAATTGTGTGCGCATGCGCACATAGTTTTAGCCTGATATGCTACCACAATCCAAAATGGCTGCCTCTTCTACAGCATTTTAATGTATGTTAGTGTACAATACACAGATTATATCAAGGTGGGCAACTTTTGTAGATGGAAGCATGCTGCTTAAAGCGTGCTGCTTATATACCACCCCATAACGCTTCAGGCACTCTCTGGGCGGTTTACAAGTTAATTATGCAGGCTACACATTGCCCCCCCCAGCGAGCTGGGTAATCATTTTACTGACCTCAGAAGGATAGAAGGCTGGACACTGCACCATCAAAGTACTGACAGATTTCACTGGAGACTTTAAATAAGCACTTTTATTTTAAAACCAGTCATATGAAATCCACATACCTAAACTGCTCCTCAGGGAGATTTTCAGCTGTACAGTACAATTTCAAAACAAGGTGCATGAATACGCACTTTCATTTTTAAAGTGCAAGTACTTGTTCAGAGTGGATTATTATTATTATTATTTGGTTGTTGTCACAGTGAATGTAAAAGATGAATGGCACTTTTTCATATTGCTATGGTGACAAATTCATCACAAGTGGTTGCAGCACTAGGGACCTGAAGGTTGCAATAGCAGCTGGGAGGAATCAGTTTATACAATGACAATCCAGATTCCACTATGTTGCTGCTCAGAATTTCTAAGTGAGTAAGATGTTACTTGATTGCTGTTGAACAGACCACAAAAATGGTGCTACGCATGTGCCTTGGGGACGCCACTCCACAGCTAAGATGCTGATACAGAAAAAGGTCCTAACAGGGACACCTGTTCACGTATGCATGCCCAAATCTTAAATACTTTTGCAGAAGACCCTGCCTTGCTTACTGATTGAAGGCACATTTGGCAGCTCTTCTAAACAGGAGCTTAAACCTTGGGGAAATATACATAAGAAAAGGTTACCATTCAATTAGGCTAATCCCAATCTGTTACTGACTATAAAAGTTAAATGCGGTGGTTTAAATCAGGTCCAGAAACATACTAGTATATGATCAAACAAACAGAACTGAAAACTTGGTTTTCTATAAGCCAAGCTGAAACTCCCCAGTCCAAGTTAATAATCTAGAGCAGTGGTTCTTAACGTGGGCGATAATGCCCCCCAGGGGGCAATTTCATTTTTCAGGGGGGGCGGTAGAATGAAAAGGGGCGGCGTGGGGGCGCTGGAGCAGAAGGGGGCGGTAGGGGGGCGCTGGAGCAAGCCAAACCTGTAAAGATGGCTGCAGCCTTTTTACAATGTCCATGAATATATATTTTCCTCCAATCTTAATTTAGTTTCAGAGTTTTCATCTTGAAATTTTTAGTTCCTGCATTGCGGTTTGTTTTTATGCCCTTTTTATATTTCTTTTTGCGTCTTAAAATTCGCTTGCAACTAAATAATTAAATGTTACTTTTTGGGGCATTTCATTTTCTTGGAATTGAATTTTGTTTTCAGGGGTCATTGGATTTAGGTGACATAAATAAATAAATAAATAAATAAATAAATAAATAAATAAATAAATAAATAAATAAATAAATAAATAAATAAATAAATAAATAAATAAATAAGATATCATCACCGCGGGGAGGGGGGCGATGATAACTTCCTCAATGGCTCAAGGGGGCGTTTCTTTTAAAAAGGTTAAGAACCACTGATCTAGAGGCTCCTACTTTGCACCAACTGTCCTTCTCCAGCCACTTTTAATGACAGTGTCACATCACGTATTGCAATAGTTCAAAGATGGGATTAACCACTTTCTTAGCAATATTGCTGAGTCTTGCAATAAAACACAATCTCCCTTTCCAGTTAGCAACTAGGATAGCAATCACATTTTTCTGAAGCATTTGTGCTTGGCAAGTCACTAACTTTATTGTATTTTAGTTGAATTTTAATTGTTGTAAGCCGCCCTGAGACCTTTGGGTAGAGTGGGCAGCATATACATTAAATAAATAAATAAATAAACTTTTTCTAGACAAATGTTATGACACAACGTACTCCACTCTTGCTATGCATTTCAGGATAGTGCAGATGTACACCCAAAAAAATCTTAGGCAGAGCACACAAAACAAACGTGAGGTCAGGGCAGACTTGGAAACATTAATCAGATTTCATATGAATATAATACGCAACTGTGCCACAGAACCTTGGGCAAGTTATCACTTTGATAAGGTAAAATAAATCCATCTTTAGCCACCACTGCCATAGCATATCTGAGGACTGCTATTTCAAGAGTTACTTAAATGAAAACAGAACACATACCTCCGATTTATTGCTTTCTAGAAGACTGGCCACCTCTTCTACCATCATTGTACATGCATCACACAGAGAGAAAGATTCTCTTTGACTCAGGCTATTCTATACATGACCAAAAATGTTGATAAGGATTAGTAAATAGGCAATACCTAACAAGGTGAAAAGAACATCAGTTGCACAAATATTTAATAATTAATAATAATTAATAATAATTAATATTTAATAATAAATAAATAAATAAATAAATAAAAATAATAATTATAATTATAATAATTATAATTATAATAATTATAATAATAATAATTTATTGTTATTGTAAGCATATACATGGTATACCCATACAACGAAATGCTGTATGACTTCAATCCTAATCCATATCTGAGTAGTTTAAGAGGGGACAAAAGTCTTTAACATTAAACCTTGGAGTGGCTTGTAATATAAATGCTGAGCTTGCCTGTTTTTAAGAGAAGGTATTACAAGTGTTTCCCGTCACAAACTCGCTATGTCTTTTAATATTTCAGTTACATTGCTTTTGTTTAAAAACAGCTTGATCTGTATTACTTTCAAGTTTCACTGTGAATTTGAAACCTGAATAATTCCTTAAAATAGAATCCGTGACCTTAACATTACCGCTAATACCTAGTATTTGAGGCCAAATATTTCTTAAGTATGATATAAAAGATCATGTATTTTTGTGGGATCTTATGAATGTTCATGGTTAGGAGCAGCACAGATATTACTTCCTTTCTCATACAGAAAAGCTATCTTCCCACTTGCAACATTTTCTGCTCAGTGAGGGAAGATGTTTGAATTATCTTATTTGCAAGTGTTCTGTTTAGTTATAACCTACAGCTTAATTCCAAACAATTGTATGTCTTTTGAAGAGAACACAAGAAGGAAATGGGCATATAACAGTGCATTCATTATGCCATTGTGGCACTGATGTGGAACAGAAGCTTAAGGAAGTACAGTATGCTTACATCTTTATAGTCTTCCAAAGTTTTATTCCAATCTATGACAATGGTCATGATGGGTAAAATTACCTGGTCCCATCCCTCATAAATAGACTGCTAACCATCAATTCTTACCTCAACTGGTTCTACCTTTACTTCAGAAATAACTTTAGCAGGCACCAGAGTTTGAAGAGGCACAGATCTCCGAGAGGAACAGAATCCAATCGTCTCACAAATAGTCTGTGGTGGCTGGAGACACACAGAACAGTTACACAAATTAATTCCTGAAGCCTACAAGAAGGACTACTCCATCTTAGACCCTGACATTAAATTATATATGATATGAAAGAAGTCGAAAATTCCAGAAGCTAGCTCAGACAATACTATTCATAGTACCTTCTGTCGGAGATGCCCAGCAAGTCAATTTATTTTGGTAATTCTAATCTACAGAGAAACATAATGCTTCATATTTGAACAGACAACAAGACTTCAGCAGTTTTTATGCACATTAAGAGGATTTTCCTGACCAACTTTAGATCCTTTAAAAATCTTAAGCCAAAAGGATGTTGATCATGATGATACCTGAGCTTCAAGTATTCTCAAGACATTGCATTAATGTTATACTCATGTAAAGTGTTAACAGGTGATGGTTTTAACTTATAAAGCTCTGAACAGTTTGGGACCTCGATATCTGATGGGATGGCTTCTCCCATATGATCTTCCTAGGCTGGACATTTGAGAGTACTGACCCCAAGAGGAGCTCGGAAAGAGAGAACCAGAAACTAGGCCACCTTGTTGGTCACTCCTTAGCTTTGGAATAAACTCCTGTCTGAAATCTGCCTGGCCCTTCACTGGGAATTTTTAAGTGACTATTAAAAAATATGGCTTTTTTTTTACAGGCCTTCCCAGACCTTACAACACCTTAATACATTGATTAGTATTAACTCTTATATTATCACTCCTGCTGTCCAGCTTTATACTATTTTATGTTATTTTAATTACTATTATCTAAAATGTTGGTTGTTTATCCTTATTTTTATTTTATACTATTATGTTTCCTGTTTCAAACTCTGTATGCTTAATATGAAAACTGCCCAGAACAGCCTGGTAACCAGAGGAGTGGTATAGAAGCCAAATAAATAAATAAATAATATTTTAAAAAACACAAAACAGAAAGTGCTCTCTAGGAAAGAATTAGTTTTCTAAAAAAAGCCTAGCTGCTTATTATGTTCCTGCTCCATTACAGTTAATGAGAAACAAGGTTTTCTATTACTCATTCATATGTCACCTAATAGACTAGTAAAGCTTCTCTTCAGAACCTATTTCAGTTACAGGTTCACGTGAAACACTTTTAAAGACTCTTAAGTCACAACTGTATAGCAAGAACCTGACCTACCCAGACAGCTACTCACAACTTTTAATTCTGAGATATTTTCTGATCCCAAGAGTAAAATATACCGTATTTTTCGCTCCATAAGACGCACCTTTCCATAAGACGCACCGATTTTTTAGGAGAAGAAAACAGGAAAATATAATCTGTTTTCTTCGCTCCATAAGATGCACAGACTTTCCACCCCCCTGTTTTGTGGGAAAAAAGTGAGTCTTATGGTGCAAAAAATACAGTAACACACACAGTAAAGCCGCATCATTCCCTAACCTTTCTAGCTAGAATGTATCATAAAACATATTTCCAAGCTACTGTGGATGTACAGTGTTTACACCATGCTGCCATTTTACTTTTTAAATTAACCACAAAGTGCTTCCTCACCATGAGAATTCCCTACTGCCTTGCAATTTGCTTACTACCTGCAAGAACAATTTTATCAAATCTAACTACTCTACATGGCAAAAAGCTACTCAGAAATTAAGTTCAAACAGAATATACCCTAACTGCTAATATTTGCTAATGTATTAGTAGTTGCTAAGTTCAGTTCACTCTGGTCAAAATCCTGTTAAATAATACCTTTGAAAGTGCATTCTTTCTTAGCTCAAGCTGAATATTACTTTAAAATAATATACTGACTTTTAAAGGACCCTCCCAAAAAATCCTGAATCTCCCAGAGCTTCCCTTTCGCCCTGGAGCAGCTTTTGGGAAACTTAAGGCGGGGGGGGGGGGGGAGACTTTAAAAAGCAAAAATTGCCACCAGAACACTGCCACTGGGATCCAGATCACAACCATCAATCTGGTAGTTATTTCACTTTTAAAGGTTTCCCCTCTGCCATCCCAAGGCCCAAAAACTTCCCTAGGAGAAAAGTGAGCCCTAGGGAGCTTCAGAACCTAAAACTGGGGTGGGTGGGTAGGAAACTTTTAATTAGTGTTAAATATTTCCAGCATCAATCCAGGTAATGCAAGGCACAAAGTTATGCAACAGGATTTTGCCTAGTGAGCTAACATGAATACAATAAAAGACATGGCTCATTGTGAGGGCATACATTCCCTCTTCATCTATAAGGAAACTGAACATTCTCACTTTTGATTATCAATTTTGAATGTTAATTATCAACTATGGTTTGTTAAAACAAACCAGCTTTATTATCCACAACTTTGTGTTGGCTTGTTCAACAAAGAAGAGCTTCCACTAATCACAACAGTCCATTTTCAAATAAAATAAAAGCTGGGGCAATTTAGAAAAACCTACAATGAAAGCTTGATAGCTTCCTTGCAGCCATATTGGGGGGGGGGGGAGAAGGAGATGGGAAGCATCCAAACTCAAAGCTGACTGCACATTGTTGCTGTCATGGTACACTATAGCGTACTGTGAAATCTCATCTGTTCTCTATTAAATAGCATCTATCCAAGGGTCGAAGCACCTAGCAGATCTAGAAGCATGCATTTACAGAAAGGTATGATATTAGTGTAACAAGTGCTATAATATTAACTGTTCCTAATAAGCCACAGAAGAAGAAAGTTATCTAGGTTGTGTCTTTCCACACAACTTTTGAGGAATGTAGTTCATTCATTCATTCATTCATTCATTCATTCATCTCAATTCAAGTCAGATGCCGTTATCTTTCCTTCTTTACAAGTTGACATTAAGATACAAGATGCAACTTTCTTCATATTCAAAGCCGCCATTTAAGGCATATAGCTTCAGCATTTTAAAGTTAGGCTCCGTAGCATTCCCATGCAACAGCAGATATACCAGAAGGAGAAGCTCAGCACCATCTCTAGTTACATTAGAAAAGCTCTTCCTCTCCCCAGTCCTTCCCAACCACATGTTCTCCTCATTCATGCACTGCCTTTAGTACACCTGAAGAAATGCTAGAGCTAACATTGCACACATGCAGCATTTACTGCCAGCTAAACAATGACAGGCACAAGGTCTTCAGGAACATGTACTCAAAAGGTTAACAGCTATCCCAAATCATGTTCTGGGGGTGCCCAAAGCCCTCCCTCGCTGTGTTCCCCTACAAGGTAGAATGTCCAGAATTCATGGACTCCTTTGCATGTTAACTGAGCTTCAGAATCTGAAGACTTCCAAACAGACTCACAATTTTGGTTCAGAATACTAAAGCTGACATTTCAACTGGCATTTGGGAAATAGCATTTTCCAAAGCCACTATCAGTCCCTTGAATCTGTCAAAGCAGTACTCAACCACATCACATCTACAAACAAAGTTAGCAAGGGATTAAACTATAGCCTCTCAGGCAGGGAGGAAAGCAACACACCACCACAAACAAGCTTCTCACATACCTGGTCCTGCTGTTGACAGAATGGAGAGAAAGGAAGACAAGACAATTAACAACAAGAAAACAATCAAGCAGCTGACTGGTGCCTAGACAAACAACTTGTTTTGTGGGAGGATAAATCTGTAGTAGAATATATTATTCTTGTTCTGCTAGGCTCTAAATCATTTTTTCATTTCTGACTGACTTGCAATACTGAAAGCAGTATGGAAATGTACACAAAGAACTCAATTCTGTTCATTCTGAATGTCATTTGTTCCTGCTACATTAAGGCCTGGACGGAGGGCTCAGTAGCTTTTAAACTTTAGCTCACACACAGAAGGTTGTGCGTGATTAGGTATGCACTTATGAAAGAAAATTAATCTTTAATAGTTATATCTCTTGACACAAGAAACATATGTTTAGTACCTGAGTTTTAAACATTCAATTAAATTTGACTTAATAGAGCCAGTCAAATGTCCATTACAGTGGGGTCTTGACTTGAGAACTTAATCCATATTGGAAGGCGGTTCTCAAGTCAAAAAGTTCTCAGGTCAAATCTGCATTTCCCATAGGAATGCATTGAAAACCATTTGATCCGTATCTGCTCTTTTCCGTCCATAGAAACTAATGGGAAGCTGCTATTCTGCCTTCGACCACTAGAGGGGGATATTTTGTTTCTTTTTTTCTTAGGTCAAGAAAGGTTCAGGGAAGGCAGGGAAAAGACAGTCCAGGCAGTATAGTACCAGGCAGTCTGAAGACTGTCTCCCAATCCACTCTCTAAACGCTGGGAGGAGTGAGGAAGCAGACAGGCACCCTTTTCACTGGCCAACAGTTAACTGAAAGTTCAAATTTTGCACTTTCCCTGCCTCACACGTGTTTTTTTTTCAGTTCTTAACTCAAATCTAAGTATGTAAGTCAAGTCAATATTTTCCTATGAGAGTGGTTCTTAAGTCAAAATGTTCTTAACTCAAGCCGTTCTTAAGTCAAGACCCCACTGTATGGCAATTCAATACATTTGTTAAATTACTTCTGGTGGAAGATATTGGAACACAAGAAACCTCACAAAACAGACTATAATATAAAACTGTAAGTAATATTCATCTCACCATATGCATCAACATCTGGATAGCCATATCTGAATACTGGGAGATGTAGGACTTGCACTATTGGAGAGAAAACAGATTTGAGATAGGGTAAATCCCACATTATTTCCAGCTGTAGCCATGTATATCCCAACCTTTAATAGTGCCTTAAAAAGTAAGCTGGCCTCCTTTACAACTTAAAATATAGATTTATAAACTGCACATTTTTAATTTAAGGAGTGGAGAATAGCATCTATATTGCATTTCATTTCCCACTTTTAACTCACAGGGTTATTATGAGGATGATGAGGCTCAGAGATGGGAACTAGTCCAAAGTAATCCAGTAAGACTGATGACTCATGGGGGAATGTGACCTAGTCTGACATGCTGACCACAAAGACTAGACAAATATACTAGACCTTGTAAAGGGGGTGTCAGAGAGACACTACAGAAACCAAGATGCTTCATCTTTGCTAGTACTTAAGAAACTTTAAGAAAATAAAGCATGAAGAAATAGTTCCATAAGCATTTTGCCACTTTACTATACTATATTTTCATATGATAACGTAAACATGATCAACTCTTCAATTACCATATCAGCAAAGTCAGGGAACAAACGTTCACATTCTTCCATGGCATGATCGATTAAAGATGTCACAAAGGTTGTATTACTTCTCACGGTCTCCTGCAAGTCAGTTAGTAGCTGAACACAGTCTTTACACACATCCCCATTTCCCTGCAAGAAAAAAAAGCAGGATATCTTAACAATGCAGTGACTTCATGCTGCTTTTAATGGGGGGGGGGAGGAGGAAAGCTTTATCATATTTTCTAGAGTGTCTTGATTAATTATCAATAACAACATTTACTTTCAGGAGAGACACCACAAACACATTTCATAAACCAGTAACGACTCACCTCAGGTGAGATCTCGGAATAATCTATTCACAGCATATAGCTTAGTCCAATTCAACTTATTTACAACAAGGCATAATTTGAACCCTTTATACCTACACTAATTAGCTCTACCATGAAGAGACTGGACCACTGCTATTCCACTGCCCCAGTGCGGCATTTAATAATAAGGCCAAAAATCCAGAAGAAAGAAAGGTCCCCAAGGAAAAGTTGTAAGAATGTACAAGCTTCAAAGAATGTACTGTAATGTTTCCAGACAGAAGAAGGCAATTTAGGTACACTCAGAAATCTAGTTAATTTTGATGCACCTAACAAAGTATGAGGTGTTTTGTGATTTAATTTCTTTCCCCTCACACTTCAGTCCAGTATTGTCTCCCAGCATCATCTCAGCAGTTGTCTTTCCTCTTTCTGTTCTTCTTTATCACTTGATTTCAACTGCACAGCTCTGCTGCTTCCATTTCTACATGAGTAGCTCACCATGCGAGGAGGATTAAAATCTATGACTTTAAAAAATGGATCTTTAAAATTTAAATCAGATTTTTAATGAAATGCTGTTTTCACAGTAAAAAATAGTGTAAAATAAACGAAGTTCAGGAAAAGACCTTAATCCCATGGTCATTCTGCAAATGTACAAACAATGAATGTTTTATAGTAGGACTGTGGTATCCACAGGGGATTGGTTCCAAGCCTCACTGTGAATGCCAAAAAATGCGGATGTAGAAAATGCTGTACCTTGCATGGTCTCTGGATCCCTCTAGTGGCTAGTTCTGGTAAATACACCCTGGAATACATTTAAATACGTATTTCGGGAGAGGGGTATTTAGTATTTTCAGGCAGTGGATAAGTGAGCGGATTCTTATTCTGCAGATAGTTGGGTTCCTACCATACCTTAAAAGCTAGGTTTGAAGATTGTTTGGAAGATAGTTTGCATTTTAAAAAGATATTGTTTCAGTTAATAAAAATTGATGTTTAAGCAAATACAAGAATATGTACGCTATATGTTATTGTTTTAAATAAAACAAATTAACTAGTTCTCTAAATATGAGTGGTTAACCTATTAAACAAAAATCAGTTCTGCTATAGCTGTTTTACTAATCTGACAGGTTTATTATTCTAAATATGAAATAATCTGGTTGCAAATATTAAAAAAAAATCAGCAAGAATGAGTCTTTACATTTAAAAATCACGATTTAAATTAAATCTGATATGTTAATACTGGGTTTCTGTTATGTTAATACAGGGGTCTCCAAAGTGCGGCCTGCCTTGCCTTTTTATCCGACCCATGCATGCACACGTATGTTCCTTCAGCCCTCAAAAATGTGGAAAAAATATTATGTGGCCCTCACAGTGAAAAGTTTGGAGATTGCTGGGTTAGTACAACAGTTGCTTTTGCCACACCTGTTCTGATGTGTTGTGTATTGTCTCTTTTCGGTGAACAATCAATGGGCTATTATGTTAACCTTAGGTTTCGATATTCAACAATTTGCAGATGGAGTCAAATAACAGGGTACACTTTAAAAATCAAAGCTAATATTTTCACCAATGTTGTACACAAATACAAGTTGTTCATGAATGCAGTGTACATAGTTGTTAAAACGTTTTACATAAATAAACCCATTCTTATCCAACCCCTTTTCCCTTAAGACTTTAAATTCTCACCTGAGATTCTTGCTTAGGCTTGTCCTGGGGATAAAGAAGAAGTGGCACATTAGCCAGGAAGGGAGAAGCCACTTCAGAGAAGTCCAGTTCAGGAATTCTGTTAGATTGAAGTTGCTTCTGCAATTTCATTTCTGCCAAGTGCTTCTGAAGAGACTGGCACAATGTGAGTGCACTGCATACAACTTCTGGGTTATCCTAAAGATCAAGAGACAACAATATAGCAAAATGCCCTTGCCTGTATTACATTCAACAATACAAACTGTGAGTTACAGGTACTAGGCTAACCAAGTAATCATGACAGTCAGTTAAACCTATCTCATTTACTCTAAGCATTTTTTTCTTGGTATAGAAATGCTTCAGCTTTAGTAATCGACAGTACTTACAAGCTCTTCTTTGATCATATCCAGAATGTTTGGCAAGTAAGCATCCACCATGTCCTTGCACTGAGTTACCAAATCTTGGTCAGGAAGAAACTCACATGCCTTAGTCATATAGGCATATATTTCTTCCTATGATAAATGAAATAAATAGATTAGTGTACATTTTCTTAAAGAAGGAACTATTTGCCCACCTTTCATGGCCAGTGAAGAAACCTTCAATGACCCTCAAACCCTGATAAGATGCACCAAAGAGGTTGCTTCAGCAGTGTTTCTGAAAGCAGCATTGGACCATATCTAATCACTATCAAGTCAGCAAAAACAGCCATGCACCCTTTATCTCTGAGCAAATCCTGAGCACAAGATTTAGCACTTCTGATTGAGCTAGGGGTGGGTGGGGATGTCTTTTTAAATATATATGTATATGTAACAATCTTGATGGCCTACCGTAGTAGATGCAGAAGCACTCTCTTCCATCCCACCCCGTCTCGTGTTTTATGATGGCGCTTATTCATCAATAAGCGGAACCTCTTGGCCACATTTCCGCGGTAGAGCGACAGAAAGGGTACAGTGTTACACCACCCGAGCTGTGAGGCCACCTTCGAAAGCCATGGTGGTTTTCCCTGCCCCTCTCCCTTTCCTTCGCCAGTTCTATTAAAATGGCACCTTAAATAACAGGGTAGGCGAAGACAGGGCGGGGGAGAAGCGGCCCTCGGAAGTTGGGGTGGGGGACCAATAGTGAGGGTGCACCTTCTCCCCTCCCACCAATGCTAGGATGGCGAGCCTGGATCAGAAGTCTCCCAATGTCCTCCTGCAGAAACTGTGCTGCCGCATCCTGGGGAAAGGCAAAGGTAACACCGGGGATCGCCTCCTCAGATCCTGCTAGGAAGGGCTGCTTTGCTGCTGCCGGAGCCACGGGGGGGGGGGACCCCATCCTCCCACCCAACCTCCAGGTAGCAAGGTTGGTTTGTCGGTTGATCGGTTGTGAGACTAGTGCGGAGACTACCCGGGTGGCTCTCTCATCCCTCCCTGCCATCTCTCCCACCAGAAGTGATGCCCACCAGTGGCAGTGCCGTGGGAGAGACAGGACTCTTGGGGGGTATGTCTTGCAAGTGTGGAGGTGGGAGGTCTAGTTTCAGGCTCCCCTTTTCACACGTGCATGTGAGTGCGACACACCCCTCTGCAAGTGTGACACTCTCACCCACCAGCACGGGGCTGCCCCCGCCCCCCAGCCGGTCCGTGCACCAAGCCTGCACCCCCGAAGTGGTCCGTGATCCCAGAAACATTGGGGACCACTGCTGCAGAAGACTGCCACTAATTAATCAATCACTGCTGAGATTCCTAGTTGTATGCCAACTTACTACATTAATGTGGAATGAGGAATCCAAGTGTTGACTCGTGAATCAATGAAAATTCGATGCTACAAGTTATGCCACTGCCTTTCTGCCAATGTAATTGCAGAAGAGGATTTTAGCTATAAAAATAAAATGTCTTGAGCCTTTCTCAGAAAAAGATGTCTAAGAAGTGTAAATAAGTAGTAGCTGAAATCCAGAAGTGATTTGCAAACTACTCAACGGGTCTACTCTAGCTGCAATTCACTACTGGAATTCAGCTACTATTTATTTACTTGGATGCTGCTTGTGTAGGTGGAACTGGACCAAAGAAAGAAGAGGTTTCAATTAGGCCTGGGATATGATACAGAAAACAGAGTTGGAATAACCGAGACAGTGCTTGTCATAAGGTCTTCTGGGTCTGAAAGAGACTATTGGGAATATCTGGGGGAGGAGGCGCCTTCCCCGATGGAAAAAAAAAAAAAAAGGAAAATGTGACTAGTGTAAAGCAGTACAAGCAGATGCAAAGTCTAGCTAAAAGAATAAAAAATCCTAATGAAAACTGTTTACTGCAAATAAACGAAGAGGATGAAATTGTCATTGCAAACTACTCTACTGCATTGTACATTGACAAATTTTCATCTCAAATCTGTACCACTGTTTTAAGGAATATGTGAAGTAGTACTGGGACACTTTTATCTGACTTGACTATTTAAACCAGGGGTTTCTATTTGTGACTTGGATTTGCGATTCAAATAACCATGATTTAAACTGATCCATCCTGCATAATGAAAATTATCCCCCTTTTCATGGACTAAAGAAATTAACACCACATTTTCCTAAATGTAGAAATATAGTCTTATATCTAAGGAAACGTGATGTCAGTCACACACTAATTTCAACATGACTATTTCCATGTTAGGAAAAACAATATATTTTGCATACTCATGACAAGTTTTTCTTCAAAGGCAATGTATCAGCATGAAGGGACAAGTCTGAGTTTTATTGTCCCACTATTTATCTATCAGATGAGATGCAAAACCCACCTCATAGAAAAAGGGCCCTTCTTACCTCAGTGGCATTGTCCTTTAAGACTTTTGCAGCCACAGCAACAACTTCTTTACACAAGTCACAAGGGATGCTTTTCTGAAAAGACAAGATATTTCTAATTAATAAAAGTATGTGAACATATTGTTACCTAATACACCACTTTTTCTCCTCTCAAAAATATCACAATTAAGTGCAATGAATTCATGTTCTTTTACACAGTAAAAAGGTGGGAAATAGACCTGTTGCCAAGTTTACAGAAGACAAAAAGATGCCAAGCTTCTTCTTCTGTAAGAAACAACAGTTAGAAGGGATGGCAAACTGCAAGAAAGGTTGTCCTTGATACAGATGACAGATCTGAAACCAATTTCACCTTTTTACTTTCAATGGGAATAACATGGAATAAGACTTGATATAAGAGAACATGAATTCACTGCACTTAATTGATGTAAGATTAACTGTTGCAGATCACACATAAATATGTTATAGCTTTACTGGAACTCCAAGCATGGATAGACCAGTCTTAAACATCTTTTAGAATACTGTAGTGTATTTAAAAATCTTACTCATGATGCAATACAGAAGTACTAAAGTCATATTAAAAATCCCATAAATCTGATTACCCTCTAAGTGCACTCTGACAGATTCTATACACAAAAGATTTAGCAGCAGTGACACATCTGACAAGTTTAAAGATTTCAAGCAGAACATCAAGGACGTAGGTCTTATGAAACCACTGTTTATTGGATCAAATTCACATGCTTTATCCTTTTATTCCCTTCTCCCACTATTTGGATATATGCCTCTGGTGTTTCCATCATGACTTACTAAGCCACTGTTTGACTGTTTAGAACCCATCTTTCTTCCACGACAGAGACTCCAGTCAGTTCACAACAAGCTTTAAAAAATGCAAATAAAAACACATGCAACAGCTCACTGGACAACACACTTGTTTTCATGCCAAGTGCACACTTCACCACCTCTTGCACACATTTAATCCTTGTTATTTTTTAACACAGTGATAATCTGTACCCTGACTAACTGCAAACCAGAGTTTACTGAAATAATCAAGAGTACTGAGCTTGCAAAGCAGTTATACTTCACAACTGCTTACAGGAGTCTGGTCAGTGAAATTTAAAGCAGATAAATTCAAAAGTAGAGCATTTGTATGTTAAAAAAAACCTTTCTTAACAGCTGATCAATTGCCAACAGTCTACCTGTATTAAAAGGTCTTTGCTCACAAGTGATAAGACAGCAGGAAGAGGCCAATTTAGCTTCCCTTAAAAGGAAGTTCTACAGTAGGCCTCTGACTTCAGTGTTTCTTAAGCTTCAAGAATTCACCAGGAATTCTCCCAGACAGAATTCTGGGGGCTTCAACCAAGAAATCAAAGTCCTCATAGGAGTTTTCAGTTACATATAGTGGGGAATGAAGGCTGTCAGCCTCTATGGTCCAGTGAAAAAAATAGAGGAAATGTGTGGGAATGGCTAAACTTTGTGGAAACTGCAAGTGATCAGGGGACTGGTAGTCTGACCATTAGGCTCTGTACACATCACCTCTAAAAAACAAACAAATCAACAACCCTCTACCAGTCTCCTAATCTCATGTGCAGTTTAGCCACTTCCACCCATTTACTTTTGCTTTCTCACTGGAACATAGTGATTGACAGATCCTTCACTCTCAACCTGTGTGTAACTGAAAATTCCTGTGAGGATTTTGATTTTCTGGGTAAAGCCCTCAGAATTCTAACTGGGGGAATTTCTAGTTAATTCTGGTAGCTGGTGTTCAATAAATATTTTTAAAAACCATGTCTATTCTACTGTCTGGGAGCAACTACTGAGAAGACCCACTGGATCAAAGCCAAGAATTTGTTTTACAAATTCAGCTCTGATCAGAATTTCACCTCCTGATTTTAAGGAAAGGCTGTCAATGTTTCTCAGTTCAAAAAGATAAACAGGAATCTTCAGTAACAAATCCAACTGCTCCACCATAGTGCAAAGAAAAGAGAGAAGGGATACGCAGGCGCAACACTTCTCAGCTTGTTAAATGAAGACTTTTATGACTTAACTGCACTAATAGATTAGTTGTTTAAGGACATGGCTTATAATGCTATTAACAGCCAAGAGAACATGGATACTTATTTTCCTTCACACAGGGAAGCAATTCTGCCCTCTGATGACCAACCTTTGCTTCTGGGAAGTCTAAGACCATCATGCTCGGAGTCTCTCCATGTGTACTGAGAGTCAAAACCACTCTGTCCTTTCTCCAAACAGATACAATACTGTGGAACAACTATCTTGCAAATGTGTGTGTCTGATCCTAGAAGTGTAAAAGCTCTATAAAGGTAAAGGTTCCCCTTGACATTTAGTCAATCGTGTCTGACTCTAGGGGGCGGTACTCATCCCCGTCTCCAAGCTATAGAGTCAGCGTTTGTCCGTAGACAGTTTCCATTGTCACGTGGCCAGCGCGGCTATACACGGAACACAGCCCCACCACATCCCTTAAAAGCTCTACTTAGCTGCAAATCAGTGTAGCAAAATATAACAGGTAACTGATATCCTTGCTTTGTTTGGTTGTTTGAACTGTGAGTTTAAAAGTATGGAAAGCTGACATATCTGAAACCAATTTAATGTCACATCCAGTTTAATGCCAATAGGACTTACCACAGTAGGTTTGTTCCAAACAGTTTGCCGACAATGTTTAACCGCTTTGCAGTTGGACGCAGTCTGCAAGTTCTGACACCATACTTCAGGACCTTTTGTGCAATCCTTCTGCAGTAGGAGGGGACTTGCCAAAGCTGCTGGAAGAAAAGCTGATTCTCAGTTTTGTTTCAAACAAGCAGTCAGCATTCTGTCTAGCGTCCTTGGAGAGTAAACCAAACCTTGCAACTGATAATATCCAACTCATTCAAAAATACACTTTCAACACAACTACAGCAAAACAAGATTTTGGCATAACTGTGAAAGCACTCTGAAACATGATATTTGTTCCCTTCTATAAAATGCTGAAGCTGTAGTATAACAAAGGTTAGAGAAGATCCTTACCACAAAGACCTTATCACAAGCCAGCTGCCATTAGCCAATTAGGAAATGCTAGAGCAGAGGTCAACCCCCGGTCTGCGGCCCGGTGCCGGTCTGTGGCCTGAGCCGGACCGGGCCAAGGAGACAGATCTCCCACCCACCCCCACATGCATTCCCTTCCCCAAAGCTGCCTTGTGCACACACACAGATGCGAGTGCCAGCATGAGCACTCCCCCACCCCTTCATGCATGCACCCGAGCGCCGCGCGAAGGGATGGGGGAGCACTCACAGCTGTGCTGGCACGCGCATGCTCCCCTACCGCTTCGCACATGAGGTTCAGTCAGTCTGCGGTCCCAAACAGGTTGGGGACCGCTGTGCTAGAGGACTCATATGGTAACCATGAATACGTAAATGCACATTTTTATATATCATTTTTTCATTTCTTGTGGAAGATTTATCCAAATCTGAGCCATTTCCAATTCTGCCTGATAAAGGCAACTTCTAAATTATGAGTAGCAATAACAAAACCTAACTTTTGTGTATTATACTATTACTGCTCTCTTTTTTCAGTATTTTACACCTGTTGTCCAACTCATAAATGTCAGCATACATTTGAGTGTCTTTGGGTGCAACAGGTCACAAGCACCACCAAGTATATTCTCAAGAAACTTTTTTTTACTAAAATGAAGGCATTTATGTTTTACAATTCATTAAATCCAGGCACATAACTGTATGCTGTGACACAAAATCCATTTCATGTCACCTTTTCTCAAATCTAGATGCATATAGTTCAACTAGTTAAATTAAAATATATTTTAATATATTTATATTTAAATATTTAAAATATTTAAACATCGTAATATAAAATTTTGATAGTTTATATTATACAGTGGTGCCTCGCTTAACGGGCGCTCCATTTAGCGATGAAATCGCTTAGCAACGACTTTATCGGAGCGTTTTTGCGCTTCATTTAGCGATGGTCCCTATGAGCACTTTTCGCTTAGCGATGGTTGGGACCATGCTTCGTATGGCGATTAAATTTTGGGTCCCCTGTTTCGCTTAACGATGGTTTAAACAGCCTCATGTTTGCTGGTTTTTAAATGTTTTTCTGTTATTTATAAAGTTAAAGTTTACTGTTTAAAATGTTTGAAATCATAAAGTGCACTTAATAAACCCTTTGTTAACCAAATTTGACTTTGTTCTGACTCTTTTTTAATTTGTTGTATTTTTCCCCCATTGAGATGCTTTGAATAGGTTTCAATGCATTTCAACTGGGGAACCGCGTTTCGCTTAGCGATGTTTCCTATGGCGATTTTCGCTTAAGGACGGCAATTTGTTCCTATTGGAACGGATTATCCGGTTTTCAATGCATTTCAATGGGAAACCAAGTTTCGCTGAGCGATGAAATCGCTTAGTAGCATTTTTTTCGGAACGAATTAACATTGCTAAGTGAGGCACCACTGTATTTATTTAGATTTTATATATGTAATATTTAAAATCAATATTAAAACAATGCAGAGGATTCCAGATATTTTAAATCTTTAGAACTGCAGATCTCACTCTAGTAATGGTTTAGTGATTTATTTCTTTTGTCGCTGTATAAGTAACATCTCTCTCTCAATCACTCTCACTCACTCACACACACACACACAGAGCTTCGCCTGATTCCAAAAAGATGTATTTGTGGATTTTGTCATATCCTGGTTTATCTGTGTTTTGAATCATGTTGTGCCTTTTTGTAGCATACCATGGGAACATTTAATTTAGCCGGCAAATTTTTATTTAAAAGCTTAGGCTGAATGCACATGACCCACTCTGCAATGAGCTCCATCTGAGTACTACACCATGTTGCTCATTAATCTGAGCTTCTGGCAAGCTATTGTCCCCAATTCACTTTTTCTAGACTAGTGGTTAACTCCTAAACAGTTTACAAATATAGCTTCACACATGGCAGGATGCAAGCCAGGGGAAAAACTTCAGCACAATGCATAGAAATGGAACAGTATGTTGTAGCCAATAATACTGATTTTTTACATGCATTGATTTCAAATATACCCCACTTCCTGCTTCAGAAGAATGTAGTAGCGTGGAGGTACAATATAAAAAAGTGTTTCCCAACCCTAGGTCCCCAGATGTTCTTAGACTACCACTCCCAGAAACCCTGGCCAGCACAGCTAGTGGTGAAGGCTTCTGGGAGTTGCAGTCCAAGAATATCTCAGGACCTGAGTTGGGAGCCAGCGGTTCAAGATATATTAAATACAATACATTGTTGATCTGAGTGCCTGTTTCAAAACAGCAACGGGCACCAAACAATTTCAAAAAAAGCCTAAGATTAGGAGTACATGCTCTCTTAGGAGGGTCAAGTGCCATCTTTCATATTTGTTGGTCGCACAGAGATCACATTAAGAGCTAAAAGGGCCAGTTATCGTATTTTAAAAGCACTTATGTACTATAATGTTTGACACAATTGGATTTTTAATTGGTTTAACTAAAAGTACTTTTTAAAAAAAACTAAGAAACCCTTAGTGCCTTCTAATGGTCAATTTTTTAGGTCAAAACATTGGACATATGGAGGACTCCAGCAGTGCTCAGAGTTCCTGAACATATGGCAGAAACACCCCAAGACCCCTACAAGGCAGAAAGGGATTTCTTTAAAATGGATTTTCTGTTTTGTGGAGGATACCACCTATTTTCAATTTGTAAGTCTATTTACAAATACCAGAAATACAATGGCCCAAATCCTATTTGCTCTTTATGCACATGAAAGAGGGGTTTGTGCTGGGCAAACAACCGGGCATGCCACTGGCACTTTATCAATTAGCTGCAGCAACTCTTCTTTCATTCACATAAAGAACCAACAAAATTTTGCCAGTTTGCATACAAGCAAATCCAAGTTCCTCAGATCAAGAATCTCAAGAAACTCTGAGCCTCAGTGCATGCTGTGGCCCCAAATTTTCCTTGTTTAAAAACACCAAACTATTCATTCATTTCATGAATGCTTAGATACGGACTATGGAAAACATGCATTACGTCTTACTAACAAACACCACTTCAACACCATCTCAAACAAACTTAAATCTTTGCTGTACAAAGATCTGGCCCCGTGTCTATTCCAAGTCAAATTGTTTCTTTAGATTATGAAGTTTAGAGTACTGAAAAGAATCTAGCTATAATCTAAGCCATTTAAACAAACAGGCCTTGGCATATCCAACTGATGGCCCATTTGATACTACCATATCCACACAAACTCAGTCTTTTTATCAACTAACGAAGTAGGCTTAAAGCTCATACGATATCATCATTGTACAAAATCTCCCTTTCTTCCCTAATATTAAGGACTGTGAGGCATTATACCTGCACAGCTACAAACCAGTCTCTCCAAACTGTTGAGAGCCGCTGCATTAGAGTTGTACCTGAGAACAGCACCCTAAAACAACATCTTGGCAACATATGGTGCAGGGAAGTGATGGTAAACAAAGCATGAGACAGACAGAAAAAGTTAGTGATTTACAAAAGTCTGAGCTATTGTTTTCTGCCACTGGAAAGACATGGTGATAAGAGGCATAATCACACTCTAGAAGCCTCATCCAATATCAGCTGTTTTGCTTAACATACAGACTAAAGGTCATTCCTATTTGCTAGTGTTTACTGCAAAAATCCAAAGTAATTTTTTCTTCTATGTGTTTTTCAATGTGATCTTGCCCATTTATTTAGAAAGCCCAATTTGTTTTCTGAAAGTATTATGTACAATTTGCATGATTCTGACCCTCAAAACTTTAGTGAAGAAATAGCTTAAATTCTGAACCTCTCTCCTAGAGAAATGTAACTGACCACTCTAGAAAATAGGATGCTGAATTAGATGGACCACAGCTCTCCTTATTAGCTATAATTACGAAATAATGGAGGAGGCCTGATATCATCATGCCTTATTTGCTCCTCTGAATATGTCTAGTTTGTTTGGGGAACTCTCTGTTCAATTCAAGAAAACACTTCTCAACTGTCCCACTGCATCACAAGCATCAAAGCCAGCACTGCTAATCATCCAATTAGCTGTGGGCATGCCCGCCACTCAGGAGATTCAAGATGTGCCTTGGGCTTAAGATGGGCTTATTCCTTACCCTAGTTTAGTCCTCAAAGTTGACATGACCACTGAGATGAGTATCAAACATTTAATGAGAGAGATGTGAATGTTCTAGGCTTAATGAAAAATCAGGAGAAAATGTTGAACATACAAATATATGGACTTGTACTGGGTTATGGTTTACAGCACCAACATCAGGGTTGTCTGTACACTTAGGCATGGCACCTGTCCAGTTATATAAGCTGAATTAAAGAGCATTATTTTACTGGCCAAAGAGCTCATTTAGACCAGATTCTATATTTGAATTGAATTCTGTATTTTTTACAACAGAGCCTAAGAATGTTCTATCTCAAGCAGCTAACCCATTTCTGAGTCAACGTGGATGCAAAAGTAATTTTAAAAGTTAATAAATAGCAGCAGAGGCACGTTACATCAAAAACTTCTGATTAAAATATAGAAATGCTTTTAACATTTCAGGTTTCATGCCAAATAGGACTCTAAAGCCTATCATTTCAAATTTATCTTTTCATAGAGTGGAAAGAAAAAAATTATTAGCAGGAAATGCAGAAAATTATTCAAAGCTATTTAAAAGTCAGCTCCAACTTGACTGCACATAACTATTTAAAAGCAAAAGCAAAGAAATGACAGACGTGATATCCATATCAGATGGAAATAGTGTAAAGCTAGGTCAAATGAAGAAACCAAATACAAATGTTAAAAAATGGATTCAGTACAGAATATGTTTAAATGATATTGCAGATGTAACTATGTAACTACTACAAAATTTAACTAGTTACCCATGAAATGTTTTACCTCCATTACAGAAAAGAAACAAAGCTTAACTAAAACCATGATTCACAAACAAAATAGAAAAACATTTGCTGTCCCCATCTTTACTTCAGAGAGTGCTTTTAGTCTAGCTCAGTGGTTCTTAACCTTTGTTACTCGGATGCTTTTGAACTGCAACTCCCAGAAACCCCAGTCAGAACAGCTGGTGGTGAAGGCTTCTGGGAGCTGCAGTCCAAAACTCCTGAGTAACCCAAGGTTAAGAACCAGTGGTCTAGCTAATGTTAGGTTGCACCCTCTGAGGGCTGAAACTGGTACATTTATTTGGTCCACTGTACCACTAGGTTTTCAAGTTCTAGGAAAAGCTTCAATACAGAATACCTGCATTAACAGAACAATTAAACAGAATTAACACATGAATTACAACTATGGTCATACCTATGTAAATTGGTCTTTTAAATAAACAGAACTGAAGCCTGTGTTACTGCACCTTTTTTTTAAGTCCAGAAGATACTACAGACAGAGTTGAGGCAATAGTGAAAATATCTCTCACTTTTACAAAGAGATTTGTCCTTCTGCTGGGTGAATAAAACACCAAGACAAACTTATGAGCACATTAATTCCAGCCATGGTCACTTCTCTCAAGTAAACAGAAAAGGTAAACATTTGATTTGTTCAACACAAAAGCCCAATTAAGTACTGAAAATTTTTTATTTGAAACACAAAGGATGACCGAAGGCCTTTAGTTCATGGTACAAGAGAGCACATAAAAAGGGCACAAACTTTAATGTTGTGGCACCTTAATTCCTGCACAGCAACAAGACTGTCTATACTGTACATGACTTGTCAATTGATCTGACATCCCAAGCCAACTGAAAAAGTATTTTTTTCCCCACTTGGGATGCCCTATAAAACTGTTTCCCAACCTTGGGTGCACAAACATTCTTAGACTAAAACTCCCAGAAGCTTTCACTAGTAGTATTGAAACATTTCACTACTCATCAAAGTAGCTTCTTGGATGAGTAGAGAAATGTTTCAACCTAACAAGAAAGAAATCCAGTTGCCATGACTCAATTTCCAGAGAATCACACCTGGATGACTGAGACTCTTCACAGATATATTTCACTAGTAGTGCTAGCCAGGACTCCTGGGAATTGTAGTCCAAGAACATCCGGTGACACAAAGTTGGGAACCACTGTTCTAGAAGATGTCGTAATTTCAGGTACAGCTATAGTATTACGAAGTTTATATAATGAACTCATCCCCAGGGTGAAAGTGTGATGAAAAATTAATCTTTGACTTTAATCTTTTCAATTGTGCTAAAAGCAATAAACTAAAAACTTCTGAAGCGAGTGACAACAATAGCAACAGCAATCAACCAGCAGATGCTCTATGCCAGCGATGGCGAACCTATGGCACATGTGCCACAGTTGGCATGCAGAGCCCTTTCTGCCAACACGCAAGACACAGGTTGCCAAATCACTACTCCCCCCGTGCAGACAAACCTCAGGAGGTGGCTGCAGCTGGTGCTGGCGCTTCAGCAGCTGGATCCGGAGCAACTGGTGCTGGCAGCGGAGGGGCCTTGAGGCACCTCCATGCCGGGATTCCCCCTTCCGCCGCCACTTCCGGGTCCACACTTCTGGGTTCATGTCTGACTCTAGGGGGCGGAGCTCATCCCTGTTTCCAAGCCATAGAGCCAGCATTTGTCCACAGACAGTTTCCGTGGTCACGTGGCCAGCGTGACTAGACACGGAATGCCATTACCTTCCCACCGTGGTGGTACCTATTTATCTACTTGCATTTACAGCCTACTGCTAGGCTGACAAGTATATAAACATCAGTCACCAATCTGAGACCCCATCTAACTTCAGGATGGCCTCACAACTATGAGCCATTTCTAGAACAAAGCCGGAAGAACCAATATATTTAAGATGGGTTTCCTTATTTATAATTTTAAGTATTCCACAATAATTTTGTAAGTGTGCTTTATTCTAGTAGGCATTTGGTTGATACCATTACTTCTGCTGATTTGACAGATCTCATCATTTTCTGGCTCCTGAACCACTCCCACCTCAACTCCTAAAGTCACTTTTCTTTTGCAGGGTAGTTCGTAGATTTCATTTTTAACCTAAGTTTTTTAATCTTAAATATAAGCAAAATTTAAGATTAAATGCACTATTTTCAAATATGTCACAAACCACTGTGTCTAGCACTGTTTGTCACTTGCTTATATTGCAACTTCACTTCTGTTAACTGCTTTCATACAAGCAGCAAGTGAAGGGTTGTAACTATACCAGTAATTCTACAAAAGCAGTAGTTTCTGCAGTTGCTGTAGAAGAGACCACAACTAGATGAACCATGATACCAAGAACACCACTCTTCAGGTAGCAACATTCCTGATAGGAAAATAACCAAAGGACAACACACACAGCCTCAACTTCACTTGCTTACAGAGTTAATTGCAATTACAGTATATTCTTAATCCCTGGAGACAGTAACAAGCTGTTACTATCCTGTATTTATGAAGGATATATATCTATGTCAGGTAACCTTGAAAGGATCTCATAATGAACTTAATTATCTACCACATGACCTTTCTTTTGTACATTTTGTGATTTCTATTTTTTTAAAATATGGCGATTGTAACATTTACACTGCAAATATCTGGGCTCATTTCAAGCCATGTATCATGTTATAAGCTGAAACACTACAGTACTGACATTTGTAACATCCAAGAATGAAGCCCTCCTCAGAAGACATAGTACTTCAATCAAACCCCATTAGATTGCTTCAGTTTTTCCTTCTTCAGTTAAAATATGACAAACCCTGGAGCTCTATCCAAAATTTGTCATATTTTATAAAACCTTTATAATGTTCAAAACATTTTACCAGGATGCTCAACTGATAGTTAGCATTGTTTGGAACCATGCGATTTGCTTCAGAAAATGCACTGCCATTGGTTGGATCAACTCCACATGTCTGCTTTTCACAGCACATGCCCAGAGACCTTTGGGTAGTGTGGGCGGCATATAAATTAAATAAATAAATAAATACATATGGCAGCTGCCATCAACTGCCCCTTCTGCAATGCAAAGTTGTGCCTTTTGCCCCTTGCTTGCACTAGTTTAGTTATCTGAATGAGGAGCCAGAGGTTAGGAATTCAACTGCCTACTGTGCCTGCTTCATAGGGGCTTGATCTGATTAACCACAAAGTTCCTTCCAATTCTGAGATCATTATTATTCTATTCTAAGGTTGACATATGGAGGATCATGACTTGCACATCTCCTGGCGGAGAGCTAGATCCAATGGCTCATGAGTTTCTTCCAAAGGAATGTGCATCTTGCTGTAGGTCCAAAAGTGGAGGGGGGGAGAGCAAACAAAGAGAAGGGCAGAGGACTTTTTAAACAGCAAAACCATAAGAACTTATGGGAGGAGAGATCACTGCTCACAGTTCTGCTATTAAGATATTCTGCCCCCACCCGGAGGGAACAAACCTCTGAACACCAGACACTGGGAAGAAACAAGAGAACAGGTATTCACTGCGATTCCCCACCCAATTTAAAAACATCCCACATGGCAGCATGTAGGATGGAAAATGCGAATCCAGCAAAGCAATTCCATAAAATATGTGTATGCATATCTGTGTGTGTTTGAAAGCATCTGGAGAGGAAGGGAGGGAGAGAAGGAAAAGGAGGACAGAAAAGCAAGCAGGCCACAGATTAAGTTCACAGCCACAACATTTCAAGGGCGGGCAGCAGCTACCTTTTATTTGGGCGGGGCGGGGCGGGGGGGGGGAGGAAGACGCAGCAGGGCTATGCCCCATGCCTAGTAAACAAACACGTCGCCAAGGCCAGGACTGCAACAAAGGGGCTCTGCCAAAACATGGGCCAGTCGGGGCCTGGTCTCTTTTTTTTCCCCGCCCTTCTTCGGAGCTGAGGGAGGGTGGTGCGAAGCAGGAGAAGAGATACCCCCCCCCCGAGGGCTGCAATGGTGGAGAATGAAGGGGTGTCGAGAGGAGAAAAATCACTAGGGAAGCCGGAGTTTGCAGCTGTCACCAAAACCGAGTTTGCAGCTGTCACAAAAAAAAAAAAAACACCAAACAAAAAACAAGGAAGGAGAAAGAAAAACCATCCACCAGAGGGGGAGGAGAAGGGAGGGCGTAGGGAAGAAGGCGACGTTTATCATGGCGACCAAAGCAAGAGAGAGGCTTTGGCCCTAATTGCAGGTGCCTCAAGAAACTGCGGGGGGGGGGCAGGGAGGGAGGGAGGAGGTCTGCGCCTCAGAGGGCGGCCGATCCTATGCTCCTCTCCTTCAGCCGCGCTTTCTGTGGTCACGGAGAGCCTTCTCCACACCTTCCCGACGACACGAGTCTCCCCCCCCTCACCCCTCACGGGAAGGCAGCAGAAAGAGAAACGCAGCGCCTTCCCCAAACCGGTAGCGGCTCCTTCAACAGCCGCCGCCGCTGCCCAGGCCTCGAGGGCAAAAACCCGTGAGAGAGAGAGGGTGCGGCCTCGTCCTGCTTACCCGCTGCTAAGAAGCCGAGGAGGACGACGAGGAACCCGAAGCGCTGCATCCTGACCTCTCCTTGTTTCTCGAGCTGCACCGTCTGCAATGCGGGAGCATCAGCTGATCAAGGCGCCTATATAACGAGACCGGCCGGAGGATCGGCTACTGCGCGTGCGGAGTAGAGAAGATGCCCTCCCCCTCCTCCTCTCCCTCCCCCTCCCACACCCGAAATGGGTGTTATTGCGCAAGCTCAGTATAGGAAAGGGGGGGAAGAAAGCCGCAAATCTTCGCCCAATTCAAGGCATTTCTTCGGCGCGCAGGCGTCCTTGGCTGCACAGCCGCCTCCCCCTTGGGTCGGCTGACAGTGATTCACCTTATATACCACAAAGGGAGTGGGGGGGGGGAGAGAGAGATAGGGATGGCGGCTGTGTCATCTGGTATGAGGAAGCGGGTCGAGAGGCAAAGGAGACGGGGTGGGTCGGGAGACGCAGGAAAACGCAGTCATAGGAGGGGGAGGAGGTTTGCTGGCCGCTTCATCGTAAACGCCTTTGCCCGGGAAGGCTCAGTATTATACTGTACACTATAAAATGTTTCATTGGCGTCTAAGTACTAAAGACATTTAAACTTCTGTGCCCACCAATCCTGTGCCCGTTAGCTCGACAATAAGCGCCGCTGTACTCAGGGAATCATGCTTTTCACAAGTTTCTGATGGGACGTACTTGCTGTGTAAAACTGTAGTGTAGGCCTGAAATATAGCAAAATATGTTTTTCCTTGGGCGTCCCCCTTCGCCCCTCTCTGTGGTTCATATAGATATATAGACATACTAAATAATGTTACATAAAAGGGCTCGTTCATTCATTATTTCATTTGGCAACCCAGTTGCCCAGGTTTTTTTTTTCTCTTCCATATTTTATTTGTTGGCTGGATAGATCAGTGGTTTAGGTAATTTGTCTGCAGAGCCAGAGGTTGGGGGTTCAGTTCCCCACCATGCCTCCTGTGGAAAAAGCCAGCCTGTATAGTCATGGGTAAGCTGGACAGGATGGCCTCAGAAGAAGGGGATGGTAAATCACTTCTGAAAAACCATGGAAAGGGTCACCATAAGTCAGAATCAACTTGATGGCATTTATTTTCCTTATATACCACATATCTGGTTGCAAGTCGTTACTTTGGGCAGTTTACAAAAGTCAGACACTTTTATTGAATTTTATTTATTCTTGACGTCTGCAAAACTAGCTACCCTTTGAGTTTGCTGCAGTGCTGATATATTGCCAATGAAATTATTTGTGGTCAGAATAAAAATGTAATCACAAATTATTAGGTGTATGACCTCATTTTATACACACACACTCTCACACTTGCTCATTTGTAGGCCTCCATGGGCCTCTGCACAAGAAGAAACCAGCATTCATGTAAAGCTGCCTGGAATTTCTCACCACTCAGGGACATAATCATATTCACATGCCTGCTTCATTTATTTCTGTTGTCTTAAAGGAAAAGATGGAATGGGAAAATGCAGGAGCAATAAATGAATTGCCGGATGCAGCTGAGCCACAGCCTCATTCTTTTGCTATAGAAGTGCTGCAAAGATGCCCAGCCCAAATATTTCTGCCCTCTGTTGCGGAATGCAGTGAAGAAATTTATAGCTGGAGGTCACAACTACAACAATAATTGCTGATTTCAGATTTGCTTCTCAGACTAATCCTTCAGCATGCATTAACTTGGGCTGGAATAGACTGTGCTGGGATGCAGTTCTCTGGACCCACTGGGTTCTTTTTGTTTTAGGAAACAAAAGAGGAGAGAGTTGTGGCAGGAAGATCAGGCTTTATAGAAAGTGGTGCTGCAAACTCTCTAGAAGCTAAAATGACTAAACCTAAAGCTATTGTACTTTGGGTACATCATGAGAAGATGGCAGAGACAATGCTGGGAAAAGTGGAAGACAGTAGGAAAAGAGGAAGATGATATGATTTGATTCAATAAACAAAGCCAAAGTACGTACATTTCATAAATCCTGAGCAGGATCTATTAGTGGTCACTTATTCATAGGTTTGCCAGGAGCAACTTGATGGCATGTAACAACAAAAGGAACACTACTGTTGCTCCAAGGTCCTTGCACAATTCTTTCTACAGTGGGGTCTTGACTTGAGAACTTAATCTGTATTGGAAGGTGGTTCTCAAGTCAAAAAGTTCTCAGGTCAAATCTGCATTTCCCATAGGAATGCATTGAGAACCATTTGATCCGTATCTGCTCTTTTCCGTCCATAGAAACTAATGGGAAGCTGCTATTCCGCCTTTGACCACTAGAGGGGGATATTTTGTTTCTTTTTTCTTAGGTCAAGAAAGGTTCAGGGAAGGCAGGGAAAATACAGTCCAGGCAGTACAAGTACCAGGCAGTCTGAAGACTGTCTCCCAATCCACTCTCTAAACGCTGGGAGGAGTGAGGAAGCAGACAGGCAACCTTTTCACTGGCCAACAGTTAACTGAAAGTTCAAATTTTGCACTTTCCCTGCCTCCCACGTGGTTTTTTTTCAGTTCTTAACTCAAATCTAAGTATGTAAGTCAAGTCAATATTTTCCTATGAGAGCGGTTCTTAAGTCAAAATGTTCTTAACTCGAGCCGTTTTTAAGTCAAGACCCCACTGTACAAGAAATACATAGATGCAGAAGAGGATCAAGCTTTGCTTTTCCTTTCCCGTAGGCCATTCTTAAGCAGCAACCACCATTATTGCTGGTGAAGGAGGCACCATATTTTTCAATCTTCCTTTGCAGGACTTGTTTTCCATAATGTTGGTTTTCAACCTTTAAGTCCTCAGGAGGCCAGAACTCTTCACCCTTTGTTGTGTGTGCTGGGGGTTTCAGGACCTGACGCACAATGAAATCGGTGGATCCAAAGTTGAGAACTGCTTTATGTCTGGACACCCAGAACTGGACACAAAATTACAGATTTGGTCAGTTCCATTCCTTAAATAGAAACAATATTTCTCATGACATGGAAACTCTGGTTTTATTAGTTTATGAGCAAAACCAACAATTACTTAGAGAAAGAGATGAGATTAAAAAAAATTAAAGTCTCCCTGACTGCCTTTTTCCTCTCAACAAAGCAATCTGACAAATTTTACTAAGCTTCCTTCATTTTTTATGAAGGGCCCGTTTTGCTCAATAGTTTCACTTCTGTTTGTTTTGTTTAAATAACGACAACAGCAGTAAACTAGTGGAGACTGAAGAATGCTGCCCTCCCTTTTTGGGTGTGTGTATTGGGGGGGGGGGAATAAAATGGATTGTATGACTGAACAGGTGTAGAGGCAGTACAGTTGAAGCTAAAATGTTTGTTGACATTCAGAAGTATCCTGTATGTTTTGATTGTGCCCAGCATGCATCTGATCCCTGGATTAAACACCATTCAGACATGACTGCTGTCGCAGACCTCATAGAAAGATCATACATTTTGACATATATTACACTTATCTTCTCACTAGCCAAAAAGGCTCTGCTGGATGTGGACTGTAGGTAGCAATTTAAGTCCAACACATCTGGAGGCACAAGCTGTGTAAAAATTAGACCAACGAGCCTCACCAGTCTAAGAACTGTCTTTCACTGCTGAAATGTGTATGTAGGTTTAATAAGGCATGAAGGTTACCATTTGCAATGTGACTTTTTCTAGTTTTAAAACAGAAATATAGGCTTAAAACACTAGTACATAAAATCAGCTAAAATTATAATGTCCCTTGACTCAGATTTTTGTCAGCTGATACAGGCACATCCAGATTCTATGTGAAGGGTCATCTCAGACTTGAAAAGTAATGGCAAAGCTGGGAGCTTTTCAGGGTAGTTTCAAACTATTTTGTACAATAAACTTGAAAATAATATACAGGTATCCTTTTCTTATTCTGTGTGTTAACTGATAGGTGGAGATGGGTGCAGCTAGATCTGGAATTTTACACATATCGTGGCTATAAGAGGTTCAATCTTATTTACAAGTCTGCATCCTGTGCAAGGCAAGAGCTGTAGGTTGTAGCAGGCCATGGCAGAACAGGCACTTCCAGAAGTGCTTCTAAAGCTACAGTACATCAAGATTTCAGGAGCTTAAGCTTCACTCTTGCATTTTGGTTGAAATATCACATCACTCATTAATTCAACAGGGAGCTACAGGCAAGCCATTCTCTCTCCAGCTGCAGAATGGAGGTAATGCTGGTCTGCCTTACAAGGTTGCTAAGCAAATTAATAAATTATGTGAAGTATGCCTGTTCCCAATTACAGCAGCAAGATAAATGTGAGTGAAACAATACAGCTTTTTCATGATAGTGCAATTGTGAATAGGTATCTTTTAAGCAACCAGACCGGATGATTGTTCTGTGTTGATGCATGCTCCTTGTACCACATACTTACAGACCATACTGTTTGTATGATCTGCATGTCTATGTTTCCTTTAGGCCAGGATGCTGTGTTTCAGCTGGCCACAAAACGAGTGATTTTAGCAATATTTTCTCCCAACCCTGCACACTTACCCCACCATTCTCTGCCAATATCACCACTTTTTTCTCCACCCATTACGTTCTCTTTTATACATTCCTGCCCCCCCCACTCCATGCAGTGTTGCATGAGTGAATATAAACTATAGGTTTTGGATTATGGATTTACCAAAAAAAATTGCTATAATGTAAAGGCTGGAAGGAATGATTGATTACTGCTAGATAGACAGTCACCCTAGTCCAGAAAAGACCCTCCCGGTCACAGAAATTACATGGATTGCAGTTACAACTCCGACAAACCCCTGGACTAACATTGGAGTTGCTGTTAAAATTGTGAATAGGAATACCTTATAGTCACCAATCCAAACAAGCAGGCAGTGTTCCTTTTTATACTGCTGCTTTAATTGCCTTAGCTAAGGACTGATATCACACTACACCCACTTTTATTTCTAAAGAGAACATTGTTGGTGAAACAGAGCTTTGTTTACTTCAGTAACACCATGCTAAACATGTATCATAGCACTGACCAGTGGTATACATGGCTATAATATCTTGTGTGATTGCTATCTATAAAAGAATAATCAGGCTTTATAAATCAAAAAGAGTTTTTATTCAAACGCACATAGAAGGAATAAGGAAGCTTCAGTAAATAGAAGAAAAATAGAATTAATAAAAAAGTTTTTATATATATTGGCTGGATTATTCTATATGGGTATGTACACATATATACTGTATAATATACACACACAAACACACACACACATACATACTGTATATACATATATATAGTATTTTTCCTACATCTCTGTCTTGTTGCAATCAGAGGTTTATTACAGTATATATAATTTGATAAAGTTTAAGTGCGATAGTTCTTTATAACTGTAGTCATGTACAGTATAGTACTTTCTGTATAAACAGATACTTGCATTGATATAAGTTCTAACAGAACCACAGTTCATTTCACAACCCCTTCATAAAACTGACTACACTCATTCTAACTCCAAATTCTAATTCACATAATATGCAGAATATATATGCAGTACAAAATTGTCACATGCAATACGTATATCAGTGCAAAGGTTTTTAGTTGTGAAAAGATCATTAACTTCATTTCAAACCATAGTGCTTCAAGACATTTTGTTGTACAAGTATTTCATGCTTCCACGGTATGTAACTCAGATTCAGTGCAGTTTAGGACTGAAATGGTTTAGCAGTATATCAGATATTTAAATTTTTTTGTTACAAACCGAATACTCATTTCACTTAAAACTGTAGGTTTTGGAAATAAAACATTTTTTGTTGTATGTGTATTTCGTGCTTCATTTGCATACGGTTGTTGATTCAGAGTCCTTAAAAAAACAATATCCAGAGTAATACTGATATATTCATCAGTATAGCACAAAACCTTTTTAAGCTGTTAACTGATACAGCACTAGAAAGATTGTAGAATTTTTTTAAAATGTAAAGGAAAGTCATTTTAATTTTAGTGGCAGTGCTGACAAGTGAACATGAAGAGATAAAAGTATTCACTAGGACTGGGATTTATTTTAAAATGCAATGGACGTCCAACCCCAGAGGCTGAATTATGAGAGTGACAGCCTCAGTGCAGTACAAGGTAGAACTGCCCCCTATCTCAGTTCAGGTTCCATGCCCTTCCTCTAGTGAGCAAGGAGAAAGGTGCCCTGCTGGATTGTAGAAATCACAAGATTCCCTGAGAGTTGCAGAAGTACTTGGGAGGGTGAATTTTTTACAGAGTCTGCCTCCCAATGCCATATCTGCAGCCTTTGCAAATCTCAGTGGATCTTGTGATTTTCCCCAGTCCAGAGTGATGTTTTCCTCCCCACTTACAGGAGGAACAATGTGGGAATCAAAATGAGGCAGAGGGGCTGTTCAACCTTCTTCTGCTTTGGGGCGTTCACTCCCATCATTCAGCCTGGAGGTTCCTGCTGAATGATGGGTATGGAAGTGCATGAAATGCCAATGCTCTCTGGTGTTCATTTCCACACCATGCCTCGTGATCTATGTTCTCAACACATGTCCGATAATGTTCTGAAAAGACTGAAAAAACTGTTCACACAATGTAGCTCTGAGCCATAAAATACCAAAGGAAACACAGCAGCAGCAGCAGCTGCAACAACAACAGCAAAGGGAGCACTGAGGAATAAGCAAAATGTATCAGATACTCATCCAAATAAAGATACAATCTATTTGGGATTATCCGTAACACTGTCTGATTGTGTGATAAAACAATTGACATGATCAGTGAGGAACACAGGCCAAACACCTGTCTGACCACACCCAACTTTCACATACTGTACTTCAGTTCAGCAATCTAATTATTACAAGAAACTTAAAAAAAAAATACAGTGAAAACTGCCGTGTTCCCCCAAATGTATAATCAGGCAAAAAGGTGACTGAAGAACAGCCGATGTTTACGTCATGGAATCTGCACTTAGTTATAGCTTGAAGCCACCACACTATCAAAAATTCCCTTTTATTCTCCTCCATGTTTTGATTTATTTATCACCTAGCCGAATAAAGAGCTCTGGAAAATGTGAAAGCTTGCACAGGATCATCTGAACTTTGGATTAGCCTGATCAAGGTAAGAAACTAAAAAGAAGGTTTTGATGATTTGATTGCTTTAATTAGATATTTCTATTGTTTAAACAAATGTATTACTCTGGTATCATCTAAATGTCAGGGTGAACTTTAGTTTTAAAATGTTTAAATAAATGAATAAAACATGGATTTGGGGTCCCCTCCTCCCCATTTGTAATAGCTCATGTGACATGCACACCCTCCACAACTTGGAAGATACCCTTCTTCTGACATGGGCAAGAGCTGAGGCAATTTTAACACCTGATTTTAGAACAGTTTTGTACACTTGTCTTCGTAGCGACAAAGTTTCTGGATCACCATGCTTTCAAAATACACTCTGCTTTGAGTAATGTGTCTGGCTCCTTATTTCAAACTGCTGATACCCTGATAACATTCCTGATTGAAAGTTATTATTGGAGGCTGTACTACTGAGTCTTTAATGTTTGTCATTACTCCTTGAACGCAAGCCAGAGAACATGCATTCATATTTCATTGCACTGGTGTGAAATTATTGGAAACAGCTGCTCCCAAGTCACTCCTTCACTTATTTTATCTGGTTCCTCAGCCTGCAATCAGAAAGACATATTGTTTTGCTCCTTGATGCAGACTAGAAAGAAAAGTGGGTGAGTAGACCATTGAGAAATGGGCAGGAAGATTAACGGCTACTTCATCTCTCATTATTATTTTTATTAAAAGAAAATGTAATTTCACAAACAAAAAGACTTAAAAAGCACATCTTTATTCATGGTGTCAATTAAAAAGCCACAACATGCTGTGCTGTAATGGGGGGGGGGTTATGTGACCCCCTGTAACCAGCCCGAGTCAGCAATCTGGTGGCTGCTGCATTTTGGACCCGCTGAAGTTTCCTGACACTTTCCATCTGCAGCCCCGCATGAAGCACATTAGAGTAATCCAGCCAAGAAGTAACTAGGGCATGTATTGCAGTGGCCAGATCAGAGGTCTCAGGAAATGGACATAGCTGGCACACTAGTTTTAATTGTACAAAGGCACTTCTGGCCACCGCTGATATCTGGGCATCCAGGTTCAGGGATGAATCCAGGAGCACCCCCAAGATGCAGACCTGTTTTTTTCCAAGGGAGTATAATCCCATCCAGCACAAGCTGCATCCCTATTCCTTGATCTGCCTTTCAACTGACCACGAGCACCTCTGTCTTGATTAAGTTTCAATTTATTTACCCTCATCCAGTCCATTATTTATACCAGAAACTGATCTAGACCCAAAGTAGCTTCCTCAGATTTAGGTGGCATGGAGAGGTAGAGTTGAGTGTCAGCCGCATACTGGTGACCCTGAACCCCAAAACTCCGCATAATCTCTTCCAGTGGTTTCCTGTAGATGTTAAATAACATAGGAGACAAAACAGAGTTCTGAGGGACCCCACAGGTCAGTGGCCAACATTCTGAACAAGAGTCCCCTACCGCTTCCTTCTGAGTTCTCATCCAGGAAGCACTGTAGCCACCATAAAACTGTGCCCCCAAGTCTTATTACAGAGAGACGGGACAGGAGAATACTGTGGTATCAAAAGCCACTGAGAGGTCCAACAAAACCAACAGGGACACATACCCCTATCCAGTTCCCGTGGTAGGTCATCTGCCAAGGTGACCCAAACCGTCTCTGTCCCATAACCTGGCCTGAAGCCAAACTGGCATAGGTCTAGATATTCTGTCTTATCCAGGAACATCTGGAGCTGAGAGGCCACAACATGCTGTAGTACCTTCCCTAAGAATGGGTATTAGATACTGGTCAGTAATTATTCAGTATTGTGAAGTCCAAAGAAGTTTAGTAGAGGTGTGACCCACAGAAGGCCACAGGTGCCGTGCTTCATGACACCTGAAGCTAAACACTTGCAAATCACTTCAGACCAAACTACTGATCAAGCAGCAGCTACCAAGCTCAGTTCAATACTTGGCAATCTTACTGTTTCACCAGGCACAGAGCCAAGAACTGAAGGAAAATTCAACTTTATGACCAAAACACAATGACTCATGTGATGCCATCATAGTGTTAGCTTGGAAGGAGAGTGGCTTTTAGTGTCAACAACAAAAGCAAGTTTAGAAAGGACTGCAATTGAACCAGGAGAAAAGAAGGGGCATGAAGTAGATTCTCAGCAGTGCTGAGTGGCAGAGGCCTCAATGTGCCCATGTGTAGGGTCCAAGCTAGAAATAACATGAAATGTGTCTTTGCATTTAAGTTACATGTTTGTAAAATGCAAATAGTACGTGTGGGCAAGGTTTGGTAATTAAAGAGATCACTGTTGGAGGGGAAAAGCTATTTAGCTCTTTTCTTTCTTATCGCAATATCCCTGCTCCAAAGCATGGCAAAGTACAGCATGACACATTCCTGAGAATTCAGGCAATGATAATCCTAGTGCTACATTCCTATTCAGCTCCACTTTCTCTTTCTTGTTGTAGGGAAGTTCTCTTAAAGAAGGCCAACGTGGTACTTCCTGTAAGTTGCAGTTTCATTGGCCATTGGATTCTATTGAAAGCACCTCCAGAAGAACTTCAACTCCTCATCCCCCTTTAAAAAAAAACTATTAGCAACAGGAAGCACAGGTTGGGGAAGGCCATAAAGCCTCAGAGGCAGGCCCTTCTCTTAGTAAGTAACATGTAGGTATCTACAGGTGTGTTTGTAGGCTAAAAGTCTCAGAATTCTGCCGAAGAGGCTTGTCTTCCTCTTTGCTAGAATATTTGCAAGTTCTAACTTGCAATAATATATATATGCAATATATATATAATATATGCAAATGTGGATTTAATCTCCATTCTAATTTGCCACGGATTATTGCCTATATCATACCTAGTGTGTAGTGGATAGATTAACAGACCAGGACTCAGGAGACCTGGATTCAAATCCCCACTCAACCATAGAAACTCACTTTATACCAGCTATGTACCCTCCTAGAAGGGAAATGATCTTGCTGCAAGTTATTCACCATTTAGTAATATCAAGTCTTGACTATTACGATGCTTTCTGTAATGCCTGAAGAAAACATTTCTCACTGGGTGGCTTTGATGTGTGACCAGTACATTAAGAATGCTGTAGGTCAGGTTGTTAACAGAGATACCGGTAAGTCAGAAATTCTCAGAATGAGCACAGTAAGTCTGCACTTAAACTATTGTGATTGGCTGTGGATTAATTTATGGGGACAGACCAGAGTCCTGTGTTTAATCTTATAAAGCTTTCTGTGGACTTTAGAATCTTCACTGTATCACTTTATGCTTTTCTGAGGAAGTTGTTTTGAAAATGAAACACCCGCTCTCTCCTCCTGGGTTGGTGTTTGCCAATGTATGCCAATAGCAAGCTTCTGAATTGGGCCTTGTAACTGGTCCCTATAATAGCAGCTTGTGAGTAATTAATAATAAGCAACAGTGCTTGTAATAGCATCTGATTCTATACATCACAGTATTGTGAAAGATTTACAAGCAAGTCAAGCCATCTCCCCCCCGGGTAACAGGTGCAGTGGGCCTTCCTTTGTTCCTTATCTAGGGGAATACCATGAGGGTGGGGAGTCCCTGCACTTGTATTTTACCATAATGCCAAAGATTTTACTGGATTTCATAAAATCAGACTACCATAGCCATATCCTTTTCATAAAGAATCAGGGATGCCAGAAGTACTAGAACACAATCAGATGCTTAGATTAAAAATAAGAAGTGAGAGTATCTGCATCTTTAATCATCACACAGAAGATGGAAGTTTTGTGCTTTATATTTGTACTTTTACTTCTAAATCATTTTTAAACTTACTAATAACTGCATAAATTTAATAATTGATAGATAACACAAATTTCAACCAGTGTAACTTGCACAGCAAAACACACTTTGCTGGAATTCCCTCATCTGCATTTCTCCCAAGTAAGTTACAGGCTAAGCAGGGTTTGAAACTAGCCGGTCACTCTATCCACTATACCACACTGTATCTCAGGAAATACTTATGCCATGTTTGAAATTGTAGAGAGCTGATGCCCATCACTACAGGTAATAGTGAGCTGCTCAAACGTTTGAGTTTGTATAAGAGAACTCCCTATGTTTCTAATTTTTTTATTGGCCAACTGTAGATCTTTAAGAGCAGCCCTCCACCCATCAAATAAGGAAATGTTTACTTGAATCTTAATTATTTGACTTTCGTAGAGAAAAGCTTCAGCTATGACATATTCATGAGGTTTTCTGCTGGTATGATTCCTGGAAACAGCTACATACAGTATTTGTTAAGTTTCAGGTGGTCCGGGTTATTTGTGGTGATGAGATTAAAAGGATTGCCTCAATTCTGCCCCTCCCAAAACAAGAACACCAAAATTTGAGGGCATAGGGGATTATAGTACAGACCATGGTTAGTTTAGGACTGAACCCTAAGTCAGTCAGCCATGAAAAGTGGAAAAGAGAGGCCCTTAAGCAGCCTTCCCTAGCCTGGTACAGGTTGCCGAACGTGCCTGGAAGGAAAGGTTAGGGGAAGCTGCCTGAAAATGTTGTCACAAAAACAATGTATTTTCCTCATCTTGTCTCCAAGTATTTGTACTGGATCCCCATCAATTTTGCACAAATAAATATAAATATATTTATTATTATTTTTAAATGACATAACGGTATGAGGAGACCTTTTCATTTTAAAGGGAAAAAAATCAAGAAAAAGATGTTTGGGGTAAGGGTTATAAGGAATGGTCCTCCAAGGTCCAGAGGTGGACACATATTGCCCCAAGAACTCCGGGCATTGTCGACCCCTTATTCTATAGACTCCAAAATTGCTCAGTGACAGAACACATGATTCACACACAGACCTTCCATTCCAAGTTGGGCTGGAAAAGTCCACTCTCAAATTCTGGATAGCAGCTTTGTCAGAGCTACAGGGACAATCCAGCAACCTCCTATGGTGTTTTGCAGATGAAAATATAATTATCTGTTCTTGTAATATTGCTGATTACATGCTGGTAGTTACCATGAGGATAATAGTCATTCTGACCTTTTAATAATAATAATAATTTTTAAAAAGCTTCTGAATTGTTTGCAGGGCCACAAGTTAAAGCAAGAATGAAACAGGCCTGGAGCCTTTTCTGTCTTGACATGGACTTTGTATTCTGAGCAAATAACTTGTATCCAAGATTTTCTTTTTGAGTCATGTCAAATAAACCTATGGACAAAGAGTACTCATCACAATCTTTTCAAAACAGACAGCTGTTCAAGACCCTTATGAAGGACAATCAAATTGTTAAAAAACAGGGAGCAAGATTTGGCGCTCTGGAGAACTTTTCCTCAGAGTGTGTTCAGCGAAACGGTGGTGGGGGTGCAGACTTGAGGGTTATTGCCACCAAGTCTGCATTTAGTCAGCAGCAGCAGATTAGACTTACTAAATGTCTACCAAACCATCTCCTTCAATGAGCTCAGGATGTCCAACCTCTTCCCGTTTCATCCTTACAATAATCTTCATCTACACAAAAGCCCTATGAGGTACCATAGGTCAGGTTGAGACTGAGTTACTGGTCTGAAGTCCCAGTCCAATGCTCTGCCCACTGCATCAAAGGGGGAAATAGCCAACAGAGTCCAAACGAGGCAGTGTGACCTAAAGGTTCAAGGGAAATGTAAGCCTCGAAAAGCAAAGAAGTAAAATCAAACTGCGTCCCTGTTGCTATATGGCCCTACGTCCTCCTAACTATTGCCACCCGCCACTTCTTCGTTTGCCTCATTACACAGACACACACAGACACAGACACAGACACACACACAGATTTAGAGGTGAGGTGTCCTCCTCTCCCCCATCTAGGGGGGTGGTATAGAGTTTTGAGTATTGCACAAGGAAATTGGTATAATCTAGTGTCAGCATTCCAGTGTATTCTTTTGACTGTGGTATGCTTATGGGTACAAATAGTTTTGTTGCATTTACTTTTATTCTGTTCCTTCGAAGAGGGAAATAAATTGCATAAACATCTCTTTTTTTAAAAAAAGCCCATAAAGTGTTTGTATGTAGGAAGACAACTGTTTTTTTTTTTTCTGGAGTCTGAAAGCAGCTCTCCAAAAGTAGCTAGGATCTTGAAAGTGCATGAGGTTTCCCTTGGCTACTAGTCTCTGATCCAGTACAGTATAGTCTGTTTTTGTGCGATGTGATCTGATCTTTTGATCTGGTGATTGGGTTTGCACAAATTTTCTTGTGCAATATTCTAAACATGGTATGTATTGGTAAAACATAACATTTTCATCTGCTTGTGCAAAAACCAAAATATGCTTGTAGTTATCTTAAGGTTTTCTCCGCCCACAGCTGCCTTAGGGAGAGATATTGCAAGTGTTCTCAACCCCATTCTGTAGGAGGCCACTGCTCTAGAGAACCTGGAAAAACAAGTTTTTAAAAAGACACTTTAGAACTCTGACAATGCCGAAGAAATCACCTGAAAGATATTCAAGCACAAACAATATCTTGAAAAGTCACAGTGTTCAACTCACAGACATCAAAATGTGTAAGAAGAAGGACAGAGAATAGTACGCCCAGCTGCAGAGCTGTGATTCAGAGGAACTGATCTTGTGACCTTAAGTCATCTGAGAGCACATGATACAGAAATCATACCTAAGCATTTCTAAAGCCTAGGGTTGTGACACTTCATAAGTTGCTGGACTGCAGCTAGGGTCATATTCTAGGCCTTCAAATCTGGGCAGCCTAATTTTCATATTAAAAAGGGACATGGTGGCGCTGCAGGCTAAACCGCAGAAGCCTGTGCTGCAGGGTCAGAAGACCAAGCAGTTGTAAGATCGAATCCACGCGACAGAGTGAGCTCCCGTCGCTTGTCCCAGCTCCCGCCAACCTAGCGGTTCGAAAGCATGCAAATGCAAGTAGATAAATAGGGACCACTTCGGTGGGAAGGTAACAGCGTTCCGTGTCTAAGTCGCACTGGCCATGTGACCACGGAAGATTGTCTTCGGACAAAATGCTGGCTCTATGGCTTGGAAACGGGGATGAGCACCGCCCCCTAGAGTTAAACACGACTGGACAAAAAAAATTGTCAAGGGGAACCTTTACCTTTTTTTAACCTAATTTTCATATTAGGCTAATTAAAAGCTGAGAATTTGGACCAGCTAAAGGTACAGTGGCTCATGAGGTAACGTCTCAAGAATGTAGATTAAAACATGGACAGCCAGACAACATTACAACTCTTAATTGTAGGTCCCAACATCCCTCGCCATTGACAATGTGAGATAGGGATTATGGGAGTTGCAGTCCAACAATATTTAGAGGACCATCAGTTGCCTACCTTTGAGAGCTAAGCAGATCTGGACCAGATAAAAGTGGGCAGAGGGCCAAAGGAAAATGTGGGTTTGGAAACCTCCTCTGTATGTTCTCCCCAATGGTATCAATAAATAGTTAATGGAGTGGAAAAACAATATATTACCATGTTAGGAAACTACAAATCATCATACTAAATCTAAACATGCTCTATGACATCTAAAATGAAAAGCAGAAATGATACACCAATCACATAATTTTAAAGAAGTCTATGATTTATGATTCATTAGAAGTTGGTCTATCTAAACTGCAGACAAGAAGATGATTGAGGGGTCTTTGAGTCCAATAAATACATTTCCGTTTGAGATGTTATGGACTGCAGTTAGCTTTTTCAGCCACGTCATCTCTGAAGCATCTGTTGCTTAGCCTTAAAAGGTGACATAGTCTTTTGCCAGTTGTAATTGAATTCGTTAGAAATATGAAGCAGTTCCTCCTTTTTGGCGGGAAATGACAACTGAGCCTCTTTTGAAACATCAACAGATTTATTTGCTTTAACATTTGGTGATTCCACAACAACTTCTACAGAATCAAAACAACTAAGATTAGGTAACTGTCCATAACGTGATTATGAAAACTCCGTCTGTAAATTGGGAAAGTTTATTGAGGGGCTGGTCCAAATCGCTCCCGGTCTGTAGGTTTCCTCAATGGAGCACTCTGCACCGCACATATCGTTCCACAGCAAGGAGGTCTGGCCCAGTCTCCCTCCTGTGGTGGTTGGTTGAAGGATTGATCCGGTCTGATCACCTTCCTCCAGTGACTTTGACCTCGTGGAAATACCACAACCGTCCATTCTAGTGTCTCCGTCGCCGATCCTTTTCCGTTTCTTAGCCCCGGGTCTGGTAATAATCCTCCCACTTTCTGATTGGACCTTCCCCCCTGAACCAGGCGTCTACAGCTCGGAGCACACACAGCCATCATCCTTCATACCACTCCAATCATGGTAGTATCTTGGCTGGGGCTTCCCTGCCTCCCTGCTCTGCTGACCAATCTGGCGAGGAAGTGGGGTGACACATCTCCCCACTCAGCTGCTGTTTGGTCAGCAGCACAGGGAGATGGAAAAGCGATCAGTGTAGCACAAAGGATGACAGCCATATATGCCATACTACAAGTGGTAGGTGGACACCCAGTTTGGGGGGAGGGTCCAATTGGACTGGCCACCTGTGTTGGCAAGCTTTGTATTTGTCTCCCTTGAGAGACAAATATGAAGCTCCCATCTCTAGTTCCTACTTTTACTTCTGCAGTGACATAAAGGGGAAGAAGCACATCTGGGCTGCCCTGAGCCTAAAGTACCACTTATGCTGATTTTGGTTTCCGTTCTTTGCCAGCCTTCACTTACCAAGATTTTTTTTAAAAGTTCAGCAGCATTTAGTCACATACTGTAGATCTCCACTTCATTTTCTTTTTCATTTAGATTTTTAAAATGCTCTTCAATATATAATTATTGGAGTCTGCCCGTGTGTTTTCAAGAGTTTTTCTATGATTTTAAGTTTTGTTTTTTAATAATATTTAACTTACTGAATGTGAAAACACATAGATAATTTTTTTTATGTTTTATTTATTTTTAAATTGTGATTATTAATTGACATAAATTAAGAGAGACCCACAGTGCATTTGAGGGAATAGGAAGGGGGGAGGGCATTGGAGGGGGCAGCCATTGAGGTGGTGCTGGGTAGGGGAAGGAATGGCGGTGGGGGTAGAACATGCCCACATAGGAGAAGAGAGGTTAGATATCTTACATCTATCCCCTCTTCTAGTCCCACCCCCAACGAGATAGTATCAGGTGATCATGTCAGCAAACCCTCAAGCCACACAGTGCTGTTGATGAATGCCAGGTCAGTACAAAATAAGACTGCCCTCATCCATGATGTAATTCTGGATGAGGGTGCTGACCTGGCATGCATTACTGAGACCTGGGTGGGAGAGGAGGGTGGTGTCCCCCTCTCCCAGCTGTGTCTGTCTGGGTACTTGGTCCAGCACCAATGTCGCTCGGAGGGTCGGGGAGGGGGAGTTGCTATAGTCTATAGGAGTTCTATCTCCTTGACCAGGCTTCCTATTGCTTTGAGAGGAGGTGTTGAGGGCCTGTATTGTGTGTTGGGCTTGCGAGACAGATTGGGCATTCTGTTGGTATACCGCCCACCCTGCTGCATAACAACAGTCTCCCTGCCTGTGCTGATGGAGGTAGTCTCGGACCTGGTGTTGAGGACTCCCAGGCTGTTGGTGCTGGGGAACCTCAACATTCATGCTGAGGCGGCCTTGACAGGGGCGGCTCAGGACTTCATGGCCGCCATGACAGCCATGGGGGTGTTTCAATGTATCATCAGCCCGACACATGAGAAGGGCCATACCTTGGATATGGTTTTCTCAAGAGGATTGGAAGATGTTGGTTTGGATGTGGAGGGGCTGGTGTTGACCCCATTGTCATGGTCAGACCACTTCCTGGTCAAGTTTAGTCTATTAGCTTCTTCTACCCTCTGCAAGGGTGGGGGATCTATTAAGATGATCCACCCTCGGAGACTAATGGGTCCCGATGGTTTCCTGAATGCTCTGGGGGATTATCCATCTGATATGGTTGGTGCTCCTGTCGAAGCTCAGGTCACCCTATGGAATAGGGAGATGAGCCAGGCAGTTGACATGATTGCGCCTAAGCACCATCTCCCTTCATGGATTGCTGCCTTGTCATGGCCAAGGGGCTTGAGTAACTCAGAGAAGCTATGGGCTATGCCGTGCAGGGACACCGAAGATGGACAGGACATAGTGGAGAGTTCAACTAAACGCAATCCACCTGGAGTAGGAAATGGCAATACCACTCCAGTATCTTTGCCAAGAACGCCCCATGATCAGAAACAAAAGGCTAAAAGGTATGACGCTAGAAGATGGGCCCCTCAGGTCGGAAGGCGTCCACCATGCTACTGAGGAAGTGTGGAGGACAAGTACAAGTAGCTCCAGAGCTAATGAAGTGGTTGGGCCAAAGCTGAAAGGACGCTCAGCTGTGGACATGCCTGGAAGTGAAAGTAAGGTCCGATGCTGCAAAGAAAAATATTGCATAGGAACCTGGAATGTAAGATCTATGAACCTTGGGAAGCTGGAGGTGGTCAAACAGGAGATGGCAAGAATAAACATCGACATCCTGGGCATCAGTGAACTAAAATGGACAGGAATGGGCAAATTCAGCTCAGATGATTATCATATCTACTATTGTGGGCAAGAATCCCATAGAAGGAATGGAGTGGCCCTCATAGTCAACAAAAGAGTGGGAAAAGCTGTAATGGGATACAATCTCAAAAATGATAGAACGATGTCAATACGAATCCAAGGCAGACCTTTCAACATCACAATAATCCAAGTTTATGCACCAATCAGCATTGCTGAGGAGACTGAAATTGACCAGTTTTATGAAGATTTACAACACCTTCTGGAACTGACTCCAAAGAAAGATGTTCTTCTCATTCTAGGGGACTGGAACGCTAAAGTAGGGAGCCAAGAGATAAAAGGAACAACAGGGATGTTTGGCTTTGGAGTTCAGAATGAAGCAGGACAAAGGCTAATAGAGTTTTGTCAAAAGAATAAGCTGGTGATCACAAACACTCTTTTCCAACAACACAAGAGGCGACTCTATACATGGAAATCATCAGATGGGCAATATCGAAATCAGATTGATTATATTCTCTGCAGCCAAAGATGGAGAAGCTCTATAGAGTCAGCAAAAACAAGACCTGGAGCTGACTGCGGCTCTGATCATCAGCTTCTCATAGCAAAATTCAAGCTTAGACTGAAGAGAGTAGGAAAAACCACTGGGCCACTCAGGTATAATCTAAACCAAATCCCTTATGAATACACAGTGGAAGTAAAGAACAGATTTAAGGAACTAGATTTGGTGAACAGAGTGCCTGAAGAACTTTGGACGGAGGCTCATAACATTGTCCAGGAGGCAGCAACAAAAACCATCCCAAAGAAAAGGAAATGCGAGAAAGCAAAGTGGCTGTTCAACGAGGCCTTAGAAATAGCAGAGAGGAGAGGGGAAGCAAAATGCAAGGGAGATAAGGAAAGTTACAGAAAATTGAATGCAGACTTCCAAAGAATAGCAAGGAGAGACAAGAGGGCCTTCTTAAATGAACAATGCAAAGAAATAGAGGAAAATAACAGAAAAGGAAAAACCAGAGATCTGTTCAGGAAAATTGGAGATATTAGAGGAACATTTTGCGCAAAGATGGACATGATAAAGGACAAAAATGGGAGAGGCCTAACAGAAGCAGAAGACATCAAGAAGAGGTGGCAAGAATACACAGAGGAATTATATCAGAAAGATTTGGATATCCCGGACAACCCAGACAATGTAGTTGCTGACCTTGAGCCAGACATCCTGGAGAGTGAAGTCAAGTGGGCCCTAGAAAGCCTGGCTAACAACAAGGCCAGTGGAGGTGATGGCATTCCAGTTGAACTATTTAAAATCTTGAAAGATGATGCTGTTAAGGTGCTACATTCAATATGCCAGCAAGTTTGGAAAACCCAACAGTGGCCAGAGGATTGGAAAAGATCAGTCTACATCCCAACCCCAAAGAAAGGCAGTGCTAAAGAATGCTCCAACTACCGTACAATTGCACTCATTTCACATGCTAGCAAGGTTATGCTCAAAATCCTCCAAGGTAGGCTTCAGCAGTATGTGGACCGAGAACTCCCAGAAGTACAAGCTGGATTCCGAAGAGGCAGAGGAACTAGAGACCAAATTGCTAACCTGCGCTGGATTATGGAGAAAGCCAGAGAGTTCCAGAAAAATATCTACTTCTGCTTCATTGACTATGCAAAAGCCTTTGACTGTGTCGACCACAGCAAACTATGGCAAGTTCTTAAAGAAATGGGAGTGCCTGACCACCTTATCCATCTCCTGAGAAACCTATATGTGGGACAGGAAGCAACAGTTAGAACTGGATATGGAACAACTGATTGGTTCAAAATTGGGAAAGGAGTACGACAAGGCTGTATATTGTCTTCCTGCTTATTTAACTTATATGCAGAATACATCATGCGGAAGGCTGGACTGGAGGAATCCCAAGCCGGAATTAAGATTGTCGGAAGAAATATCAACAACCTCCGATATGCAGATGATACCACTCTGATGGCAGAAAGTGAGGAGGAATTAAAGAACCTTGTAATGAGGGTGAAAGAGAAGAGTGCAAAAAACGGTCTGAAACTCAACATAAAAAAAACTAAGATCATGGCCACTGGTCCCATCGTCTCCTGGGAAATAGAAGGGGAAGATATGGAGGCAGTGTCAGATTTTATCTTCCTGGGCTCCATGATCACTGCAGAGGGAGACAGCAGCCACGAAATTAAAAGACGCCTGCTTCTTGGGAGGAAAGCGATGACAAATCTTGACAGCATCTTTAAAAGCAGAGACATCACCTTGCCAACAAAAGTCCACGTAGTCAAAGCTATGGTTTTTACAGTAGTGATGTATGGAAGTGAGAGGTGGACCATAAAGAAAGCAGACCGCCGAAAAATTGATGCCTTTGAATTGTGGTGCTGGAGGAGACTCTTGAGAATCCCCTGGACTGCAAGGAGAACAAACCTATCAATTCTAAAGGAAATCAACCCTGAGTGCTCACTGGAAGGACAGATCCTGAAGCTGAGGCTCCAGTACTTTGGCCATCTCATGAGAAGAGAAGACTCCTTGGAAAAAACCTTGATGTTAGGAAAGTGCGACAGCAAGTGGAGAAGGGGACAACCGAGGATGAGATGGCTGGACAGTGTCTGCGAAGCAACCAACATGAATTTGACACAACTCCGGGAGGCAGTGGAAGATAGGAGGGCCTGCCGTGCTCTGGTCCATGGGGTCACAAAGAGTCGGACATGACTAAACGACTAAACGAAATGAAACGAACCATCTCCCTGCATGCAGAGCCCAGACATCTCCTTGGTATACTTCTGAACTGCGGGCAATGATGCGAGAGTGGAGACAGCTGGAGTGCAGGTGGAGGAAATGCCACTGGGAGGCTGATCGAACATGACTTAGAGCCCAATATCGGGCCTATTTCGTGGCAATACGGCTGGTGAAACGGCAGTATTTCTCCAGCCGTATTGCTTTCTCAGAATGTCATCCAGCAGAGCTGTTTCAGGTGGTCCGGGATCTTCTTTAACGGGAAATCCAGTGGAGGTCCTGGACTGTTCATCAGCTCACTGTGATGAGTTTGCTATTCATTTTGTGGGAAAAATCACTCGGATTCGCAGTGGGTTGAACTCTACCGTTACTGCAGAATCAGAAGATGTGTCCAGTGTGCCATGCTTAGGTCAAATATTAATGGATGAGTTTCAGTTGTTGAGACCTGAGGATGTGGACATGGTGCTTGGATCTGTCTGTTCTACCACCACTCTGCTCGACCCTTGCCCATATTGGCTAATTGGAAGATCTGCCGGGGGGGTTGCACCTGGGTCCAGGAGGCCGTTAATGCCTCTTTGAGAGAGGGAGTGGTCCCTACCACCTTGAAAGAGGCAGTAATTCGGCCACTCCTAAAAAAGACTAACCTGGACCCAAGGTTGGTGGTTAACTACCGACCAGTGGCGAAGCTCCCTTATTTGGGCAAAATGTTGGAGTGGGTTGTGGCCGGGCAACTCCAGGCGCTGCTGGATGAAACAGATTTTCTGGATCCATTTCAATCGGGTTTCAGGCCGGGTTTTGGTACAGAGACTGCCTTGGTCGCCCTGTACGATGACCTTTGCCAGGAGAGAGACAGGGGGAGTGTGACCCTGTTGATACTCCTGGACCTCTCGGTGGCTTTTGACACCATCGACCATGGTGTCCTTCTGGATAGGCTGGCTGGGTTGGGAGTTGGGGGCACTGCTTTACGGTGGTTCCACTCCTTCCTGGCTGACTGTCCAGAGGGTGGTGCTGGGGGACAGTTGCTCTGTCCCATGGCATTTACATCATGGGGTTCCTCAGGGCTTGATACTATCCCCCATGCTGTTTAACATCTCCATGAAACTGCTGGGAGAGTCATCAGGAGGTTTGGACTGAGGAGTCAGCAATATGCTGAAAACACTCAGCTCTACCTCTCATTTTCCACCAATCCAGGTGTGACGGCTGCGATGACGTCACCTGCCTATCATGGTTATGCTGGAACCCATCTGCCTATAGCAGAGCAGGAGGTGGGACTCCAGGAGGTGGAGCTGTGTATATAAGGGGGCGGAGTGAATGATGTGAGTTAGTTAGGAGTCAAGAGTTATGGAGAGTTAGAGTTAGAGTTGAGAGTTATGAAGAGTTAAGGTCTGAGTGATAGTGTGTATGAGGGGATACTTTATTATTACTGATTGCCTTTTTATTTTAGTTGATAAAGTGATTTACCATTCCTTCTGTTGTTATCAATAAAATACAAGTTTTTATTTTTAAAATCATACATTTGTCTGAAGAGTCTTATGAAGGAGTGGTTGGTGGCAGCGTAAATAAAGTGTGAATGAGAGAGTGTCCTGACCATTGTGACGTGAAAGAGGGACGTCACAACATGTGAGACAGTCTCTGTGCTGAACTTGTGTCTGGACTTGATAATGGACTGGATGAGGGTTAATAAATTGAAACTCAATCCAGACAAGACGGATGTGCTGTTAGTAGGTGCTTCACCAGACAGGCTGGAGGGCCATTTCCCCTCCCTGAATGGGGTTACACTCCCCCTAAGGGACAGAGTCCGCAGCCTGGGGGTGCTCCTGGACCCCAGTCTAACTTTGGAAGCCCAGGTGGACTCGGTGGCCAGAGGCGCCTTCCTTCAGCTGCGGAAATTATACCAGCTGCGGCCCTACCTGGACAAGCAGAGTCTTATGATAGTTAAACACGCACTGGTAACATCTTGCATAGATTACTGGAATGCGCTCTACATGTGGCTGCCTTTGAAGACAGTCCGACGACTGCAACTGATCGAGAATCGAGCTGCGCGGCTGGTGTAGAAAACCATAACCATACAAAGACTTGTTGAGACTTAAAGTTGGCTACATTAGTCACAACAGTTACATACGGTAGTACAGTACCTCAGTTTGCAAATGCCTTAGTTTACATAATTTTCAGTTTACGAACTGAAATACATAAAGCATTAAGGCTCGGTTTACGTTTTTCTTTTTTGCACTACAAAAGGGTTTTCCCAGGGGTCATTTTCTTCAGATATGGCAAGCATATGACAAATTTAACAGTGCTTAATTATTTTACTATATCTAATCCCTGTCTTTTTGTTTCTTGAAGAATGGTCAGAATAAGGTAAAACAGAAGGTTTGAAAACAGCCTCAGAAAGAAAAAAAACTCAAATTGATTGGGTTTTTAAAAAAAGGATTATATTCAATATTATGCTGGATTTTTATATTATTTAATTTAAAAAATGAATTGCCCTATGTCTACTAGGAAAGACTAATAATAATAATAATTGTATGTTCCAAGTGAATTCCAAATTATGGTGAGCCTTTCCAGAATTTTCTTTGTAGAAAGCACTCAGAAGTAGGTTACCGTTCCCTTTTTCTAGGGCGTGCTCTAGAACTGCTCAGCTTACCCAAAGACATACAGGCTGACTCTAGACCCAGGAACTGAATTTCCCGTCTCTGGCCCCTAATTCACTGAGTAGCATATCAATAAACTAAGTTACATTTTTCAACAAGCCTTCAGCTGTGAGATAATGGTTGGCTCAACGTGACTCAGCAAATTAGATAGACAGATAGAAAGGACAGGGTTCCTGCTCTTCTGATTATTATGTAAAAGAAGAAATGTTAGGTTTCTGGCTAGGTAGCTCAGCGAGTAAAATCCTGAAGTGATCATAAATTTTTAAGCAATCACTTTGTTGTTCCTATATGGCCCTCTCCCTTGGCATGTATGCAAACGTGTGAGACAGTCTGAATGAGTGAATGAAAGAATGAGATAAAGAAATCTAAATGCAGAGAAGTATATCTTAATGCTCATGGAGCATTTGGTTAAATTATGGAATACTTGTCTACTATATGGAGTGATGGCTGTCTACTTAGACAACTTTATAAGAGGATTAGACAAATTCATGAGGAATACATTTATTAATAGTTAACAGGCATAAGATTAGTATATTCATATGTATACCCTGTTTTCCCGAAAATAAGATCTAACCTGAAAATAAATCCTAATATGATTTTTCCGGATGCTTGTAATATAAGCCCCCTACCCCCAAAATAAGCCTTAGTTAAGTGAAATCCCACCCTCCACCATTGTGCAGCAACCAGAAGAAGATGATGTGACTGTCTTTGAATAGATTGTTGTGCATGAAAACAATAAAACATCCCCTGATGTGTTTTGTGGAGCAAAAATTAATATAAGACCCTGTCTTATTTTGGGGGAAACATGGTAGATACAAATCTATAAATTATTCCTGTAATTTAAATAGCATAAACCTATGTCAGTATGGTGAGAAAGACTGATCAGGGTATCAGTATGCCTATTATAGGTTTCTGCTCTCCCTTTTACAATTCTGTATCCTGAGATATAAGAATTGTTAAATTGAGGTTCTTTTATCTGCAAAGTGTGACACGGGGCCACCTTCATCCCAGAAGCTATATGTCTCACTTGATGCACAGAAGCAATACGCCTAGTTGCTACTTAGCACAACCAGAGAAGAGCTGTTGAAGGATTTCCTGTTGGGGCATCTGGTTGTCCGATGTGGGAAGCAGAATACTGACCAAACCAGGGCTTTTGGATCTGATCCAGCAGACTTATTTTTATGGTTTTTTTCCTGCATTGCTGTCTAAACCTCTAAGAAGCAGAACAGAAAGAGGAATAGAAAGTCACATGCAAATAATTTGCACAGCAATTTGAAATGCATGCACAAGCTGAAACTGGTCTCCGCAAAAGCAAGATGCTCAGAGGTTAATTAAAGACAAAGACCCTAATTGAGCTCATTTATTGGGCAATAAATGATTTGTGGAGCGGAGGAGTTATCCTGGTGACCCCCTGTTTGCCACATATCTCTCTGTGGATCACACCATTCTGCACAGGAATACCTTTTCTTGAGGAAGCTTTGAGTATTTTTTTTTTTGTGGAAGCCCTCCAACTTAGCTAATTTTTACTTGAATGGCAATAGTTTTATATTGCTTCATGACTTCACAACGTTTGGTGCACGAGCAACATACAGATTATGGAAGGGATGGAAGCCCATAACTAGGGAACTGTTGCTGTCAAGCTAAACCCAACTCGATAACTCACTTGCACAATGACACTTAGTTTTCTGCTTTATCTCATACGTCCACTGAGTCAGGAGGGAGGAAATAGACTACAGCAAATTTCTATGTAAAATTAGATAGGATAGGACAGAAGACAGCAATGATGATCAGATGGGCAAAATAAATTCCTATTGTGCTTTTGCAACAATAATTTTGTTTCATAATTTGGTGGGAAGTTAGGGAACTGTAGCAACATCTCCAGAATGATGTATGTGGCTGTATAGCTCTGAGTAAATTCTCAGGCATGAAAAGTATCGAGAGAATCTTTCTGTTCCCATAACTCTGGTGAGATGCACTTCTGGGGTAACAGATTAAACAGACATCATAGAAAAGCAAAATATCTTTTGCTGTGCACATTTGATATGCTTTCCTGACATTGTACTCCTTACAATGCCAGGTCAAGCTCGCTTTATATTTATCCACACATTTGTTTGGACTGCATAGTTTTTGATGATTGTACAGTTTTACTATTGGTTTTGTTTGTTTTAAGGCAAAGCAATCAATATCAACAAAACAAAACAAAAAAACCTGACAACCAGGGCTTTTGAAAAACATTTGTATGTCGTCCTGGAATTTGGACAAAAGGACTTTGACCAAAAACAAACAAACAAACAAAAAAATCCCTTTATATTTTGCTCTACTGACAATAAAAACAAATATGTTCCCAATCCGGATTTATAATGCATCGACTGATGGACTCGTGTTCAGTTAGCCTCCCTCACTTCAGTGGCAACTGCTACTGACTGTACCCGTCCTTGCTAAAGATAATGAGACTTGTACTCTTAACACTTCTGGGTGGCCCCATGTTGGAGAATGATTCCTTAAATCACAATAAATGATCAAGAATTATGTGCCATCAAGTCAATTCTCATTTAGGGTTAGCCTTTTCAGAGTTTTCCAGGTAGAGAGTACTCGGAAGTGATTTACCGCCTTGGATTCTTTTTGTGGAGAAAGACGGAATAAAAATATTTTAAACAAACAAATAAATAAATAAATAAATATTAGCTCTGTGGGCACCCTGGAAATGTGCAGCTTGCTCAAGGCTACACAGGTTGGCTCTACTCACAAGAGATACATTGAGGAATCTAAACTCCCAACCTCTGGCTCTGTGGTCAGACTTCAACCACTGATTCCTTTGGTGACAAGACTTGATACTGTCACTGAAAAGTTTAGGGGTCAGCTAAGGTGGCGACATTATCAGAGCATGAGTGTGTCTTATGCATGTACAGTGGACCCTTGAGTTACAGACAGCTCCACTTACAGACTTTTTGAGTTACAGACTTCTCTGGTCGCAAAATTTAGGTTCGACTTGCAGCCGGAGAATCGACCTACAGACCAGGAAAAAAAAAGGAACAAAAACAGCCGGTTACGGGTTAATCGGTTTTCAATGCAGTGTAGGTCAATGGAGCCTCGACCTACAGACTTTTCGACCTGCAGCCACCATTCCAATATGGACTAATTCCGTAAGTCGAGGGTCCACTGTATGCCACAGATGAGAAATGTGGGCGCTCCTGGTGCTGTGAGACTGTAGTCTAAAACACACTGGAAATACATACATTCCTCACTCCTGCTCTATAGCATTCCTACACATATCACTGCAGTATAATCTGATCCACACTCCACATAGATGCTTACCTTTTATCAAAACATCTTAGGAAAACATTTTGTAGGGGCGGGGAATGAACTACAGAGCTAGACAAGAGTGATTTGAAAAATGTTTTCAACAGAATTAGACCACAGGTTAAACAGGTGTTCTACGAAATGCTATAATTTATGATTGCTATGATATGAAGAATTACAGAGGATCCCAAAAGTTGCTCTTGAGATAAGAAAAATACCAAGGATGTTTCTACCTTATGACAAAAAGTAGCTGCCATGATTACATCCTGTACTCATACTGTTACACAGTCTTTGTCAATGAAGACCAATGTGTAATAAGTTCCCCAAACACAAGTTATTTATTCATTTACTCAGCTATTTTCGATGCTGTACAGCCCATGTGAGGAACTCTTTTCCCTGCAGATTATCCAATCCTTCCACAGTGGGACCTCCACGAAAATAATTCCATGCTTTATGATCTCTGTGTATGGGTCAGCAGAGGGAGGCAAAGGACAGTTAGTTTGCATCATGAACTGAGCCACTGCAAGGCACTGCTGGGTCTCTTTTAACATTCACTCCATCGCTGTAGAAGGCAATGTTATGCTAGGTAGGAAATTCCAACTTGTGAGGAGGAAGAGGAGATTTACTTATTTATTTATCTATTTGACTTCTATGCCGCCCATCTGGCTAAAAGATCACTCTGGGTGGTTTACAAGACAATAAAACAATGACACAAAACAAACAAACAGACAAATAAATATCAAACATAATGGTGGTGATGCAAAATCAGAATTAAGTCAAAATCAGAATTACAACAATCACAAGTAAACAAAACAACATCAGCATCAACAGAAGAAAGAAATAACAAGCAGCACATTAGGCATAAAGCCTCAAATACATAACAATTAACAATACAGCAATACTTTGATGTTGTGGGAGAATCTGTGGTGGAGCTACTGCTATCTTCTATGTCTCAAAGGACATACAAGGCACTTTTTTGGGTGGAGTTTTCATAGAATATGGGCTCAAAAAGGTAGCTTATGTCTTGTTATTGCTTGGGAAGGTTGTCCTCAGTAGTTGATAACTAAATAACAGTTTTTAAATTCTAGTGCCAGATTTAAGCACGTTCCAAGTAAATTACTGTACAACCTGGGTTTTCAGATTATGAAGAACTTCCAGATCAACCCCTGCTCCAATAGGTATTTTAAACATTCAGGTTCTACACTAGGTTTGAATAAAGCAAGGGAAAAAAGCTCTAAAACAGTCATTGTTGTTGTTTAGTTGTTAAGTCAAGTCCGACTCTTCATGGTGTAACTTTAAATTCTGCAACATTCTGATACAAATAAATACCTTATCCTAGGCCAGTCAAATAATTTTGCATCTGAGGCAAACATTCCCGGAAACACCTCTTGACAGTTTAAAAAAAAATAGAATAGTGACATATTAAATCACTAACACTTGCTGTTCTTTTTATGATACCCTATATCTGATGTCTGAGACAGCTGCCTTATGCTGTCTAAAGGCAGAGTTGGCCCTGAGGGAAAACCTTTTAAGTGATGGAATGGGCTGCTCCTGACATAGGCATAGTTTCAAGCCCTACCTCTAACAGGAGTACAGCTGGTGATACAGTTTTAGCTTGGGAGGTTTTGTAATGCATACAGGGCGCTTGCTATATCCAAATCCAGCAATGGCAGCTATGCAAGGTGGGATTTGATGGCATTGCTCCTCACAGAACCACTAGCCAGCCACTGGTGGTTGCTCCCATATGGCCCGAGAGTCCATAGGGCCACACATTCTCTATTCTTGTTGGAGACGTCAGTGGTGAGGGATCCTCTTAACTGGCTACAGTTGCCTCCATGCAGAGAACTGCAGGGCTAATTTGACAGGCCCAAGGGGACGTTCAGTGCATGCCTCTTGAATAGTAGTCCGCTGTGTGGCATGGCAAGTTTCTCTTCTTTTGATATAGAAAGGAATTCCATTAGGCTATTGTGATAGGGCTCAAGGACCTGCCATTCAAACAGTTACCAGTGAAAATTTACAGAGAAAATGTGTACTAAGGTCTCAGATATGCTGAAAGTAGCATTTTGGATCCCAGTACATTTCTTAGTTTTCTTTAAAGCTTAAGTGTTGATTTAAAACAACACATGATTTTTGATTATTATTATTGTTACATACAGCACTGATGTTACCTGTCTGTCATGGGTTTGGAGGGAAAGTTCCATCCTATGGGGAGTGGAAGGCGGGACATCAGGAGGAGGGGCTGTACTGTATATATATGTGAAGCCTGTGTGGTGAAGAGGAGACAAAGCAGCAGCTGGGAAGAAGAAGCTGGTGTGGGAGTCTGTGTGTCAGACAGGGTACTACTGTGTGTCAGAGTACCAACCTGATAGGTTCAGGTGTCTGTTGGTTAGCCAGAACTGATAGGTTCAGGGTCTGTGCTTCAAGTTAAGGGTTCTGTGTGAACCAAACTGTATGCATGTATGAATGAGACTAAGCCACGTTACTTTATCTTATTCACCTGATTATTTTATTTTCCCTGTGTGTTGTTTTAAATAAACCTTATTCTTTTATTTGTTTAAAAATCCATCCCTGGTCTGTGTGACTTCTTATAGGGAATGGTTGGTGGCAGCTTAGTTAACGCGTGGCAGATCCCAGTAGGTCTGGGTTTGTCACATTGATTGGTGTCCAGCGTGTGGGATACGACTGGTCCAGTTGTCCAGCGGTCCAGCAAAGCCTTGGCAAGTGTGCCCAGAGCAAGGGGGGTCTAGTCAGGGACAATCTGAGGCACGTAGGTAATCTTCTAGGTGTACCTCACGGGGAGGTGCGCTAGTGGAAGAACGTGCCAACTGGGGAGACTAGATTAGGGTGCTCTGAGGCAGCCTGTTTTTGGCGGGAAAAAAGCTGAGGCAAAACTGTGTAGTAGCAGTGATCTAGCCTGCCTGCTGAGAGGCCCAGCAGAGGGGGGTAGACTCAAACTCGCTACAGTTGCAAGTTAAGTGCTGAAGAACAGCAGCAATCTATAGAAAGCTGGTTCTGAGGCAAAAGAGAAAAAAAGTGGTCGTTTTATTTTGAGGCTTGACTTTTTAAAGCAGCCTGTTCTGAGGGGGGATTATGCCCTTGACTCGAAGCCAGATGGCAGAAATGGGTGAAGTGAAAGACCCCCAGGTTGACCAAGGTTCCGAGGATGAATTTGGCTCAGTGCAAGGTGACAGCACAGGAGAGCAGAACCCAGAACTCAGAAAATTGCTCATAGCCCAACAGCATGAACTGAGGGTGAGGGAAATGGAGGAAAGATTAGAGAGAGAGAGAATGGAAAAGGAAGAAAGATTAGAGAGAGAAAGAAGGGAGGAAAGGGAGAAACAGAGACAATTTGAATTGGCATTGGAGAGAGAGAAAATGGCGTTTGAATTAAGAAAACTGGAACTGATGAATCAGAACAATAATAACAATAGGGATTCTGAGGGAGGCCAATTGTCTAAGGCTGACCTGAAGAAATTCCCTGTGTACCACAAGGGAGATTGTCCTGAGGTGTTCTTTTCCTTAGTGGAAAGAGCGTTTGTGGACTTCTCAGTGAGGGAAACTGAGAAGATGACCATCATGCGATCTTTAATCAGTGGTAGCCTGGCTGAGGTTTATTCAGAGATGCCAGAGGAACTGATGAGAGATTTTGCAGAGTTTAAAAAACTGGTGTTTGCAAGACATGGGATAAATGCGGAACAGCTGAGACAAAGATTCAGGTCCCTCACCAAGAAACCAGAACAAACTTTTACCCAAGTGGGGGCTCAATTGGTGAGGCTGCTTGAGAAATGGCTATCTCAGGAGGGGACAGAGACCTTTCAACAGCTTAAAGATTTGATAGCGCTGGAACAGTTCTATTCAGTCCTGCATGGGGAATTGAAATTCCAGGTGAGGGAAAGGAAACCAAAATCTGTGGTAGAAGCAGCCGAGATCGCAGATTTTATTTCGCAAATAAGAAAGCCCTTGGGTGAGGGGAAATCTGTAGGTAAACCCAAAGAAACCTACAGCAAGTACTCTCAGGGACCAGGGAAAAGCCAGCAAGGGGGAGGGGCCCATGGTGAAGGGAAGCCCTCAGACATGAAACCAAGACCTCAGATTTTGGAGGGAAAACCAAGACAGGAGGAGAAAGACTCAAAATACACCAGAAAATGTTATTTCTGTCAGGGAAAAGGCCATCTAATCTCAGAGTGTGAGAAATTAAAGCAGCTAAAAGGAATTGTGCCTCAGGATTCGAGTGGAACCAAGCCAAAAGCTGTGTTCTGTGTCCAGAAAGAGCAAGGCTCATTGTCACTGAGGGAGCCTGTTGCCATGGCGACTCAATCTGGAACAGCTACATCTGCTGATCAGGCTGAGGAAAATGGTCCTCTTGTAGAAGTCAGGCGCTGCCTGCTGGTGAGAACAGATTCTCAGTTGTTTGAGACAGCAGGGGTGGACGTAGGAATACTTGACCGTCAGTATCGGGGGCTGCGGGACACTTGTTCTCAGGTGACCCTGTGCCATCCAGATATTATTCCTAGGGAATATGTAATCCCAAATGAGAGCATGAAGGTGGCAGGGATTGAGGGGCAGATAATCTCACTGCCAGTCGCGGAGGTACCTGTCAACTTTCAAGGCTGGAGGGGAGTTTGGCGGCTAGCGATTTCATCGACTCTGCCAGCAGCCGTGCTCGTGGGAAATGACCTGGCTGAACATGTGAAACGGGTGCTAGTGATTACACGTTCACAAGCCACCACGGGGACAGTTCAGGGGGGTAATGATGAGCCCGAGACGGAAGCAGAGGGGAGTTCAGAAGCTGTGGTGGAAACCTTAACCACAGACAGCAGATTTGGACAAGAGCAAAAGGCAGACGCCACTCTCCAAAAGTGTTTTGAACAGGTGACTGACGCCCAGCTAACACCTGAAACCCCAGTGAGATTTCTGGAGGAAAAGGGGATTTTATATAGAGAGACCCTGAGGAATATCTCAAAAGGGGGAGATGGGATCAGAAGTCAGCTGGTGGTACCTGAAAAGTATCGCCCCATGATCTTACAAAGGGGGCACTCTGACATGTTTGCTGCACACTTAGGGGTGAACAAAACACAGCAGAGAATCACACAGAATTTCTACTGGCCTGACATAGGGAAGCAGATCAGGGAGTTCTGTAAACAATGTGATGTGTGTCAAAGGCAGGGGAATAGCCGCGACAGGACCAAAGCAAAGTTGTGCCCTTTGCCTGTGATTGACACTACGTTCAAATGCATAGGGGTGGATATTGTGGGACCTTTGCCTAAGGCCACAAAGAGGGGGAACAGGTTCATTCTCACCATTGTGGACCATGCCACAAGGTACCCTGAAGCCATACCCTTGACTAACATTGAAACTAACACAGTGGCAGATGCCTTGGTGGGGTATATGTCCAGGATGGGATTTGCCTCAGAAATAATCACAAATTTGGGAGCATCGTTCACATCAAAGCTCATGAAACGCTTATGGCAAATCTGTGGAATTAAGCACAAGGAAACCACTGCCTATCATCCTGAAAGTAATGGGTTAACTGAGAAGTTCAATGGGACTCTAATGCGCATGATTAGGGCTTACTTGGCAGAGAATCCAAACAATTGGGACCAGAAGCTGCAATCCCTTTTGTTTGCTTATCGATCAGTGCCACAAGCCAGTACCGGGTTTAGTCCATTTGAACTTTTATTTGGGAGAAGGGTGAAAGGGCCCCTTGATTTGATCAAACAAAATTGGGAGCAGATCACCCAGGATGACCCACAAGACGTTGTGACATACATAGACTCTTTAAGGAATAACCTAAAGAGAAACCTAGAGCTAGCAGCAGAGACCCTGCAAGCTCAAAAGGTCAGAAAGAAAGCTTGGGATGACCAGGAAGCCGGGGAGAGGCACTTTAACCCAGGGGAGGAAGTGCTTTGGCCTAGGCTCTGCAAAGAGAACAAACTGCAGCTGGGTAGCCCAAAAGTAAAGTGCTTGGGTTACATGGTAGGGGGAGGAGTGATAAAACCCCTGGAGGCCAAAATAGAAGCTGTTCGTGATTGGCCCAGACCCAACACCAAGAAAAAAGTCAAATCATTTCTTGGGTTGGTAGGCTACTACAGAAAGTTCATCCCGAGGTTTAGCGAGATTGCGGCTCCGCTGACCGATCTGACGAGGAAGAAGGCTGATGACCGCATCCCGTGGACCAGCGACTGTGAGGAGGCGTTCCAGAGGTTGAAGCAGGCGCTCATCAACTATCCTGTGCTGCGTGCTCCAGACTTCGACCGGGAGTTCATCATCTACACCGATGCGTCTAACAGCGGGGTAGGAGCAGTTCTGTGCCAGGAGGATGAGAATGGTGACCAGCATCCAGTGTCCTACCTGAGTAGGAAACTTCAAAAAGGTGAGAGACATTTGGCAACCGTGGAGAAGGAGTGTTTGGCCATAGTCTACGCGATCCAGAAGGCCAAGCCTTACATCTGGGGAAGACATTTTATTCTGTGCACTGACCATTCACCATTGCAATGGTTAAAGACAATGAAAACCCACAATAGCAAACTTATGAGGTGGGCTTTAAACCTACAGGACTATGACTTTGAAGTGAAGGTGGTCAGAGGGTCAGTGAACTGTGTTGCTGACGCCTTGTCAAGAAGACCTGAAGAATGAAGACGGCGAAAGAAACATGGACTATGTATATATATTGATGACAAAAAGTTAAATGTACCTGGTTTTTTGAATTTGGTTTGTATGAATAAAGGTAAATTGATGTAATGTATATGGTAAATGTTTAAATGCCTAATTGCTATGGTTAACTTAGAATGTAAGTATAAGTAAGTATGATATGGTATGTATAACTGTTGTTGTGTGTTTTATCCAGGTTGTTTTTTGGGAAAAAGCACCTTAGCTTTTCCCCTACAAAACAACTTATAAAGAGGGGAGGTGTTACATACAGCACTGATGTTACCTGTCTGTCATGGGTTTGGAGGGAAAGTTCCATCCTATGGGGAGTGGAAGGCGGGACATCAGGAGGAGGGGCTGTACTGTATATATATGTGAAGCCTGTGTGGTGAAGAGGAGACAAAGCAGCAGCTGGGAAGAAGAAGCTGGTGTGGGAGTCTGTGTGTCAGACAGGGTACTACTGTGTGTCAGAGTACCAACCTGATAGGTTCAGGTGTCTGTTGGTTAGCCAGAACTGATAGGTTCAGGGTCTGTGCTTCAAGTTAAGGGTTCTGTGTGAACCAAACTGTATGCATGTATGAATGAGACTAAGCCACGTTACTTTATCTTATTCACCTGATTATTTTATTTTCCCTGTGTGTTGTTTTAAATAAACCTTATTCTTTTATTTGTTTAAAAATCCATCCCTGGTCTGTGTGACTTCTTATAGGGAATGGTTGGTGGCAGCTTAGTTAACGCGTGGCAGATCCCAGTAGGTCTGGGTTTGTCACAATTATTATTTGCATGGAAGCCTCTTCTCTGTTGATAGTGTTGTTGGAAGCAATGCCCTTTTGCATGCAGTGAAATATGGTCAGACAGCATGGCTGGTTTGTGTCTGGAAGACTGCTTTTAATCACAGCTCAAAGACTCAGCAGGATTTTCTTTTAAGGATTTTCATACAGTCATGGCCAAAAATATTGGCACCCTTGCAGTTCTGTCAGAAAATGCAACCCTTCTCTCAGAAAATTCTTGCAGTTGCAAATGTTTTGGTACTCACATGTTCATTTCTTTGGTTTGCGTTGGAACAACTCACAAAAAAGAGAAGAAAAGTCAAATATGATACAATCCCACACAGCAATCCAAATATGCACTGGCCAAAATTATTGGCACCCATAGCTTAATATTTGGTAGCACCCCCTTTGGAAAAAATAACTGAAATCAATTGCTTCCAGTAACCATGAATGAGCTTCTTACACCTCTCTACTGGAATTTTGGACCACTCTTCTTTTGCAAACTGCTGCAGGGCCTTCAGATTTGAATGGATGCCTTCTCGCAACTGCTGTTTGGAGATCTGTCCACAGGTGTTCTATGGGATTCAGATCTGGACTCATTGCTGGCCATTTCAGAACTCTCCAGCGCTTTGTTTGTAACCATTTCTGAGTGCTTTTTGAAGTATGTTTCGAGTCATTGTCTTGCTGGCAGACCCATGACTTCTGGTGGAGATGCAGCTTTCTGACACTGGCCACTAGGTTGCACTCCAAAATTCTTTGGTAATAATCAGGTTTCATGATACCTTTCACACAGTCAAGGCATCCAGTGCCAGAAGCAGCAAAGCAACTCCAAAACATCTTTGAACCTCCACAATGTTTGACTGTAGGGACTGTGTTCTTTTCTTTGTATGCCTCTTCTTTTTTCTTTTTCTTTTTCTTTTTCTTTTTCTTTTTTTTTTGGTAAACAGTGCAATTATGTCCTTGACCAAAAAGCTCTAAAGTCTCATCTGTCCACAATACATTCTCCCAGAAGGATTGTGGTTTTGTCACATAAATTTGGCCATATTCCAGTCTTGTTTATTTTTTATGCCTCTGTGTCAGCAGTGGTGTCTTCTACCTCCTTGGTCTCCTACCGTAGTGTTCCTTTTCATTCAGATGGTGACAGATAGTGCAAACTGACTCTGTTGTACCCTGTGTCTGCAGATCAGCTTGAATTTGTTGGGAAGTTAATTTGGGTTCTGTATCCACCATTAGAGCGACCCTTCATTGTAATTTTTCAGTAATTTTGCTCTCCTGTCCACGTCCAGGGAGGTTAGCTACAGTGCCATGGGTTGTAAACCTCTTGATGATATTGCGCACAGTGGACACAGGAACATTAAGATCTCTGGAGATGGACTTGTAGCCTTGAGATTGTCAATGTTTTTCCATATTTTTCTCTCAAATCCATAGACAATTCTTTACACTTCATTCTTTTCTTCGTGCTCAGTGTCACACACAACACAAAGGTTGAGTCAACTTTTCTCCATTATAACTGGTTGCAAGTGTGATTACTATATTGCCCACACCTCTTACTTGCAACAGGTGTGTCTAAATACAAATTAAAAGAGCATCACATGCTTGAAAAGCAATTGTTTCTTATAGTTTAGACAGGGTGCCAATAATTTTGGCCAGCGCATTTTTGGGTTTCTGTGTGGGATTGTATCAGATTTGACTTTTCTTCTCTGTTTTTTTGGTTCCAATTCAAAGCAAAGAAACGAACATTATTTATTTATTTATTTATTTATTTATTTATTTATTTATTCATTCATTCATTCATTCATTCATTCATTCAACTTGTATGCCGCCCACACGGTCGCACCCTGCAAGGGTTTTGTAAGTTCCAAAACATTTGCAACTGCAACAGTTTTCTGAGAGAAGGGTTGCATTTTCTGACAGAATTGCAAGAGTGCCAATATTTTTGGCCATGACTGTGTGTGCACATCTCTGTTCATTTTCAGGTAGCATAACAGGTAAGTACAGTGAGTGAGCTCAAAACCCAGTCTCTTTTCGCTTCCATTATTCTTTTAAACTGAATCGAGTCCAACACATAAAATCCAGAAGTTTCATTTGTGTCTTCCATGGCATGCAGTCAGCAGATCCTTCTGTTTCTGACTTCCTTTGAAGCATCTTTTTTCAGTTCCAAATGAGTATGCCACAGATGTTCAAGGTCAGTTGTCTGAAAATGCTGTTATATGTGGTGCACAGCTCTCTGGATAACCAAGTGGTTTAGGTTTAGATTGTGGAGCTAAAGGTTGGGAATTTGATTCCCCACTGTGTGCCTCATGTGAATAAAGCCAGCCTGTGTGGCCCTTGGGTAAGCAACACAGTCCCAAGATGATCCCCAGAATGGAATGGTAAACCACTTCTGTGTATTATCTACCTAGAAAACCCTGAAAAGGGACACCATATGTCAGAATTGAACTGATGGCGCATGATTACTGTCATCATGGTGTAGTGCAATGTTTCATAACCTTGAGTAACCCAGGTGTTCATGGACTGCAGCTCCAAGAAACTCCAGCCAGCATGGCTGGTAGAAAAGGTTTCTGGGAATTGCAGTCCAAGAATACCTGGGTTACCCAAGATTGGGAGCCACTGATGTGGTGCATAAATAGCAGTGGTGCCTTATGCTTTGTCAGAAAGGAGGAAATGCAGCAATAGAAGAGAGCACACCGTTTTACAGCTGCTAGTGTCTGGATTGCTAGTTAGGTACCTGGCTGGTTTGGAGATCAGTTCCCCACTGCGCATCCCAGAACGGTCAGTCTCAGGGTGCCCCCAAAAGAAGGGAAGGGTAAACCTACTCTCTACCTAGAAAACCCTGGAAAAAGTCAGACCATAAGTCAGAATGGACTGAGGGCACACAATTATGATTAATTTCTAAGTGTAATTCCAAAATTAGATAAAATTATTATGATTTAAATCGAAATAAATCCATCTTACTACAATGCAGGCTTGCCACCATGTAACCTGGGTATCTCAATGTGCTGTCCTGGTGCTAACTGTGGATGGGCAAATTCAAGGCTCCTGCTTCTTCCTCTTTATGTTTCTTTATCGGTAAACTACTGGCCTTCCAATAGAAGACGGTCTCTTGTAAAGAAGGGCACATGATCACTTCAGTCAGTATGCTTTGTACTTCCCTAGATGATGAGAAACTGGGTTTTGTCTCCTTTTCTAGGAGAGAATTGAAGTGTTTTTGTAATGCTTTGTTTACAAATTTGGAACATGAAGGATGTGATAAGGCATTCCTGTCAGCTATCAGATCTCTGGACAGACAGGGCTTCCCAGGACCAACTGCAGGTATGAGGCTGCCCTCTAGTGGGCCTACTCCTTGCCACTGCAGAGGTTGCTGTACAGTATATACGCACGTATTTACTACAACTGCCAGAACTGTGAAGCCAGGGTCAACTCTGGCCCTGGTGGGTGGGAGTCTCCAGGTGCTGTGTTCCAAAAAATTATTTTTCCAAGCTTTGACACAGCCATCCATGATCTAAAACCTTCATGCACTGGAAGATTTATAATATACTGAAGCAATATAATTGGTTCATGGATACTTTGGAAATGAAAGACAGGTGAACATTTAGGAAAATTTAATTTGATGATACCAACAGAAGACATTTTTCATAATGACTGAGTGATCATTTTATTGGATATATACAGTATATATATGTAGATATATCCTACATTATGAAGGAACTTAATGGCTTTTAGAACAGTCAAGCAAAAGTCAATATTCAGGGAATTTAAAAAGTCATCGTGTTAGCTTTAAAAAGCTTCACAATGATAATAATGACATGCTGTCAACTCAATTCTAAGTTATGGTGAACTTTCCCAGGGTTTTCTAGGTACAGAGTACTTCATAGTGGCTTACCGTTCCTTTCTTCTGGGGAATTCTGGGATAGCCTGGCTGGGGGAATCAGACTCATAACCTCTGGCTCTGCAGTCAGGTACCCAACCCATTGACGTATTCACAGTGTTAATCCTGCTTGATTTCTACATTCATGTTTTGTAATAAAATGGGTCTAAATTCCATGCATTGATCGGAACATTATTTATTTCTCATCGTACCAACATTATGTACAAACAACACTTTCCTGTTCTGCCTTCTTCTGTGTTTTAGAGTTTAAAAATGGTAGTGCTCACTTAATTTATTCTGCGTAAAGTATGCTGCACAGTACAATAATGAAAAATACTGTACGTGTTTTTATAGCTTGGTATTTGCAAAGAACTCATGTCGCCTTCTCAAAATGTACCGTGTGACATGCTGAGAAGACATAACATCAAGATATGAAGACCAAACCAAGCATGTCATGTGTGTGTGTGTGTGTGTGTGTATACACACACAAACATATATATACACACATATATACACACACACACACTTGCTTATATATATATGTATATGTTTCATACATATACATGCTTATGTGTGTGTGTGTGTGTGTGTGTGTATATATATATATATATATATATATATATATATATATATATATACACATACACATACACATACACATATACATACATGCTTATGTATGTGTATATATATATATACGTATATAAATATACACACACTCATATATATATACACAATTTATATATGTTACACACACATACACACACATGTTACACACACAAACATAGGAGACTTTTAAAATAGAATTTTTTAAAAATGCAGGCAAATATTTTTATTCCTAAAGAAATACCTGAACAAAGAATCTTTGGGCATATTTCTGAAAATCTTAGCATCTGGACTCAGCAGACTTTCTTAAGCTTCAAAGGCTTGCTTCTTGGCATTGCCAGCAAGAAAGACCTGCTGTGCAGCAGTCATAGATCTCACCATCTTAATGAAACATGAAAAAGAGCTAAAGACGGTACAAAAGCTGTGATGATGTCAATGTGCTTTCACTGCCCAGAAGTGTGTGTTTACTAAAGTTATCTAAGACCCAGAGTTAAAGAAATCAATTAAGTTAAACCCGAAGAAAGAACTGTACCATTAAAAAATGTTAAGGCTTACAAATTTCTATTGACAAATTAAAAATCTGATAAAATACATAGATTTCTATTTTTCCTTGGTGATAATGTAAAATGGCACTATGGAAATATGTATATGGATTAATTAGAATATCAGATGATCACTAACAGGTTAAGGGAATGCCTGAATTCCTCTGTCAGATAAATGCCTGGTGTCATAACGGCATCAGTGTTTCTGGTATTGTTCTGCCACAGGATCAAAACTTTCACCATCACAACAGTATCTGAAGGGAAAATGGAATTGAATCTATATAGGCCTATATCTGTTGTTTCATTATTCTTTTTTGAGTGACTAGTCATATTTATTTTACATATTTCCAGATGCTTGTCTACTGACTCTGTAGGGGTTAACTGAAGAACCCATCAATGCAAAATCAGGTGACGTTACTGACACATCAACAGTCTGAACCAAAGCACAGATATTCATTGCTTTTGCAAGATAATTGGAATCAGATGTATTTTTCCCCACTTCGAGCCTAAGGCATTTTGGTTGCTTTAGCAACTTATTCCCTTTGCTTCCCTTGCTTCTGATGTCATTCTTGGACCAGATTGTTTTGCAATGCAGTGGCAGTGGCCGCCGGGATAAGGAGGTGCATGATGCCTGGAAATAAAGCCCATGTGCACATTGTTGTTCATCAAAAGCCTGAGGGTACAATATATACACTAGACATGTAACTCCCACTGAAAACAATAGACATGGTTTATTTATTCACCTGAGTGACATGTTCAATGGAATAAGTTGCTGGATCAAATCTAAGTACCTAAGACTGGGGATGAATTGTAGTTTTTTTAGAATGGAAAATAACATTGCTGCTATGATATAGCTATGCCAGTATTTCTTATGTTTTATATTCTCATTACCCTCTCCCCACCCTACAATCATCTCTGGTCAAATAGACTGCATAGATTTTGTAGTGCTTCAAGACACTGCAAAATCTGCTGGACTTGAAGACAAGATGGTGATGAAGGGAACAAGCTTGTGCACAATGCCACAGGCATTTTATTTATTTATTTATTTATTTATTTATTTATTTATTTATTTATTTATTTATTTATTTATTCATTCATTCATTCATTCATTCATTCATTCATTCATTCATTTAATTTCATTTATACCCCGCCTATCTAGTCAATTATGACCACTCTAGGCGGCTTATTTACATACTTGTTAATGTTACATGCTGCCTTCCTTCCACTGAGCTCCAGGCAGAATACCTATAGCTCCCCCTCCCCACAACAACCCTGCGAAGTAGGTCAGACTGATAGGAAACAACCAATCCAAAGTTAGCAGCAAGTTTCATTAGCTCGGTGGGGAACAGGAACTGGATTTCCCAAGCTCCACTCCAACAGTTTAACCACAACACCTCATTTTGCTCGGCACTGATGATTCTGTTTTCTGAATCCTCTTTTTTTTTTTTTAATGAAGAATGGTGAATGACTCTTATCAAATATAAAATGGGGGAGGCTGTCTGGGTGTAGCTGCTGGGCTTCTCCAGAAGAGTAGCTAGAGGCCCGAAAGGGTGGGACAACTGCTAACTTTTCATGGGGTGAGCCCTCTTCCTCGGCTACAAGGCAGTGAGTGGATCCTGAGCAGCCTAGTGGTATATATATATATATGACCTGCCACCAGCAGTCATCAAAAAGTACTCCAACATAGCCCTGAGCTTTAACATACTTAACATAAATATAAATATGTAAGTATGTTAAAGCTCAGGGCTGTGTTGGAGTTCTTTTTGATGACTGCTGGTGGCAGGTCCATAGAATGAATAGGAATTTCATTTGCAGGGTGCATATGATGAGAGAGTACCGTTGCAACTGAAGAAGGTGCTTCTCTCACAATCTCTCCTCACATTTGTGAGGTGGATTCACACGACAAAATGGGCAGTCTAGAAATGCAGGTCAAAATCTCCCTTGCATTTAGCGCTGGCAAGGGCTTCACTGTGGGTCCAGCTCACATCCTACCTTTACTGCACCATTTTAAAGCTGACTGCCAGCAGTTGGTTTGCATAGTGATGATGTGGGAAGTGGGAATATTTCCAAGTCAGACACATGGCAAAGCAATCATCTCACTACTCGACTACACGTTGAACTTTGGCACAGCTCAGTTCGACCGACATCGCTTAATGGGTTGGGTCTGGTTGTATGGGATTGTGCTCTCACTGATGGATCAATACTGTAACAAAGGAATGTGAAATTATTCACATTTCTATGTGCCTACCAGAAGAAAGAAGTGTGCTCTTTATATTCATGTAGGCACACAGGCATGTAAATTAATGGGAGTTTCAACACCATTGTGAAACCAAACCTAGTTGCTTTCCAGGACTACAACACCCAGAATCCTCTACTCAGCAGGGCCACTGTTGTGCTTGCTGGGGAATTCTCAGAATTGTAGTAAAAAAGACTTCTTTTTACCAGCTCATTGTAAAACCAATTGGAAACAGAGGTTTCTATTTAGTATTTTTGTTTCCTTGCATCAGAAAAGAGCTAGTTTCCCAAATTCTCTTTGCAAAGAGAGAAAGTCATGACAAAGCAGACAGGCTGCTTGAGTTCAAGTGAGAATGCCTTGGTTCTCCTCCAACCACCTTGATATATTTATTGCTATAGCTCTTCATATGGAGAGGAGAATGTTCCCCCATAGGTAATGGTTCTCAAATAACACATTGGACCAATTACAAAATGTCTTGCTGCTGCATTCACATCCAACACCACTGTGACTTTTAATTTTATTTTTATAAGGCTCTTGCTTGGCTACAGCATGCAGGATATGCATTTTCTTGTAACTTGTAATTCAGGAAACAAGAAACAGTGATTGTGTCTAGAAATTATAAATTAATCCCACGGGGAATGTGAGCAATCCACAAGCCTATATATATGGAATTTCACTGGAGCTGCCATGTTTTCTTCTGGTAAATTATGAGCAGCCCAGCCATGCAGGAAAGAGCAGTCTTCATGGTATCTCAAGAGTCCCTGCTGCTCAGCCTTCAGTTGCTAAAAATGTGATCAGTGAAATATGAGGGCCCTGGTTGAATTATGACTGGTGTCATAAGCCTACACACTGCAGCAGAGGTATCTAGAGAAGACCAGCTGTGAAGAACCAACCTCATAACTTGGTTCAAGAACTTCACAATTCATAGTCAGTCTTGATATGGTTTGGATTGATTGGGACCTGGTTTGATCCAATTTGGACAAAAATCAAAATGTAATACAGTAGATGCAATAGTGGCTGTAACTATTAATAATGGAAGAAAGATTTACTTAAGAGAATGAAATCTGGAGATATTGTATGCCCTTTAACCCTGCCAAATAGGTTTACTTTCTGCTCACCTGCCTGCCTTTCTGCCAGATACTTTTAAAGATTCTTAAGGATAGTCACGGTAGCGGAATGCAAAAAAGGTGATGTCATTCCTGCCTGTCCATCACAAAAAAGGGGAGGAGCCAAGGATAGAGCAGGAGGGGCGGAGCTAGAGTGACAGGGAGTTGAAGGGACAGTTAGGGACAGTTGGAGTTAGGGAGAGGTAGAAAGAGTCAGGGACTAGAAGATGTATAGAGAGTGTTAGGGTTTAGGAATACATCAAAGGGGTTTAGGAAAGGAAATTAAAAGTAAAACACATGGAACCAGAAGGAATGAACGTATAAGCATAACAAGAGAGATATAAAACTGATAGTAAAGTGATTGACTGCATGATCCTAAAAGTATTAACACCCGAACCAACTCATATATGATTTTCCTGTTGATTTAGTCTATAATAAAAGAATACTTAATCCTAAACCCTGCTTCCTAAATTATATAACCCTTTTGGGGTGGCAGCTACTGTGTGGGACTTGAAGTGGTATTAGAGAATACCTGGTGGCAGTGAAAAGGGTGTGTGTTCCTTTGTGAGGCCCAAAGAAATAGGGGCCACAAAGGGTTGATCGCCACAAGTGGTGGCAGCGTTGTGGGATCGAAAGATAATCCAGTGAGCCAAAAAGATCCCAGTAAACCAAAGAAAAACTTGCATTTCCTGAGCTTAGGGAACCTAGTAGTCTGGTGCTGGAAGGGCAGGAGTGGGACCCTTGAAAGTGGCTTGGAGAAAAGCTTTTAAAAGGACTCCTGAGTGCAGACCAGGGAAGGACTACAGAAAGGGAAAGCTCTGAGGAAAATTCAACAGTTTAAGGTTTACCTCAAGATTGTGAAAGACCAAGGGGCTAGCTTTGGGGTCCTAGGCTCTGAGAAGAGAGGGCTGAGGGGACACGAAGCAGAAGCCAGGGTCAAACACAGATCTGAGGGGAACAAGGACAAGCAGAGGAGCTTGGAAAACAGAAAAATGAACAGAAGTAGGTGTGTGGCTGGAAGCCAAAAGAAACAGTGTATCCCACGAGGAGATCAGTCTGGGTGCCTGGAATAACAAAGTAGCGAAGCGAACCTAGGCTAGGCTGTCGAAGCTACTAAATATCTCCCTCCCTAACACAGAGAAAAAAAATAGGTCCCTTTTCAAAAGAGGCTTGTGTTTCTGAATCTGAGAACGCAGATAAGCCATGCCTTCTAAGAGAGGGAAAAGATTAACAATGGAGGTACCTGAAAGACAAGGGTTACCTCACGAAGAGGAAAGTCCTCTCAAAGTAGTTGAGCAAGAAAATGATGATGCTCAGGAGGATATTGCTCAGGAGTAGGATGACTCAAAGGGAGGAGAAGAAACTCTAACCTCTCAAGAGTTTCAAAAGTGGAAATGGGACAAGGAATTTCAACTAAGACAATTAGCCATGGAGCAAGAAAGAGAAAAGATGAGGGCAGAAAGGGAAATGGCCATGACCATGAGGAAAAAAGAGATGGAACTGAAACACCAATTTAGAATGGCACAATTAGAATTAACAGCTCTAAATGAGAATAATAACAATTCAGCAGTTGAAGAAATTTCAAAAAGAGAAAAATATGAGACTCAGGCCAGACAAAGTAAGCAAGATCTTGAAAATTGGAATCTGCAAAAAGACATTAAATTAAAAGAAATCAAAGCTAAGACTGAAGCAAAATTAAAAGAAATACGAGCTAGGGCTGAGGAAGATTTATTTAAGAGAATGAAATCTGGAGATATTGTATACCCTTTAACCCTGCCAAATAGGTTTCTTTCTGCTCACCTGCCTGCCTTTCTGCCAGATACTTTTAAAGATTCTTAAGGATAGTCACCATTTCCCCTGCTCCAATACTGCTTGGACAGTAAGGACACTGGCAACCTCAGAGAGGATTAGTCACGGCAAATTGTAGACAGGTAAGTCCAGATAACATGGTCATGCTGCCCAGAGATGATCCAACACGTATCAAGGATACTGGATGCACTTTACTGGCTTGTGGGAGGATGGGTTACACACTCCATCTAAAGCAAACCTATTTTTTTATAACTGCCGCAAACTATATTTTAGGAGTAAAACCAAATTCACACCAAAAAGACCAAATTACTTGATAGCCACCATCTATAGTATGCTTTGCAGCAAACATTTGTTGGTGTCCAGGAGCTTTGGGATGTTCGTTCTTTGAACATGTTGTTCTTTCGATTGTTGTGGGTTTTTCAGGGTCTTTGGCCATGTTTTGAAGGTTGTTCTTCCTGACGTTCCACCAATCTCTGTGGCTGGCATCTTCAGATGACAGGAGTAGGAACTCTGTGCTCATGAGTAGGAACTCTATCCGTACAACAGAGCATGGACAGAGTTCCTACTCCTGTCCTCTGAAGATGCCGCCACAGACACTGGCAAAACATCAGAACACGGCCAAAGAGCCCAAAAAACCCACAACAAGCAGTAGATCCTGGCCGTGAAAGCCTTTGAGAATACATTTTGTTCTTTCAATTTTCCATTCCTGTGCAAGCACAGTCACCAAAGACGCACAGTACCACTTTAACGATGAGACTGAATTTCTCCAATGTATCATAATCAAAGGGTTTAAAAAAATATAAAATTTTTAAAAATGTATTTTAAGAAAATTGGTTTAGGGGAAAAGGGTCTTTCATAAATCTGGCAATCAGAGAGGGAAACAGGTGGCTCTTCTGAAGTTATTAACTCCCATTTTCCTTCACTATTGCCTGGGTTGGATAGGGATGATTCGATTTGTAATTGAATAACCTCTGGAGGCTTTGCAAATTTGCATTTTTAATCAGAATTCCCAGAATCTTCCAGGCAGCATGGCCTTTGCATATATGAACTATTGGGGGGGGGGGGGGTAGAGAAGGAACCTCCCCAAAGAGTGGAAAAGCATAGACTCAGGCACTTCCTGGGCAATGGTGTGCAGCTGGCCAATCCTTCACTTCCTGAGGCCTTTCACTGCAAACTTGCTGATTGTATAATTCTCTGATATGAAGAAAGAAAGAAAGAAAGAAAGAAAGAAAGAAAGAAAGAAAGAAAGAAAGAAAGAAAGAAAGAAAGAAAGAAAGAAAGAAAGAAAGAAAGAAAGAAAGAAAGAAGGAAGGAAGGAAGGAAGGAAGGAAGGAAGGAAGGAAGGAAGGAAGGAAGGAAGGAAGGAAGGAAGGAAGGAAGGAAGGAAGGAAGGAAGGAAGGAAGGAAGGAAGGAAGGAAGGAAGGAAGGAAGGAAGGAAGGAAGGAAGGAAGGAAGGAAGGAAGGAAGGAAGGAAGGAAGGAAGAAAGAAAGAAAGAAAGAAAGAAAGAAAGAAAGAAAGAAAGATGTAAACTGTGATGAAAACTATTCAGTGAGCAGTAATGCAGACGTAGTACAGTGGACCCTCGACTTACAGACGGCTCGACTTACAGACTTTTCGAGTTACAGTGGGGTCTCGACTTACGAACTTAATCTGTATTGGAAGGCAGTTCTCAGGTCGAAAAGTTCTTAAGTCGAATCTGCATTTCCCATAGGAATGCATTGAAACCCATTTAATCCGTATCTGCTCTTTTCGTCCATAGAAACTAATGGGAAGCTGCTATCCCACCTTCTGCCACTAGAGGGGGATATTTTTTCTTTTTTCCTTTTAACCTAAGATGACTTAGCTTTTTAAAAAAGGAAAAAAAAGAGTTCGTAACTCGAATCTAAGTTCATAAGTCGAGTCCATATATTCCTATAAGAGCGGTTCGTAAGTCGAAACGTTCGTATGTTGAGCCGTTCGTAAGTCGAGACCCCACTGTACAGACTTCTCTGGCTGCAAAATTTAGATTTGACTTGCAGCCGGAGAATCGACCTACAGACCAGAAAAAACCCAAAATGGAAGAAAAATAGAATAAAACCCACGGGTTATGGGATCAATTGGTTTTCAATGCATTGTAGGTCAATGGAGATTCGACCTACAGACTTTTCGACTTGCAGCCACCGTTCCAATACAGATTAATTCCGTAAGTAGAGGGTCCACTGTACAGTTTCTCAGAATGTTTAAGTTACTTTTTGGTTACATCTGTCATGCTGACTACGAATTGTGATCCTTAACAAAAACTATTCCAAGATCAATCATTACTTTGTATTTTTTTTCACTAAGCACATGTCAGATTGTGCCAGAAAACTGACAGTACATTTTAAAGAACATTTCAGAAATGATTTATTCGTTTTTATTGGGATGGTTTTCTTTAAGAAATCTCTCTGACTAGAAATCCAGATGCTTCTGTTAATATGATTCAGTCCTAAATCTAACAATATAATGCTAAATCCTCAAACATGAGGTAGAATGTGATTTTATGTGCATAAAAGTGCAACAGCCCTTGAAAAAAAAATATGAATGTCTTTCTAGAACTAGATATGAGTTCTGTATTCCTGTCTGGAAGCTGAACTGCTCCCTTTCCTTGGGTTTCAAATGTTTGCATTTCTCACTTCCAGCATTTGCAAACTTCTTGTGAATCAAGAAAAAGCAGCAACTGGCTCAAGCCATAATCTCACATTTTCTGAGCCTCGAGTTGTCAGGGAGATAAACACAACTACTGTATTATTCCCATGACATAAGCTTGAATTTTGAAACCAGAGTTTCTTTCAAACTGCTTAAGACTATCTGTGAAAGTGAAACCTAAACGAATGAGTAAACAAATGAATGTGATCTTGATTGAGGAAAATTTATTGATTTTATTATGTTACCTCCATATCATGTTTACTGCTAATAGTTTATACAGGTGAGACACAAGCAGTCTCAAGGTACCAATTCAGCTTGCATAAGCTACTTTTTATACAGCGAAGTACATTATTGTCATGCAGAAGATGGAAGCACAGTTAATTCCTCCCCTCATTTTGTTTAAATATGAAGCTGACCTATACTGGTTATATAACAGAGGAACTGTATACTTATTGTTTTTACTTTTAAATATTGTCTTTTGATGTTTTAGGCCACCTTGGGTCCTTTTTAAGGAGAAAGATGAGGTAAAATATTTTAAATAAAATAAAACAAATATATTTATTTACTTATTACGACAGTGGATTATGACGATCATCATTTGCAGCTCCTGACTGGGGAAGATAACACTCATGATCCAGGCCTTGATAAGGGAAGACTGATCTGAAACCACTAGCATCAGATCTATATAGGTTCAGACACAAGATTTTGCCCAGTCCTGTCTGGAATCCTGTAGATTGAACCTGAACACAATTTGACCACAAAGCATGGAGTTGCAAGACATTAAAAGACATTATAGGATTATGTTCAAAAGAACCTATAAATCAAGTTACCCCTAAAATGTATTTCTAATCATCTTAACATCTTAGTATGTCATCAACTTACTCTAAGAACAAAGTTAACATTCCTACCACCAGAAAAAAAAATGTAAGTCACATCTACAGACCCCAGTACTATTGTGTATATACGTGAACAACTTAAATGTTATCTTCTTCTGCCTGAAAGTTTACACCTTTTCCAAAACTGAGCATTAAAAACTCAATCTGTAAATGCTGATATTCTGTCAGTTTTTTATTACCTCTTTCATTTCCCCAATAACATGAACAATTAAAATACTAAATCCTAGCTCAGGAAGTTAGATAGGCTTGAGATTTATATGCCTGTATCCATGTGTTAAATAATACTGGTCTTACATAAAACCCTATCAAAATTTCACCTGTATTTTCATTTACCAATCAATGTCTGTGTTCATGTCCCTTTTTAAAAAAATCTTCCTGAATGAAGTAGCAGAGCTAGATATTAAATACATAGATTCAGCAGAAGAGGCTTTTTAAAAAATCAATGTCACCTGACAGTGACAAAAGCCACATAATTCCAATTTCCAAAGTATCTGTTAAATCTATAAGCCTCCTTCCTGCGTGACACAAGAACCAATTCACATTTATTTTCTCTTACATTGCATGCAGTCCTTTGTGTGAATGTAATGGCATTCACAACAAAGTGTGTGTTTTTTAAGCACACAGAGAAGGAAAAATGTGGTGCAGTAATTTCAGAAGTCATGTCACATCTACAGCTTCAGGTCTAGCTGGCTACTGTACTGGGTGAGCCAGGAATCAATCTAAATAGGTGCTAGGCAGTGAAATTGAATTTGCTGACCTCTTGCTAAAGCCATGGGGGACCAATATTCTTACCGACGTCTGTACTGTGCTGCAGAAAAAGAAAAACAGTTTCAAGTTCATGGCAAAGGGGGAAGCTTGATGGATGAATGACACTCCTCCTGCCAAAAAATTAAAACAAAAACAAAAACCTTGCCAAAAGAGAGGCCTGGAATATAGGTACTGAGTTCGATCTGGTGGTTCAAAAGGGAGGCTCACCCACCTCCGTCTCATTACTTTGGAAGCATCAAATTTACACAAAGACTGCTATTTTTTAATGTGAGCAGATGCATGTATATTATTTACATTCAGAAAAGTTCCACTGCTGTACTGCACACCCTGTGCCACAAGGAGAGAGAGGAAGGGGGATTTCTGCGTATTGTACTGATTTTGAAGATCATTGATTATTGCATGTCATGAACAGTGGGGGCAGGGAGAGGAGACTGATTCGAAAGGATCTGGGAGAGATTGGAGGAGCTAGCATAAGGTAGCAATTAGAACGCTGGACCATAGAAAACCTGGATTTGAATCTCCTCTTGGCCATGAAACTAACTGGATGATCTTGGGCCTGCATACTCTTTCAGCCTGACCTACCTCACAGGGCTGTTGTGAAATTAAAATGGGGAGGAGAGCCATGTACACTACCTTGAGTTCATTGCAGGAAAAGCAGGATATACATTTAATTTTAAAATGCTAATAAAGAAATAACACAAGGGTAAAGTCTCCTGCCATCAAGGGCTACAACTCAAGCCGCTACATAGTACTACATTCTACATGTGGAACAGATTTTTTTTAATTGTTTTGTATTTTTCTGAACAGAAGTGTCCTCCCTCCTATGCCACATAAACTCCGGCTTTTGCAAGTGGAAGTGGATTTTTAAAAATGCAAAGCCCTCATGTATTGGTTCATCAATGCTTGATAAACACCTAATGTGAAGGAGATGAAGAAGCTGAAAGATGAGCAGGCAAGTCTTTGTCGAGCCATCAAGGGACAGCAGATCAATTTTCTCCTTGCGTAACAACAAAGCCAATTCAACATGGTCCTCACAGCTAGAGTGTTGCTGTAAGCTATCAGTTTCCCTGTACATCAGGTCTATTCTCATATGAATGAGCTGATATTACCACATGGCCTGGCCTGGCATCATTTTCCTAATATGCCAGCTCTATCCCTATATGAGTAATGTAAATAGACAAGAGGCACAATTTTTGGACAAATGTGCAAAAATCAGATCATGAGCATTTATGCAACTGTCAGAAAACTATGGGGCAGAGCAAGGACGCACTATTCACTCCTAGGTTACAGCAACACCACAAGACACCCTTTGCATCCCATTTTGCATTCGTAGGGTTTTAAAGATGGTCAACAAATTGATATGAGGAAAGGGGAAATTGAAAACGACGGAGTAGACGTGAGGCTATGACTGCATCATCAAATACTGTGGGGTTTGCTGCAAGTGTAAAATGGATACATTCATATATATTTTTTTACCAATCACATGAGTCAAAGGTCAATTCGAACCAGTCCAGCCCTTTTTGCTCCCAACACACTTTTTTTTTCTTTGCTGCTGGGAGCTCCCCCCCCCCCCTTAAAGCTGGAATGATTCAGTGTTCTCTGTGTGATCAGTTGTTTCATTCTCCAAAAGGATGGCATCTGTGCCTGGGTGGTATTCTGCCAACATGCTAAGTGGAGAGGCTGGCTGGGGCATTCTGGGAAAAGTAATCCAAAAAAAGGGGAAACTTTATTGAGTTCTGGTTTTAGGTCACTGCCTCGCTGATTTGGTGCCTGCATCTTTTACCATCCGAATGACTAAACTCCAGTTTCCAGGGTTGCTCCACCTACTGATCCGTCAGAAACTACATACACTTCGTGATCTAAGGGGAGGGAGGGTGCCTCACCTTGCCTCTGTGAGTTGAATAGCCCCACTCAGAGCATGGTCTGATACTCTCAGGAAAGGTCTGGTTATGCTGAGAGCATCCAGAAAGGTCAGCTTTACCCATGAGCAGGGTGAGGCAGTTCCCCACAGAGAGATGTTGGTGACATGAAAGGGCAACAAATTAGAACATAAGAAGAGTCCTGCTGGATCAGGCCAAGGACCCATCTAGTCAAGCTTTCTGTATCTCACAGTGGCCCCATGAAATGCTTCTGGGAGCAAACGAGACAACTAGATACCTGTCTCCTGATTATCACTCCCCTTCATCTGGCATTTTGAATTACCTTCCTTTTAAGCCTGGAGATTATACATCCCCATCATGGCTTGTAACCTGTGATGGACTTTTCCTCCAGGAATCTGCCCAATCCCCTTTTCAAGCCATCTAGGCCAGATGCCATCACCACATCCTGTGGCAAGGCGTTCCACAGACTAACACCATGCTGGGTAAAGAAATATTTTCTTTTGTCTGCTCTCACTCTCCCAGCACTCAATTTGAGTGGCTGTCCCCTGGTTCTGGTGTTGCGTAAGAGGGAAATGAGCTTCTCTCTATCCACTTTATCCACCCTCTGCATAATTTTATATGTCTCAGTCATGTCCCCCGTCAGTCGCCTTTTCTCTAGACTCAAGAGCCTCAAACACTGTAGCCTTTCGTCATAAGGGAGGTGCCCTGGCCCAGTCATCATTTTAGTCACTCTCTTCTGCACCTTTTCCAGTTCCACTGTGCCTTTTTTGAGGTGCGGCGACCAGAACTGCATACAATACTCCAGGTTCGGCCTTACCAGCACTTTATACATTGGCATCAGAATATTGGCTGTTTTATTTTCAATCCCCTTTTTAATGATACCTAGCATGGAATTGTTCTTCACTGCCGCTGCACACTGGGTTGACACTTTCATCCAGCTGTCCACCAGCACACCAAGATCTCTTTCCTGATCCATCAGGGACAGCTCAGAACCCATCAGCTCATAAATAAAGTTTTGATATTTTGCCCCAATGTGTATTACTTTACATTTTCTTATGCTGAAAAAAATTGTCATTTTGCCACCCATTCTCCCAGTTTGGAGAGATCCTTCTGGGGCTCTTTACAATCCCTTCTGGTCTTCACCACAGCGGAAAAGTTTGGTGTGATCTGCAAACTTGGCCACCTCACTGCTTATCCCTGCCTCCGGGTCATTTATGAGCAAGCTGAAAAGCACCCGTCCCAGGACATCCCCGAGCAACACCCATTTTCAAAATAATTGTTACTAACGGCTCCCCCCCCCCCCTTTCTTAACTGCCAGGGACGGAGAGAACAGCTTGTGGGGTCTTCTCCACCTGTCGGTATAACCCCGCGGGCTCTGGGTACTAGCCAGCATGTCTTGGTGGGGGTCCACCCGGAGCAGCAAAATGTCTTGGACCAGCCCTGGATGCGAGAGAGGTCGTTACCCGCCACAGCCATAGGTAAGGCCGATAGACAAGGGTGTAGCTCTGACGCCACAGCAGAACCCTTTTCGGGGACTCCGCCGCAGCCCGAGCCACCCTGGCTTCTCAATGACGCCTCCTTCCCCCCCCCCCCCCGGGGCTCCGCTCCTGCCAGCCATCTCCAGAGGCATTCCTGGCGAGGGCACGAAGTGGCGCCTTTTACATTCAGGTCGAGCCAAGAGAAAGCGAGCATGTCAGCTGGGCGAACCCCGCGCGCCCGCGCCTCAGGAGCCAGCCACGGAGTTTGTCAGAAAGGCTGTTGTTGGACAAAGCCAACAGAAGGGTCCTTGTTAGCCGGCGGCTCCCTGGAGAGGGAGGGAGGGAGGGTGGGGAGCGAGCCGGCGAAGGAGCGAAGCGGGGCGGCCGGGCGCGGCTCCGCGCTCTCGCTCTCTCCCCCCCCCCCTTGCCTGCCTGTCTCCTCCTCCGTCTGCAAGAAGCCGGGACGTGGAGCTGCTTGCGCGGGGGGGGGGGGGGCGGGGGCGGCGGGAGAGACGGCAATAGCCGAAGCCAGAAAGGGGGGCGGGCGAGGAGAGAGATGGAGCGACTTTGCTAACACTTTCTGCAACCAACTCTTGCCTCCCGGAGGCAGCGCTTCCTCCTCGGCGCGCCCAGCCGGCCTGTCTCCGCTGCTCCCCTCTCCGTTGGACCGGCGGGCGGGCTTTTTTACGGGCAGGCTGCGGAGAGAAGCTGCCTTCCAGGGCCGCTGGAAACGCTTCAGGAAACCAAGCCGGGCAGGGCTGTGTGTCTTTTTTTAGGGGCAACGAAAGGGAGGAGAAAGAGGAGGGACTCCTTTCCCTGTCCCTCAGGAGCTTCCCTCACGCCTGACCTCCCCTACCCCGGGCTCCTTCCGTGCAACTCTTTAAGTCCGAGTGAAAGGAAAGAAGGGGGGGGGGGAGAGACGGTCGATCCGCCCGTCCGCCTCCTTCTCCTCCGCCGCCGCCCCCCCTCCCTGCCACAACCAGCCCTCCCTTCCCGAGCGGGGCAGGGAGAGGATCTTTTAAAGCGGCTTTTTTTCCGAGGAGAAGGGAGAAAGCTGACGGAAGACGCTCGGGCGGTGGATGATCCCTGGGCTGCCGTTGCCTCTTTCTCCCCTTCCGCCGCGCCTTCCTGGGAAGGAGGATGCGAGGACCCCGCGGGGCACGGTAAGGCGAGAGCGGCGGCGCCCCAGCGAGCGAGCGTCGTCCCCCCCCCCCCCGGCGTGCCATGTGGGCTTCCCACCCGGCTGCGCCCGCGTCCTCCGCCTCTCTCTCTCTCTCTCTCTCTCTCTCTCTCTCACGCTCTTTTGTCTCTCGGTGGCGAGGGCGTCCTTTTGTGCTTCGGTGATGGATCTCCAGCTTCTCTGATGAGTGTGTCTGTGTGTGTGTAGGAAATATCAGAACACTGGTATCTCCTGGTGCTAAAGGACAACAACAACAACAAAAGAGAGAGAGAGAGAGAGAGAGAGAGAGAGAGAACTAGCTGGGGTTTATCTTCTTTTTCAGAGGAAGGGAAGCCGGTGGAGGGAGCGGAACCCTCCAAAAACGCATCCCTCACTAACTTTTGATAGGAGGGAACGTTGCAATGCATTTTATTTGCATCTGCTTTTCAATATAGATGCATTTTAGCAATGTATCTAGACATGGACACGATGCAGCCATTGCTGAGCTCCTTAAAGTCTCTTCGGTTTAAGGGAAGAATTGACCCATGTGTTTTTGAATCACTTGCACTGAAACGTATGAGACGGGAAAACAATCCGCTTGTTGGTTGATTGATGGATGGATGGGGTATCTTTTGTATCGGTAAGTTTTATATCTGACACCGCTCCGTATATCTCTGAAATGGATAGGATTAACAGTAGGTCTTCCTTGGGACACAAGACAAAAAGTTAGACATTACCCGTAGACTATTCTGGTTTCTTCAAATCCGGTTTGAAGACGGAGAATATAAGCTTTTGTGCCACAGATCCCTTCTTAACAGAAAATGTTTGGTATTGAGTGGAGGCTTTCCGATTAGGCAGAGCTTTGAGCAACATGAAAGCTAGAATGCTGCCTTTTAAAGAGTGGCTGTTTCAAACAAAAGAGCGTTTCTTAAAGCTGCCTTACACAAAAATGAAAAGGATGATCTATCAGGAGCTTCTCTTTCCTCAGCCACTTTGCAACCCTTGTTAATTTCAGGGTGGTTTACTCAGAAGGTCTTTCCCTAGGCTTGCACTGAATAATTTATAAATAAGAATCAGTTTGGTGTAGAAACTTAAATGGATCTCATGTCCTTCATCATGTATGATAATTGCATACATTTCTACAGCCTCATGTGTATGCCTTACAAAATAGATACTGTACATGCTGTGTTTCATAGAACTTCTGTATGGAAGCAGAAGGCTTCCAGATAGGCTGACATCAAGTAGTAAGTCACAGCTTTTTGTTGTTTAGTCATTAAATCATGTCCGACTCTTCATGACCCCATGGACCAGAGCACGCCAGGCCCTCCTATCTTCCACTGCCTCCCGTAGTTGTGTCAATTTCATGTTGGTTGCTTCGCAGACACTGTCCAGACATCTCATCCTCTGTCGTCCCCTTCTCCTCTTGCCATCACACTTTCCTAACATCAAGGTCTTTTCCAAGGAGTCTTCTCTTCTTATGAGATGGCCAAAGTATTGGAGCCTCAGCTTCAGGATCTGTCCTTCCAGTGAGCACTCAGGCTTGATTTCCTTCAGAATGGATAGGTTTGTTCTCAAGAGTCTCCTCCAGCACCACAATTCAAAAGCATCAATTCTTTGGCCGTCAGCCTTCTTTATAGTCCAGCTCTCACTTCCATACATCGCTACTGGAAGAACCATAGCTTTGACTATGTGGGCCTTTGCTGGCAAGGTGATGTCTCTGCTTTTTAAGATGCTGTCTGGGTTTGTTAAGTCACAGCTAGAATAGGCTTAAGAACTTATGAATGAGTTGATATAAAGAGTCCCTACTGTTTCTGCAGGTCTCCTCTAGCTGCAGCTTATTACTGGATGTCAGCTATGGGATGTACCCTGACTCTGTGGGAATGGCAAGGTAACTTTGATACAAGTTCTTCACTGTATTCTTAGCAAGTCTATGTGGGTGGTGCCTTGGATACCCATTTTACACACTGAAAATGAATCTTGCTGAGATTCATTTCATTCAAAAAAGATGTGTGGGACAGTCCACCTGCAATATTATCATTGCGTGATAATGGAGATCTGTTCCTCTTCAGGACGAGACTACTCCACACTAATTGCTAGCCCACTAAAGAGAAATCTGGTCCAGGACTTTTCTGCCTGTGTACTAAGTTTCCATGTGCAGAACGTCTCTAACATACAGAATTATTGTGTCATAAAATCCTTGTCGCCTCCCGCCATATGCATTCTGAACTTGTACACTTTTAGTAGAAGAACCTGCCATGCTTTTAGCTTCTCTCCAGAGAGCTATACCAAGCTGCCTGAAGCCCAAAAGCTGGGTGTGTAAATGCATATCTGCCTGCTGTGTAGATTCTGCTACCTACAGTGAACTTGAAGTTCACCTGATCAACTGTACGGACTACGGGGGACTCTGCATAGTTACTGTATATGCAACTTGGATGGGTCTGGTGCATTTAGCTGAATTTTAACTCAGATGCAGGTGCATATAACGGACATGAGCTAAATAACCCATTAGGATGCAATGTTGCAAGAGTGGGATGATGTCAGTGATAGCAATTTTGCAGAGCAAGGGTTCAGTGACAGTAATACTGTGACCAACATATGGTCCATAGTTACGACACAATACAGATAAGCCTTATAGGAGGAATGAATCCCAAGAAGTAAAAAAAAAAAGATCATGAGAGTAATCTGAAAACTCTCTACAAATTCTGCCTGTGTCTGTCAATCTTACGTCAATGGATTACTATTAATTTTATTCGACAACTCTTTGGTACTTACAGTTTCAGCAAATATTGCTCATATACTTGCAGGGAGAATTTGGTATGAATCAGGCAGAAGCTTGACTATTATTCTCTGAATTCTTTAGGAGGCTGAATTTCTGCAGAAAGTGACAATGTGCATTTATTTTGTTTGGCGTTGGAGCTATATTGTACTTCAGTACAGGTCTCTTGAAAGCCATGGGGCTTAAGTTAGTTATAACTAACGTAGATTCCATTCATTTCATTGGATTTTCTCCAAGTATGACTAAGTCTGGATTGAAACCACAAAAATAAGTACAGTATCAAAAAGGGTGTACCCCACCTTTTACTATCATTCTCATCTTCGCCTTCACATCAATGTAGGCTATATGCAACCTGCAAAAGAGATATAGTTCCTGTACACTGTGCTTCACATTCTAATAATATGCACGCACCAGTGGAAGAATAGGAAAGAATAAGTAATAAGATAGAAATAAAAGAAGTGAAAACAGACTCTATAGTCCAGTTCTGTTAATCACAGATTTGTAATTTTTGGTAATCCCTGTGGATCTATAGGTCTGTAAAACTGTACATCTGAAGTCCTTTGTTTTCCAAGTTTGGAATGCAGTATATACAAACTCATGTCTACAACTAAAGTTTTTCAGATGCAAGTCTGAAAAACAGGAATGCTTCATTAAAACTAAAACCGCATAATAACGCAAATTGCAAGCAGATTTCAATAGAAGCAACATTGATGGGAGCTGAAGACAGGCAGAAAGGCATGACAAAGCCTTTTGTTTGGACTAGAGAACCACAACACATCACAGGCTTTTGTCAGATGAATGTATCTTTAATAATGCTCTTTAATTGACTCTATAAAGAAATACATGCATTGCAATGAAAAGGAGGCACATGCTCTAGAGAATGACAGAAACAAAGGACAGCTAGGATGTGCCTGTGCTAGTAACCCTTGTTGCATTTCTTGTCATTTCAGTTCACCTAGATAACAGTCCTTGCATGATTTTTTATGCACATACAGTATTTCTTCTCTGTAGGATCATTGACTTTAGATTTTTCCCATTTAAGTAGGCCTGCATTTGCACAATGAGAGATGTGCATCCCTTTGCATGTATGCACATCAGTACATTTTGATTGTGTACAAAAAGAAAGGGGAAGAGGAGGACACTGATATTCCTGTGAAACTGAGAGCACAATCAGGAACAAGTCAATACCTGACTGTAGAGATGGCATCAAAAATTTAAAAGATTTGTTGACATCAAGAGTTTTGCACATAAACATCTTTTAAATTGCAAGGCAGAAGAGGATACTGAAAATTGAGAATGGAGGGCATGTTTATTAGGTGGGATTGCAAAGATGCAAAGCATTTGTTCAAACTAATTGCCGATAGCTTAGTTTCTCTTTAAAGTGTTGCTAACTTTCACAGGATATAAAGCACTAATGAGAATAGGATCTGAAAGAGGTACTGAACATGACATTCTGTGATAGCTTCCATGATTCCCTGGACAAGGGTGGCCACACTCTTACAGTAGGTATGGATTCCTGGAAAATTTATCCTAGTAATTCACAGGGCGTTCTGCTTTTTGTTTTTGTTATGTGATTCTAATGTGTGCGCCATACACCACTACAATACCTATGGGTTTTTCCCTTGTGCATATGTGTGCACACATGCCTTATGGCTTACAGAGGTGGCCAGTACCCGTTGTTGTCGATGGGACAGAAAGCACAACGGGCAGTGCAGTGCAGATGAGGGAGGCAGAAGTGGCTATTGATATACACACACGTATGCATTCACACACATACTAAATCATTGAACCACGCATAGAAAAGTTCACACTCACACCTGAGGCATTCACTCCAAGACTCCCTCAACCCATCCCATCCATTTACGCCCTAACTTTACTATAAGATTAGAAATGGTTTTCCATGTCTAGTTTCAACACTAGTTTATTGACTGATACAGTGGTGCCTCACTTAACGATGATAATCCATTCCAGGAAAATTGCCGTTAAGCGAAAACATCGGAAAGCGAAATAAAAAAACCCCCATTGAAACGCATTGAAACCCATTCAATGCATTCCAATGGGGTAAAAACTCACTGTCCAGCGAAGATCCTCCATACAGCGGCCATTTTCGCTGCCTTTATAGTGAGGAATCCGTCCCTAAATACAGCAGGGAGCCCTTTTAATTACCTGGTGGCCATTTTGAAACCGCCAATCAGCTGTTAGAAAAACATTGTTTTACGAAGAATCGGTTCCCAAAGCAGGGAACCGATCATCGGAAAGCAAAATTCCCCCATTTAGACCATCGTTTTGTGATCGCAATTGTGATCGCAAAATGATCGTCGTAAAGCGGATTCGTCGTAATGTGGGGCAATCATAAAGCAAGGCACCACTGTACGCATCATCTTTTTCTGTCACCAGCTCATACGCATTAAAAGAGTATGCCCTTAACCTGGATCATTAATGGAGATGTTCTTTCCCTTGCCAAGGAACAATTGGGGAGTGTTGGGATGGGAGGAAAGAACAGGCATGCTGGTGTTGCAGACTTGCCAGTTCTTGCGGAGTATTTTCATTGCTCTTCAGAAAGAAACCAAGAAAAAAGATTGTGAACCAATCTGGTTTTCCTCATCCCAAAAAGAAAAGAATGGGAGAGGATGAGGAAAGAGTGGAAAAATGTGTCTGTCTAGGGAGCTATAAGCTTATACATGTTTTCCTAGGTGTGGATTCCAAGCCCTGGGACATAATTTTGGTAAGCATTAGAGGAAACAGGTAAAGTTTTCATTGGTTTTTTTTCCTCTCTCTCTCCTACTTTTGCCTTCTCTTCAGGCCTATTGGCAAAGGTAATCTCTCCTCCACAGGTAGCTACCCTTTCCCATGGCAAACAATCTCAGTTACAGGAGGAAGCTAGAGGAGATCAACCAATCAAGCCCTAATAATGCACGTACAGATTTACTGTTACTGATTAAAATCACCCCCTCACACCCACAGGCTACAGATATAGCAACTGAAAATAAATAGAGTTGATTTTGCAGTGTCCCTTTCCAGATGCTGGACTCAAAACCACAAGAAAAAGAGGCACAGAGGAAATCCCTAATTCCTGTCTGTGCCTCTGTCTGAAATGGTAAAAAAAAAGCAAATCCAAAAAACAAAGCAAATCCAAAAACCAAACCCCCTTACGCTTAGCACAAGAAGAGTAACACCCAATTGTCTTGCCTTATTTTTGATCATCATTGATCATCACTGCCAATATTGCAGGGTGGAAGATATATATAGAAAAACAGTTCAGCCAGCTGGCAAATTGGAGTTTCTGTGTTCAACACTGAGGCTACTTGTGGCTGGGAACCATCTGCAAGCACAGAAGAGCAAATACATTTAAAGGCAGCGAACAGCGATTACAGTCAGCCTTTATGGTGGCTCCTGTGAGGTGGCGGAGATCTGTGTTTGAGAAGTGAGCAGGCTGGGGATATGGAGCCAGATACGGAGCACTGGCCCACTTGCTCTAAATGACCAGCCTTCACTGGTTTCTTTAGAATCCTGTGAGAATTACCCAGTGCTAACACTTAATATGCCAGGAAGTTTGGAAAACTCAGTAGTGGCCAGAGGATTGGATTTATATGCCGCCCACTCTACCCAGAGACCTTTGGGTAGAGTGGGTGGCATATACGTTAAATAAATAAATAAAGGATCAGTCTACATCCCAATCCCTAAGAAGGGAAGTGCCAAAGAATGCACCAACTGCTGTACAATTGCGCTCATTTCACACGCTAGCAAGGTTATGCTCAAAATCCTGCCAGGTAGGCTTCAGCAGTATGTGGACTGAGAACTCCCAGAAGTACAAGCAGGATTTTGAAGGGGCAGAGGAACTAGAGACCAAATTGCTAACAGGTGCTGGATTAGGGAGAAAGTCAGACAGTTCCAGAAAAACATCTACTTCTGCTTTATTGACTATGAAAAACGTTTGACTGTGTAGACCACAACAAACTATGGCAAGTTCTTAAAGAAATGGGAATGCCTTATCCATTTCCTGGAGAAATCTATATGTGGGACAGGAAGCAACAGTTAGAACTGGATATGGAACAACTGATTGGTTCAAAACTGGGAAAGGAGTACGACAAGGCTGTATCTTGTCTCCCTGCTTATTTAACTTATATGCAGAATACATCATGCGAAAGGCAGGACTGGAGGAATCCCAAACTGGAATTAAGATTGCCGGAAGAAATATCAACAACCTCAGATATGCAGATGATACCACTCTGATGACAGAAAGTGAGGAGGAATTAAGAGCAGGGGAAAAAGGGTCTGAAGCTCAACATAAAAAAACCCTAAGATCATGGCCACTGGTCCCATCACCTCCTGGCAAATAGAAGGGGAAGATATGGAGGCATTCACAGATTGTACTTTCTTGGGCTCCGTAATCACTGCAGATGGTGACAGCAGCCACGAAATTAAAAGACACCTGCTTCTTGGGAGGAAAGTGATGACAAACATAGACAGCATCTTAAAAAGCAGAGACATCACCTTTCCGACAAAGGTGCACATAGTCAAAGCTATGGTTTTTCCAGGACCGATGTATGAAAGTGAGAGCTGGACCCTAAAGAAGGCTGACCACCGAAGAATTGATGCTTTTGAATTGTGGTGCTGGAGGAGGCTCTTGAGTCCCCTGGACTGCAAAGAGAACAACAAACCTATCCATTTTGAAGGAAATCAACCCTGAGTGCTCACTGGAAGGACAGATCCTGAAGCTGAGACTTCAATACTTCGGCCATCTCATGAGAAGAGAAGACTACCTGGAAAAGACCCTGATGTTGGGAAACTGTGAAGGCAAGAGGAGAAGGGGACGACAGAGGATGAGATAGATGACAGTGTCATTGAAGCTACCAACATGAATTTGACCCAACTCCAGGAGGCAGTGGAGGACAGGAGGGCCTGGCGTGCTCTGGTCCATGGGGTCATGAAGAGTTGGACACGATTTAATGACTAAACAACAACAAAAAATACACAAGCGTGTTATTTTCAAGGGTCAATTAGAATTCTTGACTTTTCTTTTGGAGTGGGGGATATTTTTTAACACGGAAGAATGGGGAGGTGGGAAAGGTGCACAAATACTGTACAACCATCAATATTTTGTATTTCATGTGAGCTTTTGTCTGGCATCACTATTGCCATCATAATATTCCTGTTAACTTTCCCAGATTGTGAAACCCTTTCTTTCATCTTGGAAACCATGATGAATACAGTATTTGGTGAAGGGTGGCACTTCTCGGACTTTGACTTTGGAAATGGATGGAGAAATGGACATGATTGGCCCCAGGTTGGAGCTGAACTACTCATGTCACATTTCTCATTGTTAGGGTGTGCTGAGTCCAGTCCCTTTCACAGCATGCTGGAAGAAGGTAATCATAGCACAACTGATTGGTGGCTTTCTTTCATTAAGTCCATCCTATTTATAGAAAAGGAACAGGGAGCCACCACACTTGCTGAATTGGGCACTAGACTCTTGATTGTGTGACTATTATTTCTGCTGCTGGCAGCACTGATCACTGTCACCTTTTGGGCAACAGGTAATTGCCTCATGGGCCACAGACTAGCTGATCTCAGCCAGCTTTCATTCCCATCTTCTCAGAGAAGGACAGCAGTTTGTGTTGCTAGATTTGGATATTGTTTTGTCTTTCCTGTCTGCCTCTCCAATTGTGTTAAATACACCATATGATAATTACATGTAGTCTTGGATTTGTAGATTTTCATCTTGATTCAAGTGAGTGCATGTTTGGTTTAATTTTGGAGGTCCATCCAGTTGCTGGAAACCACATAGTATGTATGCACACTTCACAAATTCCTGCTTTCCCCCCTTGTAGGAAATTATGGACTAGGCAATCCACACAAGAAACAGAACAATGTGCACACACAAAAATCGCACATCATATATTTTCTGTACAGCGTGCTGCTTCCCACAGTACCCCATGAGGCCAGGCTTATGATGTTTGGCATATAACCTGAGGCAGGATGATTGAGAGAGTTGGGAGCTGTATCCTGCTTAAGGAGATTGACAAATGCCATTCTGATGTAGTGCTGAGATCCAGCCTGACACCTCTACTACTACGCAAATGTTATTTTAGTAATTCCCATGTTGTTCTCATCTGTCCAATTAATAGTTTGTTCATTCACTATATCGCTCTCATGGCCGAAGGCAACAGGTAACAGGCTACATCAAATGATGTTGGTATATTGGAGCTTGGAAGAGTTACTTTCTAGTTTCTAAAATCCCCTAGCCAATATGACTGCTGTACAAATTCTGAGAGTTAAAGTGCAAAGAATGATGTGTGTGTATGTGTGCTTGCGTCCATGCATAGTCATATACTGTATTAGCTGGAATCTTATCTGTATTGTCTTGTGCCAAACTGAGGCTAATTGATGAGGTATCATGCATATCTTGGTTGCATAATAATCTTAGATCAAGTCCAGCCCCTATCAAGGAGGCATAATGGGGAATTGAACTCCCAACCTCTAGCATTGCAGTCAGGTACCTAAACACAGGCTCCACTATGCAACAGAGAAGCACCTTAGCTCCTCGTCAATTAGTTGCACTAAGCTGCAGCAGGTTACACAAATCTTCTGTGAACATTGGTCAGATTCTGGCCATTGTGGTCTAAGAGTACATACAAATGGTGCAGAGCTCCTCCATGATCCACTATATGGGTGACTGGAAACTGAGATAGGAATGCCATATTGACTGAACTCAAGGATGGTGTCTGTGCCTAAGCTTCGTAATTTATTATGAAAATGAAGTTCTCTGTAGTTTACAAATGACAGATCTATAGTAAATTCTTTATATAAAAAAGGAAGCATCCTTTAAGCTAGACTTAGTTTTTAACTAAATCTCTTAAAAATGTGGTGAGCAAGTAAAATCCATTAGTAACTTTTGGTTGCCTTTTTCTATTTTAAAAAAAGGAACAGGATGTTATCCTTCAGACAGTTAGCTACTGTCTAAATTGTGGGCTGGCTCTGGAACAGGGGACTTACTTAAAAATGTCCAATGATGGCATCATCCGTCACACCAACATTTCTCTCTTACTGAGAGGGGTGGAAAAGTTTTCCTCCCATCTTCCACAAAGTTACTCAGCAACTGGGGGTGGGGGAATGGCCCTGAATATAGCATTCCAGATCTGAATGTTCTATATTCCAGAGTAGCCTCTCCTTCAGGGCTGGTTCACGTAAACTTCATCTAAATTTTTTTCTCTCTCTCCTCCAGCCTGGACCTCAGCCACTGTGATTGGAAGCTCTGACTTCTGTTGACACAGGTTGGTGGCTGCAGCCAAAATTTGGAGTGGAGAAACAGACACATAGGTATATTCTTCTTAGAGAGCATGTGAGGACTTCTGTGGATACTTTCTGTTAGTATTCAGAAGCATTATCCACATACATCCCTCATTTTATCCGAAAGGAGAATAGAGTGTTGTGTATATGTTCGCTGCCTGTATTTCATCCCAAAATCCCAAGGGAAAGAATGGACACATTCTTGCTCTCTTGTGAAATTAATACTAGTTGCTTTTTTACCAGTTTATTACTTGGGAAAATTTATGATTCTCATAGTGGATGTTGGAAACAGCATCATTTTTTTTTCATGGTAACTCTTATGCATCTGGTTGGATGCTTGAACTGGAAATGAGGCCAGGGTTTCCTGGAAATGTACTGTGTAGTCAACCCAGATGCATTCTGGGATACTCAACTCCAGTTCACCAGGAATATGACAATGGATTGCTTTACATGAAGGAATTCCTTGACACTGGCCCTTGCCTCCCAAGAGCTAGTAGGGAAGCAGGAGAAAATTAAGCACACTACTTGCTTTAAGGTGGTAAAAAGAGACTCAAATTGCAGATTCCGAATTAGCTGGAAGGAACAGGCACCCCATTCAGTGGCTGATCAGAGGCCTTAGTGTAGGGGAGGGTGGAAGAAGATTGACAAGGAAGGAAGAACATGGTGCCTCCTCTCCCGTTTCCCATAACAACCAGAGAGCAATCTGTGGACTCACATTTTACACTACAGAAGTGTTTTATCAAAATAATCTTTAGCAAAAACTGTACAGTGTTTGAAAGTAGAATATCTGGTCTGGAAAAACAGTTTTATCGAAACACAGCTGTAGGGCTGTGGTTTAGAACATGCCCTTAAGGCCCAGCAGGGAAGAGTGCAAACACAGCAGCCAACATTGTATTTTGCTACAGGGGCGAGGGGGGGGGGTTGAACAGCAGCCAGAAGCATCTATGTTTTCTTCAACGACAGGGCATTTAAGGCATAAGGCTACTGTTCAGAGGCTAACTCTGGCCCAGCAATAGATTTCTCAGCCATTCTTGGTGGTCTGAAAACAGTGACTTACAGACATCATGTGTGTCACTTTACCTCTAGCTCTAGGTCTGGCCTACAGTCTCTGTGGAGGCTTTTGGTGTTCATAGGGCACATGAAGAGCCCCTGAGAATTTGCATTTATCTTTCTTTTTTTATAAACAGGTAACACAGCTCAGCTGTGCAGAATGTGGATTGTCTCATCCTTATAATAATTACAAAGGGTCCTCCCCTCCTGCCTACTCAGTGGGCTGTGTGGAATCTTGATTGGTTGACCCATGTGATAGAAATAAAATCATTCTCCTTGCTCAGACTAGTAACTTGAGGTTGATCCATGATGTGGGGTGGGGTGGGGTGGATACATCATCTCTCCTCACCCAACAAGACACAAGCTTCTTTCAACCACAGGCCCATATTCCCTGGGCATAGATCACTTCTCCCAGTGTCCACTACTTTCAGCTACAATGCCTAGAGAATAGCCCTGTGGAAAGAAGGCCTTTTCAGTAATATTTTGCAACTCTGTAATGCACTTGAATCAGGTTCTCATCAGGCTCCTTCTCAGGAAAAAAAAATGCTTTTATGAAATTCCATGTATCAGAAATCCTCTAGCCAGGATAGGCAGTGGTTACTGGAGGATTCTGGTCTCTGGGGTTCAAAAAAAGTAATTCTTCCAAGTTCTGCCCCTTCTTTGCAGGTCCTCAGTAAGGTACTGTAGACCTTTTGTTTGGTTCTAGAACTGTACTTAGGGACTACTTCTGTTTGTTGCAATTCCTACTTTTTTTGGCTTTTTTTTTTAAAAAAAATTGTTTTATGGTATTGCTTCTTCAACTGGCCCTAATCCTCTTATATAATTATGCCAGCACAGCACAAATGGTGTCACCAAGTTGAGAAATCACTGTAGACATTATCAGCTGCATGCTGAGTCATATGATCTATAATATCTATAATGATTTTTGAACTTAATAAACTTTCTCCAAATGTTACATCCCTTGCATAGTTATGCAAGAGGATTTGGGGTGGTACATAAGATGTTTCGGGCATTCCACCCCTAGAGAAAGCATGCAAATAATAATAAAAATACTACTACTACCACCACCACCACCACCACCACCACTACTACTACTACTACTATTTGTTGTTGTTGTTATTGTTGTTCTACTGGAGCTACCATACAGCGGGGTGTCATGTGATGATGTAGTGCTATTTTCTGAGGTTTGTGAGAGTCAAAAGTGGTCTTCTATGCCCTGTGCACTCCCTTGAATTTTACCCTACCCACCCTCCACAATTTAAATGGGGATTTTTTTAACTTCCCTTTCTTCTGTAGTTGACTTAAATTGAATATGAAATTGATTTGTCTTAGCTGTGGCCCCCCTAAAATACATTCAGTGTATATTGGGATTGGAAGATACCGTATTTTCTGTGTATAAGATCATACTTTTGTCTAAAATCTAGAAATTAAGGGTCGTCTTATACACAGAAGTAAGCTGAGCAGAGAACAAAATGGCATGTACCTTGCCTCTGCAAACAGGCTTCCTTCAATCATGAGGCTTAGCTTCCTACAGTCAGGAGACTTAGCTTCCTCCAATCATGAGCCTTATGTAACTGATGTCAGCTGATACTGTACAAGCCAATTGGAACACACCTTGTTGGAGGTGGAGCCTGTAGGCAATGCTCAGATTCAACAGGGACTTCTAATGTCTGAGCATTTTTAGCCCAGAGGCTGAATACTCAAAGCTAAGTTTTATTAATTTTTGAGTTAGAAAAGGGGGGGGCATCTTATACATGGGGTGTCTTATAGATGGAAAAATATGGTACATTTCAAGCAACCCGTTCTGTCTTTCACTTTCTTGTGTGTAAAATGTGGTAAGACTTAATGGAACCCTCAGAGTCAGGGTGGGCTGTGGACGGGGTAGGCTTATCATCCTTGCTTCATTTGGACTTGGTTTCGCTCTGGATTGCTGGCTGCTGCATAAAGTTTGTTATGGGTGGAGAAAGAGTGGACTGTCTGTTTTCGTCTTATAGAAGGAGTAGCCATGCTAGTTTGTGCAAACATTATAGGTGAAAACAAAATAAAAATAAAAAGTATATTAAAAAACCAGAGTGCCACCTTAAAGATGAACTTTTACAATTTTAATGTGAGCTTTCATTGACAAATCTACTTCCTCTTATATTTGATGAAGTGGACTTATCCATGAAAGCTCACATTAAAAATATATAAAAGCTAGTCTTTAAGGTGCCACCACTGTTTTGTCTTTTGTTTTTCTTTTACTTTCACCTATAATGTTTCCTTCTTGTTTTTATAATTGTTTCTCGATCTGTTTGTGATCTTCCAGCTTTGCAGAACCACCACAACTAATACATCTTGCAGCCTAAGCATCACAGATAACTTGTGACTAAAACAGGACACCCCACACACTGCCTCAAATAGAAGTCAGGTAGAATATTTCTACACTAGTGAGGAAGCTGAAATTTATTTGCCAGGGGTGATGTGGTCCAAGCAAGAGAGGGATCAAGCTCGAATTTCAAGGCAAGACACTTCCCTCTCTTTGGGAGTGTGAGTTGCTTGTGATATTTCCCTAGTCTTTGAAAGATCTGAAAAACAGAACAGAAGGTTTCTTCCAGTTTTAGCCCATGTGACTTTTCAGATAGCGGCTAAATTGCCAGGAACTCTGCTGGTGGGTGAGTGTTAGAAAAGAGCCATGAAGCAAAAACACCAAAAATTTTAGGAGAAAGACTCAGAAGAAAACAAACACGCCTGACCCTATCTGACCTTCTTTGAACTCGAGAGAGCCAGTGGGAGGCGGGGGAAAGAGTAAGAACCTCTCTTTGGATTTTGGCTTCTCCATCATTCTTTTCACTGTGTTAACTCCTTCGCCCTTATCACTTGATTTCGTCTGTCCCTTCTTCTGAAAAAAGGTTAGTTCTCATGTATTACTTTTCAACCTTTCCTCTCCATGGGAAAGCAGCAACTCAGAAACAGTATCTGAGGTCACTGCTTTCCCAAGGGAAGGATGTTGCATCCCCCAGATTTGTTGTCCTCATCTGCGGCTGTCTGCATCCCAGCTGATGAGGGGGAGCACACTCCTGGCTGCAGGCTGCCCTTGTACAATCAGTCCTCCTTCTACTACTCAGTGCAGACCATTCCTGTCTCTTCTCCTGTATTGCAGATCATTATCACCATATCCCAGAATTCATCCTTGAGGCATCAGGATACACACTTCAGTAGATTTGTACAGTAGTTTTGGCTTGGGCAAGACTCAACCATTCTCCTGTTCGAGACTTATTTGTGGGAGGAGGCGAATTGGAAAGTGAGGCACGGAAAATCCGTGTTGTTTGTGCATGTGGTTTTGTGCTCGTTTTTATTTGGGACGAGTAGTAGTTCTCATTTTAAGAAGCTTTGGCATTAAGCCTCTTCTTTATTCTCCTTTCAGGGTTATGATGACTTTTCCTTCAGACAGCTGTTGGAGGAAAGAAGGGCTTAACCTAGGCAGGAAAACATTAATCTTGTCTTGATATTTAATTATATTTTCTTGCTAAGCTTCTGTGTGATCTAGTCAATCTCTCATGTCACTGAGAAGCGATTTCCTTTCAGAGATCTCTTCTCAGTTGCGACAGATGTCATGCTGCTGGAGATGATGGGAGTTTTAGTCCAACCCATCTGGAGGACACCATCTGGGGGAAGCCTGGGATGGTCCTATCAGCCCTTTTCTCCGTTTCAGTATGGTCTTGACTGAAGACTTACAGAGGAAAAACAATTAAACGACATTGGTTGTTTTTTTGTGTGTTTTTTTTTTTGCCAAGGAAGATTGAAAACGCTTTAATAATGATACCTTCCCAGAGATATAGTGGGGTGGTAACTTCAAACGAGCTCAGTCTTTGGCATTTTAAAAAGATAATTATATTATCTGTTTTAAAATGTTATGCAACATAACATGTAATTAATTTTGGCTTAAAGATTTCTTAGACCTCTGATGTAGCCAAGCCATTTAGGGGTTCTATACATGTAAAAGTAGCCTTCTACATGTTTATCCCTAGCTAGATGAGGAACCACAGAGCCAAAATAGGAGTGCATGGGTAATATTTCTCCACATCTAACTACAGGACAGGTGGGTGTGAGTGCAGCCCTCTTAAAAATGCATTTATTATGCAGACTGGTTGCATTTAGCTTCCTGACTTGGTACGCCATGTGAGATCACATGTTAAACCAATGGTTCCTACAGTTTCAGTATCTTGCTCCCTTTTTTTTGATCTTTGAGAAACCTCATACTTCCTCACCTTTCCTTTGACCTCTTTTTGCAATAATAATAATAATAATAATAATAATAATAATAATAATAATAATAATAATAATAATAATAATAATAATAATAATAATAATAATAATAATAATAATAATAGATTGTTGAAAATAAAACACAAAAATGTGATTTCTTTTAAAATTAAAAATAAGTAGAAATAATTTTCCTGTAATAAATAGGCATTAAAATGTCATTTATCTTGAGAAATATCAAGGGGAAGAGAAAGAAATGTAATACAAAGAATAATGCTGCATCTTGCCTCTACGCCATTAAATTTCATCATACAACCCTGGAGGAGTCAGGCCCTGTACTTTGGAAAACAGTGGCAATAATCCTCTTGTGTTGGCAGAAGGGCAGTGACATAACTTGCAGTGGTAAGTTGCTGTTAATTAACAAGTCGCTGCTTGGATTCTTCATTGCATATTAGTTGTGACTTGATGTGTAGCCGAGAACCCAAATGAGGACCCATTAATTCATGACAATTTGCCACTAGAAGTTACTCTGTTGGCCTTCTGTCAGCATAACTATACAACAGGATTTTGTCCATTGTGTTAAGCAAATGTTTGTGTTAGAATAAACTGTTATTTTCCTTCTACGTGCATACTCCTTCAAGATACAAAATGCCCTATAGGTATGCAGCTTTACAAGAGTTGACAAATTTTAGTTTCGGTTTCTTTTAGAGATCTGTTCAGGGCCTCTCCCCTTTTTTCTCTTAATGTACTGTAGGTCTAGGGACTGAGGAAGTACACTACCATGTGGTTCTTCAGGAGCTGCTTCAGTTTTGTATCTAAATGTATGTATTCTGAAATTATTGGAATCTTTCATGAGTTGCCCAGAGAGCAGAACCTTCAGCTGGACTACTAAGCTGACCAGGCAGAACCCACTTCCTGTACTGACTTTTTAAGCGCTGTGCCGTTTTACTCCCTCTTTCTCAGTAGGGTCTTCTACTTAGTTGTTTGGATTCTCATATCTTCGGCTGCAACTACTTGGTCAAATTCTGCAGGATTTTCTATGGGTGTAAAATGGATGAATTCCCTTTTTGAAACCGATCATATGACACAAATGCAAATTTGAATCCGTCCAGTCCTTTTTTGCTCCAGACGCCAAATTTGTTTCTTTGCCACTGAGAGTTTCTGTTTCTTTTTTTTCCAAACTGGAATCACCCCGCCATAGATTTTTTTTTAAAAAAAGAGAAATAAAAATTGATGTGAAATAGAAACAACTCTGACGAACTACAGCAATCTACTAACTTTCTGTAGTGTATGTTTGTATGTTATGGAGAACTTTGAGGAACTCCCTAGTGCTGTGCAACACTTTAAACACCCTGCCAGCTTAACAATGAACCCTAAAAGGAGAGCTAGGGATAGGCAGAGGGCAGGATCAAAGGAAAAGGGAGCTATGAGTATGGACCAAACTGCATCAGATTGAGGGGCCAGTGTGGACATTGGCACGGGAACAACCTGCAGTCTCTGTGTGATCAATCACCTAATCTGAACAGAAGTGTAAAATATCTTGTGAATCAAACCCCAGCGGTGTAGTTGCAACTAGAGATTCTGTTTCAACCCCATAAGCTTCATGCTCCTATACCCTTACAAAAGGCATGCAGCATCCCTGAAACTCTTGCAGCAGATAATTAACCACACACAGCCAATAATAATATAAATAGCTCCATCTGTCATTCTGTTAGCAACTTTTTATTTCTGGATTTTTGGGAGGAGCTCGTCACCAGAGTTCCTGTAATGAGCTGGGCATGTGAAGTTTGAATAGAATACTTTTCAGTTTCCAAACAAGAAAACAAGAAAAGGGTTTCTCTGTGAGCATCATTGCCTCCAAGGAACAGCTGCTGTGTGTGGGAATGATTGGCTCACACCCCGAACCTCCTTGCCGAGAGGGAAAGATGGAGAGAGACTTCATCATTTGCTGCCGTTGCCTTCTGGTTTCTCTGAGTTGTGCCCTGTTTCCAAGTCAATGCCTCTTTTCAGATACTGGGTTGGAACTGCTGCCCAGTGCTGCCGTTCCATTGCTCTTGTGGCCATCTCCATTTCTGGTTGGGTTAAGCCAGGCAGAATTTATACAACAGGACCTTTTCACACAGTATAGAGCAGTCCTCCCCAGTCAATTGCTCTGGTTGGCTTAGACGTCATCACCCATCCATGGCCGTAACATAAGAGTTATATACTCGCATGTCTAAAGGATACCGGTTTCAGGAAAGCTGGCATAGAAGGGTCCGATTGGCTAAGTACCACCTGCTATATTTGTCCCACCTTTTATATTCACAACACCAGTTGGAAGCAGTGTTGCAAGTTTCAGTGAAAAGATGTCCATTGTTAATTCGTCTCTGACATGCATGTTTCCCTAGAAATTGTTAAACTTGCTCAAGTGAAATTGTTAAACTTGCTCAGGTAGATGGGTGAGAGCAGGAGTGGGGCATTGTTGGTCCTGCAGATATTTAGGACCACCATTCGCGTAAGTACAGTGGTGGCTAAGGGTCATGGGCACTGAATCTCAAAACATATGAAAGGCGAAAGGCTCACCACCCTTGGGTTAAATAATGTACATCTTGTTTGCCACTCAAGCCTTTATATCCTGTGGGTTTATCGATGCACTTAGGAGGAGAATCCAACTGAGCTCCTCTGAGGAGTGCTCTGCTCATGTCAAGGCACTACATATGACCAAGCATCCAGATTTTCTGGGATTCTTGTCTGTATGTAGAACCTATACAGGAACAGGAACCACTTCTCTTCATTGTTGGCTTTCCTCTTTACCTTCATTGATGCTCACATGAGCAAAACAACAAGGCATTCCTGTATAAGCATTTTGGTGAACCCAGAGGATCTGATATCTTTGGTAAGTATACCATTGAGAGAATTGGGTGCTGCCACCACACCTGATTCATCCCATCATTTTATTCTTAAAGTCAGCCTGAAGAGGTTGTTTTTTTTCCCAATTAAAAGTCTGTGAAAGTTACATGATAATACTGTATGTCATTTGTGCCTCAATCTGTGGTGCCAGATGGCACCAATGTACCACTGGTACATTGCGTTGTCTTCCAGGCAAGGTGGATTTGATCTAAATCAAGTTGATTTACATCACAATTTAAATCAAAAATCATAAGTTAAATCAATTTGATTTTTAAAAAATCCTTGATTTTTATTCTACCTGCTTTTGGCAACATGTATGGTCAGAGATTTTAATCGGGACCATGGAAATTTGCCCCGATTAAAAAAAAACTGTTTTTACAATAAAACAATAAAAATGAGGACAACACTGCTTGAATTGGTGCAATTAAGCGTTGTTTCTAGTTTTGGCATGAGAGAATGGTAACATATGTAGTGATGGAATGAATGGAAAAGAGTGCTACGACTGTCTGCAGTTTTGGTTGGATAGAGCCAGGCAGAATTGATGCAGCAGTACCTTTTCACAAAAGTTCATGGCATCCAAAGAGCAGCTGAATTAACAAGCTTTGACAGGTTTGATTTTGACTGGCAGAAGAGCATGCCTCTCTGTTCAGAGGCTAAGCCGGCCTCTTCTCATTTCAGTGTGGGCCAGATTGAATGGAGAGTTCCCTCACCACTCAGTTTAGACAGTAGGTCTAGTCATATTACTGGCAGCTAATTAACACTTAGGTGGCATGCAGCTTTTTATCGTAAGCAAATCAAAGAAGTCACAACTGTGCTTTGCAGTGGAACAATCGTAGCTATAGATTAACATTCACTGAGTTTTAAACTTTTTCTTTCAGACGCATAAAAAAAAGACAAGAGTCAGAAAGTGGTGGTGAGGAGGGAGGAGTGAATAAATATAGTAATGCTAAAAGTATCCGTTTTTTCTTCTCAGTTCAAAAATTATTTTGCTGAATAGTGAGTCATTTTGGGAAAATGTAGCTGTATTTGTTCAGGCCTTTCACCAGAACATTTTAGTCACCTGCCCTGGGAGAGATACTTTCTTTCCCATAGGATAACCCCTGGCATGTGCTCTCTCTGTCTCTCTCTCTCTCTCTCTGTCTCTCTCTCTCTCTCTTTCTTGGCACCCAGTTGGCTGACCTACCCATCTGCTCTCTTCGTTTTCTGTTTTACTTTTACATTGACTTGACACATTTCATTTCCTTGCCCCTGCTGAAGACAGCATTCCCATTACATGTATTTCCCACAGGGAAAGTGGGATATGTTAATTTATAATTACCATGATTAGGTAGGATTGTGAGAGCACACAGCTGCAAGAAAGAGGAAATTAGTTGCCCTAGGCTGTAATTCTCTTGAAGAAGAAGAAATGTCAAATACCAGCAGGGAAAGAACTCACCAAGTAAAATCTTCTATTTGGGGAAGGCTGGACAAGCAGCTTGGAAAAGGGAGTTTTTTGGACTGTATGCCTCAGAATCCCTCACCAAGATGGCCAGTGCCATGCTAGCTGAGGAATTCTGGGCATTGTGATCCAAATACACTTCAATTATCCAAGCTTTGCACTGTACCAAGCCATGTATTTTGGGTAGAAATGGGCATGAACCTCAGTCCAGAGGTTCATGCTGGTCCATATGCATGGCACCACAGATGTTGAGCATTTCCTTCCCCCGCCTCCCGGGCTGGTTCCCCCGCTCACCAGCCGGCGTGTGCTCTCCTCCTCCTCCTCTTCGGCTATTCAGCCAGTCTTTTGCAGGAGCATGGGCTTCCCTGCGCCACCTCCTTGGCTGATCACCCACTCAGACAAGGCGGCAGAACAGGCAGACCTGTGTTCCTGCCAGGGAATGGTTGAACAGGCAAACAGGAGGAAGAGAGGAGCACATGCCAGCTGGTGAGTGGGTCGCCGAGGTTTGTGCCCATATCTGGTTTTGGGATTGTATTCCCAATGCATCATTGTAATTATTTGTCTCAGCCCTCTATTGCAACGGCAGAAACATAGCTCTGACTCTGAACAGAGAACATTTCAGTTAGAGTTCTGCTTTTTCCCTTGTGATGGAGTATACGAGGCATCCTGAAGTGACAAGGATGTGCATTTTTCTGCCCTTGCCTCCAGTAAGTTGTGAGTTGTATGAAAGGCTTCAATCTAATTTAGTAACATTTACCAACTCCATTTCATATTGGAAGAAATGCTATATGTCACTTGCTCTCCAACCAAACATCTGAAATCGCTGTTAATGTTAGCTGTGATAGAAAGCTGAGCTGAGCGTCAGCTGGGAGCAGCTTATCCAAAGAGGGAAGTGTTAAAAGGTGCACAGAGACATTTTCTGTTTCAGCTAACAATGGGCCGTTTGTGACTTTTAATTCTTTCTCCTTACACAGGCAGAAAACATGTATGTGAAGAGTTTAGAATGTTACAAAGGTTGAAGGAAAGAAAGAAAAAATAAAGCTAGGGTTTACATTATTTCATGAAGATTACGACTAGGGAGACAGATACATGGAAGATTATTTTTAAGAGTTTATTTTAACAATACAAACTTTATACTGTTCTACCTCCCTGAGATAAATGACTATAATCGTTTATTATAATAATAAAGATAAAACTTAGCCCTGTTTACTGGTAGTGAGCAGCTGCTTCCTTTAAGTGACTGATTCTTTCTAATGGCCATATCATGTTACATTCCTCATGTGGTTTGTGCTTATAATAGCCAATTACATTTTTGAGAATATATTATCAGAGTCCCAGATCTGACAAAACTGGTAGACTTGTACAAGGATACATACATACAGCACATTCATTTTTTAAATACCCATGTGCTTTTCATTTATGACTGTACTACTAAACTCCTAGTAATACAAAGTTGCTTCATCTCAGCAGAACACTTTAGGGTGGACATGGAGTCATTTTGTTGCTGCTGTGTAAAATAATAATAAAAACGTGTGTCCTTATTTGTGTCTGCCATAGTTCCAAGGCTATGAACCTAAACGCCTGGAAGCTGCCATGGGTACTGAAAGGATTTTTGTAGTGGGGACCCTAAGAGAATGTTTTTTTTAAAAAAGTAGATTGATTAATTTTAGTTAATTAACATTTCTATGTAATGTTGCATTACTGGGTTTCAATCTTTCTTAACCTCCCCAGAAAGGAACCACAGGGCCTCTAGGCAGCTCCTTGTGTACTTCCCTCTGCAGATCCGCGAAGTCTTCAACTATTCAAGAGTTACGTTATCTGGTGTGGGTCAGGGAGAGTGAGCAGAGGGAAAAGCTGAATGATGGTGGGATGGAGAAGGAGAGAAAGAACAGAAGGAAAGAAGAAGAAAAAAAATGGGAACTGGGAGTGGAAGGGAAGGGGGGGGGGAAATACTGTCCTCTTAATCCAGACCATGCAAAGCTGGTACTTCTACTTGTTGTTAAACAACTGGGAGTCCAGAATCCTTGTTGATTTATTTCAAATTCCCTTGAGATCTACAGTACATCGAAGCCTACTTTCTAACCATCTTTGGATCAGAGCTGTGGAACACAGAACTACAACTTTCCAAAAGGATGTGAGTTCTGACTGATACTGAAAAATGTGGAGTTTTAAAATTGTACATTGTACTCGGTCTTCTTTCTGGCAGCCTGTTGCCTTATCCATGGCATTTTGAGGACACAATGCTGTGTTACGAACTACCCTTTGGGAATCACTTAAGTAAAAAGTCATGTTTTTCTCCTTGAACAGGATAGTGTTACATTAATCCACTTGTACACTGTGTAGTGACTGCTGGCAGAGTAGAGCTCACTCTCACTTAATATTTTGTAATGTTCCTTCTATAGCATTTTAGTGATTCTGATAAAAGGTATTATCCAATTCTGAATTATGTTTTACAAAAATTTACCACTGTCAAAAATAACACCACTCTTATTCTTTTACCAGATAAGATTTTCGATAGGAGGAAGAAGATGTTCAGCATCCAAGAGGCAGGGTACCACAATATGAATGACACTGGGACGTTCAACTGCTTCAAAGCACTAGGCCACACAATTTAGTTTCAGTGGCCTTTTTCTTAAACCTAGTGTACCATCTAAATTTAATTTCCCAAGATGGTCATCTTTCTCTGTCCAACAGAGGTTGGGTCAACTTTTTCCCCATCTTAACTGGTTGCAAGTATGATTAGTATATTGCCCACATCTCTTGCTTGTGACAGGTGTGTCTAAATACAAACTAAAGGAGCATCACATGCTTGAAAAGCAATTATTTCTTACAATTTAGACAGGGTGCCAATAATTTTGGTCAGTGCATTTTTGGGTTTCTGTGTGGGATTGTATCAGATTTGACTTTTCTCTGTTTTGTGTGTGTGTGTGTGTGTGTGTGTGTGTGTGTGTGTGTGTGTGTTTCCAACGCAAACCAAAGAAATGAACATGTGAGTACCAAAACATTTGCAACTGGAACAATTTTCTGAGAGAAGGGTTGCATTTTCTGACAGAATTGCAGGGGTGACAATATTTTTGGCATGACTGTACGCTATGCATGGTTTTTGTAGATCAGAAATATATATACAGTGGTTAATCCGTTCCGGATTAACCTTCGCTATGGCGAAACATCGCTGAACGGGACAGAAAAGCCCATAGGAACGCAAACGATGTCTAATGCTTTCCAAATGGGCCGAAAACTCACCGTTCAGCGATGCTTCCCGGGTCCGGCAGCCATTTTCGCGCCCTCGTTAAGCAAGGGCAGGGCGCGAAAACGCTGCGCGTGGCCATTTCGGGGCTTCTGCCGGCCATTTTAGAGCCGCCGAACAGCTGATCATCAGGCTTTGTTTTGCGAAGACCGGTAAGCCCCATAGGGGCCATCGGTATGCGATCGCATTTGCAATCGCTGAGTCCCCATCGCGATGCGATTTCGTCATTATACGGTGCGCTCGTTAAGCGAGGCACCACTGTATAGCTTATTGTTAAGGAAACATGTGCAGCCCACTTCTGTCAAGGAGAGTGTGCTAACCATGCTCCCTCTGTTGTCCTGTTAAACACAGAAATACAATTGTTTGAAGAATGGAAGATTAATGCACTAGGGTAGCTTCTCCACATGAACCAAAATCTACAGAACTGGGATCCCTGTTCTCCTAAATTACAGGATCAAATCTATGTTTCATGGATATATGACATGGGACAAAGAATAACCTATTGATTATGTGATGTACCATCAGCAACAAGGCTATAACCAAAGTGAAAGGGAGGCTTGGTAACAGAAAGAAAGCATGGCTTGCCAGAGCTTGGAAATATATTATTTGAGCTACAATTTGCAAAAAACCCAGCAAGGATTCTAGGAATTGTAGGTCCAAGGAGTAATATTTTCAGCAGCATTATCAGCTATATAGAAGAGAATGCATTCCTTCCTCCACTTGCAGGAAGCATTTTGGTAGATACATTCTGCATTACTCATGTTGGAATGTGGCCAAGACACTGAGCACCTCTTTGCCTGTGAGGAAGAGATTTTTAATGCCATGAGATTTCAAGTCCACCTGTGTGGTGGTGACCTCGGTTTGGCATCTACTTGAGGGGGATGGGGGAAGCCATGGATTAGCCTGATCTATGATACTTTGTGAAACATAATCTAATCTGTAAACATTGTATGCAGACACACCAGAAATATAGATCATCATGTGGGGTTTATCTTGTTCCATATTATTGTAGAAATGGCAAGGTAGCATGATTTTTGAAAGATAAAAATAAGAACTAAAAGATATCTTCAGCAATCTATGTAGTATCATGGATGTTGGCATTTAAACCCTACTGACATCCCAAATAATCACTATTCAGATCAGAAGCTAAGGTATTTTAGTTACTGCAAGATGTTTGTAGCAAAGGCTATGATCCTACATACCAAGATATGTAACCTTTTTAACTCTCAGAGCTCCATTCCTTTGTGTCTGGAATGCTGATCTGGGGGTAAGTGGTGGGGTTCTCTCTCCGGTCACCCAGTCCACACACACACACACACACACGTGTACACACACACACACACACACACACACACACACACACACACACACACACACACGAGAGAGAGAGGGGGGGTGGAGAGAGACCTCCTTATTGAGGCAGGAAGGCGGAGATTTCCCCCTCTGCTTGGGGTTTGTGTGTGTGCAAAATACTTCAAGTTTTTTGTCCATCATCATAGCCCATTTCCTCTTGGACTTCAGTGAGGAAAAAGATAAGACAGAAGTCTTTTGTTTTTCTAGCCATCATGCTTTCCCCCTCATGAATAAGATTTTTGGAGAGGAAACATGGAGTACAGTGGCTGAAACAGCAAAAGACTCCCAATTGACTGGTCTCCCTCACACACTGAGATCTAGGAAAAAATGTGGGGGGCATTACAATCCATACTGAGGGATTTGGGACTGCCAGTGGTGATTGGCAGCAGTTTTTGACTATTAAAGAGTTTTTCCCTCTGGGAAAGAGGCTCCCAAAATATTCCACAGGGCATAAAGGGTATCTTAGAGAGCCTCAGAACCTGAAATGAAAGGAAGCTTTCAATGCATTTATATTAAATATTACTGGCTCCAGATGATGACATCATGCAACTTCACAGCATAACTTTATACCAACAAGATTTTGGCCAGTATGTACCCCTGGTCTCCATCAGGCTTATTTTTGAATAGGTGTATAGGGGATTGCATTACACACCACTTTTCACTAGTCTCAGTCCTATTCCAAAGGTGGTTGTGCTATCTTTGGTCTTTGGATCATCCTTTAATGGAGGGTGACAGAAGAGACCCTTCTGCCTGAAACACATAGGAATCTTGTTTGCCCTGAGGATCTGGTTATTTCTTTTTTCTTGTGTCTTTCAAGGCAGAGCTCTTAAGTAACTATTTCATCTAGAAAACACAATTCTTTCTTTTCTTGGAGTTTCTGTAAGTGCTCTAGAACCTCACACAGCATTTCACATTCATTCCTTGTGAAAGGTGGTCTCTGCACATCTTGAATTACAGCTCTCAGCATAGTGTCCGTGGAATTTTAAATGTGTGGTAGGTGACAGGAAGCGAAGTCTGTGCAATAACAGCTGTGCACTGCTTCCCTTGGGCTTGTTGAAACAAGGCTGAAAACTAAGAAAAAGTTATGTGCAGTCATAAAATCACCAGTGCTCTCTCTTTTTCTCTTCCAAAAGGAAACAGAAGGAAAGAGATCTTAATCTGAACCACTTGTGGAGTGATCTGGAAATCACACAAGGAAAGAGATCTTAATCTGAACCACTTGTGGAGTGATCTGGAAATCACACAAGGAAAGAGATCTTAATTTGAACCACTTGTAATCACACAAGGAAAGAGATCTTAATTTGAACCACTTGTGGAATGATCTGGTGCAATCTATTTCCTGGTGATCACACAGTGTATGGGGAAATGCACTCCATCCTGACCCAAGCCCATGCCTATGAAGGACCATTTTGGTCCAGTTGTTGGGCTTCTACTTTTGGGGCCTGGGCTAGAACAGTTTCCTGGCAGACAGAAGAGTTGCTTTAATAGTGATCATTCCTGTTAAAGCAGTCTTTTCCAGTGTGATTAGGTGTGAACCTTTGCAGCCATCTAATCACACTCTTAGTCTATTTTAGATTCAAAATTAGTCTGTGCTGGACTTGAAAACCTGCTAATTGAAACTTGATTTTAAAAGCAGCACGGCTCCAATGGAGAAGGGGCAGGCAGGGCAGTGGCCACTGTGTGAGAAATCATGATTTGATTATCACAGTAGGACAATTAGAATTTTGTTAATCAGAAAGGCCATTTCATGGAAAGAAACTAGGAGATATACAATTAATAAGGATAGAAGGTATGAATTAGATCTGTTCTTTTTGCAGTTTTCAATATTGGGTTGCATGCTTTAGAGTTAGTGAGATCCTGCTGTAAAAGTACATGGTAAATAATATATAATTACCACTGAACCAGCATTTTTTGTATAAATTATCTTGGGCAGTTTTGACTATCTTTTATAAAACCTTTCCCCATTGATAATGAAGATATTTCCACCTTACTGAAAAGCAATGTCACATGTTCAGGGCAGACCTTTCATTCTGGATAGCTTTAATGTTTGGATTCTATCACAAGTGACCCTTGCTCCCGTCCCTTGATGGCTCTCTTGCTAGACAATACTAAGTTGATTGTTCCTCTTTCTCTCTTCCTTGTACTTGGACTAAGTGGATGTGGGTTTTTTGTTTGTTTGTTTGTTTTTTATTCAGGACACTTATCTGTAATTGTAACCAGGAAAAATTAACTACAATAATCAGTACCTGTGGATTGCTGTTGCAGCTTTTAGAAAGTCCGGAGTGAAAGTCTTTATGTCTTCAGTGGGCGTAAGCAAATCCTAATAATAACAGTCTTCAGTCTTCCAGATGTTGTTCGACTCCATGAGCACCACTGGTCAGGGATGACAGGAGGTAGAGTCTAGCATCATCTGGAGGGTTGCAGGTTGTTCACTCCTGCCCATGACAATTTCTAGGGCCAAATGAGAGTGTATACCATGAGATACATATGTACAAAACCAAATAATCCACGAAGAGATGAGACAGAATGATGAGTGAGGAAAAGAGAGACTGTCTGATTTTATTTGCAAAAAAAGATATGGAGATGAAGGAGGATTAATTTTTCTCCCCCTTGCAGGTAACCCCCCACATTCTCTCCCCCCTTCTCTCTACTTTATTCTGCAAAGTGAATCATGCTGAGGGGTGGGGGTGGAGTGTGTTTAACATGGAATTAAAGGGAGGCATGCATTGCATATCCTTTTTTTGCTGTGAATTATATATTCTTCCCTGCCTCTGCTGTTCTATGTGGTTGTGGCAGATCCAGGATTAAACACACACACTTCTGCTACTGTCATTTCATATCTAGTTCAACTCCACAGTCTTCCTTGCTTAGAGGCTTTGGGAAAGTTTATGCATTAAGAAACAGAGCCTCAAACAGAAGTGGAGTTGAAAGGCATGTGGGAATCTATGCAGTGAGATTTGCATATTTTAATTCCTCCCACCACCACTCCCCCAGTTCTTCAAATATTTTGAAGTGTTCTCTTGGCGCTTAGCATGGCATAGAAAGCTTTACTGTCTGGGTTGAAGCTGATTAATGGGATCTGTAGAACCCAGGGAACCAAAAACTAGCCATTGCAATTCCCCATTCTGCCCAAATAGTTATTTGAAGAGTAGCAGCTAATGGAAGCTTGTAAAATACACAGACTGGTGCAGGGCTCTTCCAGTGCCCAACGCTGCAAAAGTAATGCAGGAAGCTGTTTCAGAAATTAGGTATCAGTCTTGTTCAACACCCTCAATTGTTCCTTCTTTCCAGTAAGTTACTTTTTGCACTGAGAGCCAGAGGGTGTAACTGGAGCAGACACAAAAATCACAGAGAAGCTTCTACAATCTCTCCAAGTTTGGTGAAGATTACCATAGGTTTCCCCAAGCCAGCTGCTAAAGGGCACTGTCCTGGGGAGGGGGAAACCCATTTTTATGGGTGTATAACTTGGATTTCTGAAACCCAGTCATCACCAAACTTGGAAAGATTGTAGGGAAGAGGCAGAAGAAGCTTCTATATGATTTTAGTGACTCTAGGCACCTGGGGGGGAACTTTCCGGGGGGGGTGTCCTTGTGGGTGTACAACTCGGACGTCCAAAACCCAAACTTCAACAATCTTGCAGGGCTTGTAGAGGAGAGTCAGGGAAAGCTTCCCTGTGAATTTGGTATCTCTAGGTGTTTGGGGGCATTTTATAGGGTTTTAAGGTAAAACAAAAATTGTCAGAAAAAATGTAAATTTGTAATTCGTGATTTGTTGATGACAAATCATGAATCAAAATGAATCATTATTTTTCTGATTCATCCCCATTGAGGGAGCCAAAGAACAGAAACGGGCATAAGTCGAAACACCATTTCTCATTGAAATGCACTGAAATGCAATTAATCCATTCCAGCCGAATCAAAAAATCACCCAAAAAAATCACTGCAAGACTCATTGGAAACGCAATTAATCCCGTCCAGCCAAAGGGGAGGGAGAGAAAGGAAAAGCAATCAAGCATGCAAGATCCCTCGGAAATGCACAGAAAACAAAGGGAGCAAGTCAGAAATGCAAAGAGAACAAACGGAGCAGTTTGGAAATGCACAGAAAACAAAGGGACCAGGCCAGAAATGCACAGAAAACAAAGGGACCAGGTAGAAATGCACAGAGAACAAAGGGAACAGGTTGGAAATGCACAGAAAACAAATGGAGTAGTTCAGAAATGCAAAGAGAAAGGAAAAAGCAAGGGAAGCATGCAAGACCCATCAGAAATGGGGGAAACCCAAAAGCAACCAAACCCCCCAAGACCCATTGGAAATGGGGGGAACAAAAAAACCCACAACCCCCTAGACCCATCACAGCACAGAAACATAACCCCCCCAGCCGAAAACCACGCTGCAAAAACACCCAGAACAATTTTAAAAAAGCAGAAAGCAGCACCTTACCTTACCAGGCAGCCTTCTCCAATCGCACACTCTCTAATTGTTGGGGTGAAAGAGCTACAAAGAAGCAGCCTCGTCGCCACCTACAGTTAGAAATTTGAATTTCCCACCTTTTCCCCCTGCCTTTTTCTGTTCGTAACTGGAAGCTCTGGCCGCAAGTCGAAGCAAAATTTTGCAGCCGGAGCTGGTTGCAACTCGAAATGGTCGTAAGTAGGGACGTTCGTAAGTTGAGGCACCACTGTAATAAAATTGATTGATTTTTCCATGATGCTATCAGAACAAAACTTGGAAGTAGTGAGTTACCAGTTAGCTGTAATTTTCTCTTTTACGGTGATAAGGTGTAAAGAAGTTACATTACAATAATGATGCAGCACATGGGAGTGAAGCTACTTTAATAGTCCAATCATTAATGTTCTCTAGTTACAGTACTGTTAAAAATTTCTTTCTACCCTGTTTCCCCAAAAATAAGCCCTAACCTGAAAATAAGCCCTAGTATGATTTTCAGGATGCTTGTAATATAAGCCATACCCCCAAAATAAGCCCTAGTTAAGTGAAACCCAGCCCTCCACCATTGTGCAGCAACCAGAAGATGACATGGCTGTATTTGAATAAATGTAGATTGTTGTACATGGAAAAAAAATAAAACATCCCCTGAAAATAAGCCCTACTGTGGTTTTTTTTGGAGCAAAAAATAATATAAGACTGTGTCTTATTTTTGGGGGAAACAAGGTAGTGGCATTGCAAGCGTTCTTAGAGGCATTTGGACAGTAACAGAAAGTAATGGATAAGGACCAAGTAACACATGTTACCTTTTAAACACTGTAAGAACTAACATCTGCAAATTATGTTTTTAATGCTACAATGGGAATATGTTAATTCTAAAAAGTAACTTTCCAGTCACTTCTGTATTGAGGCCAATGACCCGTTGATGACTTCCAACCACAGTTTACAATGATACATGTTGGTAACAGTTATAGAAGATATTCGGAAGCAGCAGGATCCAAATCATGTTTGGATTGTGTGGGTGAAAGGCTTTGGCATGTCTTTCTTACTGAGGGAAGAACTGTGAGGGGCCTTGTAACATTAGCAACATGAAGAATGGCTCAAATGAACTCCTCAGTTTCCCATTCCGTATTCGTTTCGGTGACTTTCATGGAGGTATTCTTGATTTACACAAGCTTTCTGGCATCGTTTGGTTTTCCAAAAGCAGATTCTCAGGCTCCCTGCCACAGCTCCATGGCAATGCCCTGCCCTGCTTAGAAAGAGTCATCTGTTCTTCCCAGATGGGCAGAAGACGTTGGAGCCTGCCTGCCTGCCTGGTTTCCTTCCTTCCTTCCTTCCTTCCTTCCTTCCTTCCTTCCTTCCTTCCTTCCTTCCTTCCTTCCTTCCTTCCTTCCTTCCTTCCTTCCTTCCTTCCTTCCTTCCTTCCTTCCTTCCTTCCTTCCTTCCTTCCTTCCTTCCTTCCTTCCTTCCTTCCTTCCTTCCTTCCTTCCTTCCTTCCTTCCTTCCTTCCTTCCTTCCTTCCTTCCTTCCTTCCTTCCTTCCTTCCTTCCTTCCTTCCTTCCTTCCTTCCTTCCTTCCTTCCTTCCTTCCTTCCTTCCTTCCTTCCTTCCTTCCTTCCTTCCTTCCTTCCTTCCTTCCTTCCTTCCTTCCTTCCTTCCTTCCTTCCTTCCTTCCTTCCTTCCTTCCTTCCTTCCTTCCTTCCTTCCTTCCTTCCTTCCTTCCTTCCTTCCTTCCTTCCTTCCTTCCTTCCTTCCTTCCTTCCTTCCTTCCTTCCTTCCTTCCTTCCTTCCTTCCTTCCTTCCTTCCTTCCTTCCTTCCTTCCTTCCTTCCTTCCTTCCTTCCTTCCTTCCTTCCTTCCTGCCTGCCTGCCTGCCTGCCTGCCTGCCTGCCTTCCTTCCTTCCTTCCTTCCTTCCTTCCTTCCTTCCTTCCTTCCTTCCTTCCTTCCTTCCTTCCTTCCTTCAGTATTAGAAAAGTTTGGTTTCTCATGGATATATACAACATTGTTTAATCCTGATGTTGCATGTCAAACAGGTGCAGCCGAGTTTGAAGCAGCACCTGTAAGGCCTGTTTTCTAGAAGCAACCGTGGGGTGGTGAGTTGCACTTATGGCTGCTACAGAACCAGAGTACAGTTGTGTTATCTACCTTTCAGTCATCTTGTGGGTCAGATGGTCATAAGACAGCTACAGCTTCTTCTGCTGGAATATAGCAACTTTCATAAGCTGCCTTTAAAAGTTTTTGGCTAGGAGGGACCTTTTTGGACTGAGGCGAATGTCAATCTGGTAGGAACCAATTGTCCCTTCTCTGACTCAGATTTTGAAGAGAGCCACACCTCTTTACTTAAGAATTCTTGTTCCACTCTTTTTTCAGTCAGGGGTCAGAATTCAGTTAAGAGTTATGTGGTCAGTGAGAGCCAGGGTTCTGCCAATCATGTAGTTATGAATCTATGACTCAGTTAAGTTCTGTTCATGTAATCAGTCATTATTTTTTCTACAGTATGATATTTTTGATCTATCCAGAATTACGAGTAGATGGAACCTTTTATTCTTTGCCTCATCAGTGTCTTTGAATGAGTTATTGAGACTGTAAGTGCCAGTTGAGGAGAACACACAAAAATGAATGGTCTACTGTGGGGAGACATGAAACTAATTCTGCTCTGTACCTGACTTTTTTACACTTGTAGTTAAGCCACAAAATTTCAAATTCTGCCAATTTCTTTTACCTATTTTCCCACTAGCCTTGTTTCCCAAAGTTATGGAGATAATAGATAGTTCCTCCCATGCTTGCAAAATGTCCCTCCCTCCCTTGCTTGTTATGCAGAATACTTCAGATAATGCTGCATGCTCTGCTGCTTGAAATGTAGGGTTTGAGTAGAAGAACTTTGCCCCCCCCACTGCAAGCAGATCAGTGGCTTTTGTTCAGTGAAGACTTGTGCCTGTTTTCCTTATAATGGTCCTCTCTCCCTGTAACATCATACCCTTCATTCTTTGTGTCAAGGGTCTGTTTCCCTTTTTATAGAAGGAGGGATGTGTAGGAGGTGACAGCTGATAATACTTCTCTTTTTTAAAAAAAAGACTATGATTTGGCTTGCGGAGTAAGTTCAAGAGTTTTCTTGCCTGATGTAATGTTTGGCAATCCATATGTTTGTATGGGTCATAATCGGGTAATAAAAGACATAATTTATATACAACTGTATGACTCCAAAGCAGTTATTCATTGTCTGCAGATAATTAGATGGCACATGTAATCTATTTAATTCACATTTATGTACATTGGGGGCAGATATTTCTAAAGCAGGTATGAAACATGAAATTTAGAAATTTAGTGTCATCACTAAAAACTACCTCTCTTTCAATAATATGTTGTAAGAGCCAGGTGGCCCACATCAGAACTTCCAACACATACGAGGAGCAAGCTGTGGCATTAAAAAAAATTAGCACATGAATTGAGTTCTTCCGCAAATGTGTTCCTTAGGTTTGTTTAAAAGTGCCCACTTTCTCTGACAAAAGGTGATTACTGTAGATGTGATATGAGCAAACGTTTGATTGATTCTGTAGCTCATGTAGATGGTAAGGAGAATGTTGTTTTCCCTGACAAAAATATAGACATTTGGGGATGGGACGAAAATTGGAAACATGGTGACAAGAAGCCTGAGCCACTAAGTCTTCCACTTCATGATTCATGTGAAGACATCCATTGTTTCTGGCCAGCTGTGCTAATTCAACATCCTTTATACCTGACAGCCAGATGATTAAAAAAAAACACTAATCCAGTCATTGAGTATTGCTAAACTGTTTCTTGAGCTGGCTAGACAGCTCAGTGGTTTAGGTCAGTGGTCCCCAACCTTTTTCAGTCCGTGGACCATTTGGGGGGTATGTGCTCCATGCCTGGACCGGTTGGGGGGTGAGGCACCCCCCGCTTACTGGTGGGCGTGTCATGCTTGCTGGTGGGCATGTCATGCTTGCAGGTGGGTGTGTGGTCTTCATGCTAACACTTCCCACAGCGCCCCTTCCCTACAGGGAAGCTGCTGTGGGGCAGCCAGCCCGGGAAGCACCCCGACACAGAGCTTTGATTCTTTGCTTGCTCGCTCCCCACCCTCCCTCTCCAGGGAGCAACCAGCTAACAAGCAGCCGCTCTCCCCCCCCCCCGCCCTTGTCTGCCTGTGTCCTCCTTCATCTGCAAGAAGCCGGGACGCGGAGCTACTTGTGGGGGGGCAGCGGGAGAGACAGCAATAGTCGAAGCCAGAAGGGGGAGAGAGATGGAGCAACCTTGCAGACAGACCGGCTGGGTGCACGGAGGAAGCGCTGTCTCCGGGAGGCAAAAGTTGCAAAGTAGCTCCATCTCTCTCCCCCCTTCTGGCTTTGGCTATTGCTGTCTCTCCCACTCCCCCCACTGCAAGGCAGGTAAGGGCGGGGGGGGAGAGCAGCTGCTTGTTGGCCGGCTGCTCCCTGGAGAGGGAGGGTAGGGAGCGAGCGAGCAAGCAAAGAAGCAAAGTCATGCATCGGAGCACTTCCCAGGCTGGCAGCCCCATGGTGGCTTCCCTGCAGGGAAGGGGGTGCTGCTCTCCTGCAATGGGCACTGGGGAAAGCATTAGCATGAAGGCCACACACCCACCAGCAAGCGCGACACACACACACACCGTGTGGGGGGTGGAAATCTGTGTCCGCAGCCCAGTTCCAGCTAATCCACAGACCAGCACCGGCAACCAGGATGATCCCTGGTTTAGGTATCTGCTGCAGAGACAAAGGCCGGGAGTTCGATTCCTCAATGTGCCTCCTGTGAGTAGAGCCAGCCTGGGGGAGTCCTAGGCAAGCTGCACAGTCCCAAGAAGGCCCCAGAAGAAGGGAAGGGTAAACCTGTATATTCTTTACCTAGAAAACCCTGAAAGGGGTTGTTGAAAGTCAAAATTGACTTTATGGTGCATGATAATGATACTGTTTCTTATTTAGAAATAACTTCCAGCAGGATTCTGTTTCTATGGACTCAGATGTGAACTCTGAAATTAAAACCAGGGCTACATTAGAGAAATAGGATTTCTTTTGCCTGTCCCTTTTTATTCTCTTATGTCTTTTTCATCCCTGCTTTGGAAATAAATGTAGTCTGAATATTTCGGGGAAGGGAAGCCTGCCCTGCTTTCCTCTTTTATTTTGTGCATCAAAAATTTCTGGTGTATCTATTGGTGGACCTTACCATTTAGGTGAGATTTAAGGACAGCAAGTCGTCAGTTACTCTGCTGTGGCAAAAGTGCTATTCAGATTCTCAGAGCCCCAAATTCCCTGTGTTATGCCATAGGCATTGGCTCTTGCAGAACCCAATTTAGATCTTTTAACAGCATCTTATTTCTCTGCATTTAAATATCATGTAGCCCAGGTGAAGGTTCCTCTTGGTTTCCTGCCCATATTTTCCATCCTGCTGAGATGAAAGCTATTTTGAAAAGCATCCTCCAGTAAACTCTCAAATGAAAACTACAGAGGATCTTGCTTTGTGAGCCACTGCAGACTTTTAACCATCCTTAGAAAAGCTCATAAACAGAAATATGACTTTTAAGAGGTGGCCTGTGGTGAGACAGAGGTTAATGGCTCTGCTTTACTATAAAACTCTGACTCAGAGGAGCATACTGTGCTGGGGACAGAAAAGCAAAGGCATTCCAAACTATCTGGATCGCTCAAAAGCTAATGATAAGTGGACAGTTCACCCCAGTGCTAGCACAAAGCCCAAGTTCTCTTCAGTAACCAGCACAAGAAAATGCTTGTTATCTCCTATAATAATCTGAGGCTGGAATCAATCTTGCCTTAGAAGTGTGTTCTGGCAAGGCTGTGAAAGGAAAGAAAACACTTTTTTTCGCTGGTTTGTTCTTTTTTCACCCGGAATTTCCACAAAAGCCTTGACGTAAACTGAGGTTTAACTGCAAAGAGCCACTCCTTTTACCTGAATTTTGTCTCAGAACCAGCCTTGAATCCTTGTGTCTTGACCTCTGTGTCAAACATTGAACTTCCAAGTTCATTTAGCCATGGGTGTCTTACCCCCTTTTCTTTCTCATAAATGTTTAGACAGCCTCCATCAACAGCCACGTTGTGCCTCAAGTGTGTTGCCTGTATCCGTGTTTAGGATTGCCAGAGCAAACAGTATGATTTGTGAATGGCAAGCCCTTGGACTCACAGGCCAGAGCAAACCTGATTCATTCTGCAACTCTAAGAAGCACTTGTCCCCTGGGTGGCAGAGAGAACAAGATTGTTTCAGGGAAGAATGAGAGGAAGCCACAGTTACAGCCCTGAGGGCATGTTTAGACAATAGACTAAGGTAGGATTAGCGATAGGGATGCTTGACAGGCTGTGTTCTGTGACTTCCAGTTTGCATTGACTTCATCAGTTCCTCCCAGACTAACATATGGATCAGACTACAATTATTCTTTCATTTTCACAGTTCTCCTAAATAAGTGAAGTAGTTGTTGGTTCAAGATGTACAATGTTTTCAAAACAAGGAAACGTATATTTCAGGACATGTTAAAAATGAGTACATTTGACTAATATACATCTATAAATGTGTATTTCATGAGAGTCCACTCAAAATACTAGTTTAAATATGTAATTTTTAAAATGCACATGCAGAAAGAGGATGGAGTGAGTTTTCAATAAATTCAAACAAATTTAACATGTAAATAAAATTTAGCCATCCATAGTTGGTGGCATAATATTCCAGAATATTTCAATGTGGCCGTGTCTGCAGAGTTGTTTTTCCCAGTGAATTTTATCTAAGGATCTCCAAGTCCTCAGCCTAAATGAGACTGAAGGAAACACACAACAATGGAATCCTTTATTCTTTCTCTTACCGGTGTCTCCGAATGAGTTATTGAGATTGTAAGTGCCAGTTGAGGAGAACAAACAGAAGTGGGGAGACTTGAAGCTAATTCTGCTCTATACTTGAAATGTTTAGGTTGGTAGTTAGTGGTATTTAAGCCACAAAGTTTCACACTCTGCCAGCATCTTTTACCTGTTCTCCCACTAGCCTTATTTCCAAAGTTATGGACAAAAGAGCTAGTTCCTCCCACGCTTGTTAAATGTCACCCTCTTGCTCTCAAGTCCGCTGCCTAAATGAGGCTGAAGCAAACACAAGATAATGTGAATTGTGGCCACTTTTGCTGGGAAATTTAATTCTGTGGTTTTTAAATAGTTTTCCTTGAAATGTGCTTGTTTTCCTTGCCTGTTTCCATTCTTTCTTTCTTTTATCTGTTAAACTACAAATCTAAAGGGAGGGTCTTGGTGGTTTTTAAAATCTCTATACAGAGTTTAGTACATTTCTGGACCTTTATTGGCAGTGGTAGTGATGCCAGTGGTAATGATAATGACAACAACTACAATTTTTAGTTCTGAAAATTGCTTACAAACCATATCCCAAATTACTGGAATAACAGGAAGCGGAAGGGGGTTTCAACTGGGATAATGTTTGATGTGTAGATATCAAAAGTGAAGAGTCAAATAATTAAGGCCTACAGATTTATTTATTTATTTATTTATTGGAAAAATAAGCCCATGTAAAGGCAATTCACAATTTCTCGAGGAAGCCAAACTCTCCTCCCTTTCTTCTCATGTCAACCAGAAATCTAACATTGCGTACTCCTAGGATAGCTAAATAAGTTGCCACCTGATAATTGCTGCCTGGGCAAATATAAGGCAGTTGCCAAACATCGGCTTATTCGTTGAGGACCAGTCAACCTGGCAGGGAAATTTGCTGTCAATTATTTTTCTTCAGCTGCTGCCGCCACCACTGCTTTCATGGTTATGGTTTCTCATGAGACTTTGTGATAAACTTGAGTTTCACCGCCCTGTCTTCAATATGCATTGCAACCCAAGCAGAGAGTATTTTTTTTTTGCATACAGGAGCACAAGAGGGATAGGCTCTCATATACACCGCCTGCAGTTCTCCCCATGCCATAACATGCCCCTCACATTGACTACGGAAGTCTGAAAAAGCTGTGGAGCAGTTTTGCAGCACTAAAAAGGGCTTCAGGGGAAGGTCTAGAAACCTCAGCTCTTCTTTGAGAAGTAGAACTTAGCTTAGTGGATTTAGGTCTGTTTTGTTCATTCTGTACTGATTTTTATCAACTTGCCATGTTGGCTGGCTTGGATCTCTTGTATGGGAATAAAAACCAGAGTATAAGCCTTTTCACAAAAACAAATAAATAAATAAATAAATTTCCCATATCCTTCTTGAGATTTCATAGCAATTAAAATGTGGTCAACCAGTTCTTGCCTGGAAGTCGGAAGTAACAATACTTTCATTGTTGTCTCTGGATAGTTGTATGGGGAACTTTAAAAGATTTTAGAAGTAGTGCATAAGTGAGAAAGACAGAGAGGGAGAGAGGGGGAGAGGCTTGGAATGAGAAGATTCGCTCCACGTTCTTCTGGAACAGGCAGCTGGGAGTTAACACAGTACAGAACTTGGAGTGTGCAATGCTGAGCTTTAAATAAGAAACATAACCCTTCAGTCACTGTTACTTTGCAGATTGCTTTCTCTTCGTGGCAGTTACGTGTCAGAGCCAGTGATGCAGGCAGCAGACTTGGAGTACAACACTTGGATTTTGCAAGAAAAGCTTAAGAATATCTCTCTCTCTCTCTCTCTCTCTCTCACATTCTCTCATTTTGGCTTCGTGAAAGTTGTTTGCTTTTCAAGTTTGTGAAAAGTCATGGCCTGACCCAAACAGAGGTTTTCCATTGTCGCTGTCTGTTACTAAAACTGGAAGATCTGACAACCATACTACACAGCACATGGTGCATTATTTTAAAATGTAATGGGTGCCTTCTGCTTATCTTTCTTAATGGAACAGGGGTGGCCGGTGAGTAGGGGAGAAATCTAAAACAAAGCTGCAGCATAGGGATTAACTCTTTCTCTTTTGACTTTTTTCCCCAGCTGTAAATGCCTCTGAAATTGTGAAAAGTAGCAAATGGCCCTTAATAGGCTATTTGCTAATAGCAGGACCGGATTGTGTCTTTCGTTTCTCTGCTTAATGCACATAATACTTTGGCTCTGAATTGACTGATTAAACATCAGTCCTAAGATGCAGCAACAGAAGATTCCGTTTTACTTCCCTGTCATGGACAAAAATGGAAGGTATAAATATTTATAACAAGCCTAGTAGTTACAGGGAGATATCACTGGTAGCAGTGCACATGGGGAAAGTGTTCTTATTCTGTTCGTTTTGACTTTGGGTGTGTATGTTCCTCTTTCTTTCTTTCTTTCTTTCTTTCTTTCTTTGTATGTACTGATCTTTATGTATTACATGAAAGGGAAAACCTTGTTCTAGTTCCTTCATCCCAAATTCCCCATCTGTGTTTCCTGGACCTAGTCCTATAGAATCCTTAAAACTACTAGTGGAGAGGCATGGCAATAGAGAATTAATCTACTCCAAAACCAAGTAACAGTACATGAGAAAGAAAAATATTTTAAAACAGTCTCCACCAAAATAGACACCTTCAACAGAGTAAATACACAGGAAATTAATCAAATAATATTTTTTTAAAAAAAAATTAATCAGAGAAAATATCCCACACACTGGGGGGGGGGGGGAGATAGGAAAATTTAAAAAAATACTTGCAGTCCCATCTCCTTTCTCCCTAAAACCAATATAACTAAGCAGGTGATTAAAGAGAAAAATATAATCAAAGTCCTCCAACCAAAATGACTTGGATATGGGGAGATGTTTTCCACCACCACCACATGTCACTTCATGTCTTTTCTTCTTTGACTCAGTAGATAGGTGAGCCAGGGCCAAAGAAAGGCCCCAAAGAGGGAGAATCTCAAAAGAAATTGGAGTGGGAATCCGAACAATAATCTCAGGGAGGAGCAGTGGCAAAGAGATGCTGCCTGGCAACAGCAAATGCAGAAAAATCCCCTTAAAATTATGGAGGGAAAGGCAAAATGGACAGGATCCAAGATGGAGACAGGTGAACAGGAACTCAGCCTACAGTAATCCCACCTATGAGGACAAAGACTGAAGCAAATGAAACACTCTTCATTGAGCTCCAGGCCCCTCCACAGATTCAAAAAAACCTTTCCGCTGCCTCTGCTCATTCTGATTGGCTGTTAGCTGCCCTTGTTGGTCACATCACCATGTCTTTCAATAGCCATCACAATGCTATTGGGTTAAAAATTTATTAGGTAATTTGGCATACAAAAGTTTTGGAGAATTTGGTTAATTCTTTTAAATTCTTTTTATAGTTAGCAGAACATGTACAAAAACAACAACTGCAAAGGGAGAGAGAACAGCTTTAAGTCTTAGTAGCCCACCGCTATTCACAGTGACTAGCACTTTATATGTTAAAAACCACTCTGTAAGCATTTAAGTAAGAAGAAAGGCATCTTTACTTACGTTTGTGATCAGTAGTTACAATCACAAGAATAAAAGGAAACAAGGAGTTAGAGTCTCTGCAGTGTGGGAGGGACATATTTATGCTACATGGTCAGAGACCAGCAAAGGTGATAGAGACTAACAGTCAAAGGAAGAGAAACAAACAAAAAGGAAGAGGGAAGAGGCAAGCCTGAGGCCAATAGGTTAGTGGGAAAAGGGAATCCCTTTGGGTTCTAAAAGCCTCCCTCTTGGTGATACACAGTATTAGAAAGCAGGCAGGATTGTTATTGTTGCAACAAAAAAGTGAAAGGAAGGTTTGATGTACAAAGGGTAAAAAAAAAAGTTATATAAAAGTAAAACATGAAAAGGGAAAAATTGACACTTTGGTGTTTTTTCCCTTTGGTTAAAACACAAAAATCCCATTCCGTAATCATTGGTATTTATGCTAAGCCTGGGAAAACCAAATACATCACCCTGTTTGCCAGTTTTGTTTACTTGTGTAGCTGACGAGATTGTTAATTTCAGGGAAGTTTTCATCAAATGTAGAAACTACTTTCTTCCCATTCCTCTTATACAGATATTTAGATTGATACCACTTTACAAATTACTGCAAAACCGATCCCTTTATAACTCTAGTAATGCAATCTCCAGATCATTTTTTTTCAGTCAGTCTTAAAATCTATGGAGCATATGGTATTCATAATTGTAATACATCTGGCTTGAGCATGCTTTTCATTTTCTTGGACTAAATATATTGCTTCCCCAGACTTCATGTAGAAATATGGATTTAATTTTTTAAAAAGTTAAGAACAAAAAAAATTTGTTTATTGCATCAGTTTCTGTTTAGAAGTGCGGGGTTTCAATTACAGTCATGTGATTTTTCACCAGAATACAAATGCAATGTTTTTTGGATGTGTTTGTTAGTAACGTGGTACCTATGCTAAGTTTGGTGGAGAAGTATTTTGTGGTTTAGGGAACCCTAGAGGAAACTTGGGTACAGACATGTTAACCAGAGCTTTGGATGTTGTTGCTGTTTTTAAGTACAGTAATGCTTTAAGAATTACTTAAAAACAGCAACAATATCCAAAGCGATACTTAATATTTAAGTAATACTTTAAAGTAATACTTAAGTAAGCAAAATTATCTTTTCACAGTAACTTGTCACCTATATAGCATTGTATCTTTTAATGACTTTTTGATTTTTTTAAAAAAATGGCAAGTGATAAATAAATAAATAGCCAAAGCATGTCCCAAATCCCCACAAAATGACCTCCCTATCCATGTTTTAGTAGCACAGTAATAAGCAAGCGTTACCTATAAAAAATAATGATTCTATCAGTTGGCACGTTACTTTTATGAAGCAAATATGTTACTATTTTGTTACCCTTAAAGCAGTGCATTTACAAGTGACGTTGTTTCTTGAAACACATTACTTTCAAGCTCTGATGTTAACTAGAACATTGCCACAATCATTTAGAAATAAATCCATATCATATGCAACTTCATTTACATACAGGTGCAGGGGCTGTAAACAAATGATAATTTTAGCAGAACTGTAAGTAAGTGTGAGCGAGGTTTCATTTCCTTTTATGTCCACCTGCATTTTGTTGTTCACTATCTTATATATAAAAATGGGAAATTTGTTTACTGAAAACAGAAGTAGAATAAACATATATAACATCACTTTTTTCTTAATTCCCTTGAGGGGACAGTGTTTTTCTCCAGCCTGAAACACTTGTTCCAAGCCCCAAATATTTGCAAATGAGCTCTAATCATTGCACAAAATGCTTAAATCTGGATTGGTATACACAGGGGACCGTTTCACTTAAAGAGAGATAAGGACAAAGACTTGCTCTTTTAGACGTTGGGTAAACAGTCTAGTGCAGCTGCAAATAAACTTCCATGGCAGTACGATTCTGTTTTAAGCGGTTCTGCTCTGTATTGGCATTGCCTGTTCTTATTGGCTGTTGTTTAGCTCCGGTAGAGCTTTAATCACCTTAGGTTTCCACTGAGTTTCTATTGTCTTATTTTATGTTTAGCATTACAAACGCTTATGCGTAGCTTTAAACATACTGTCATTTCTCCAGAGTCCTCCAGACTGAATGGCATAAAAAGCCTAAAGTAAGATGTAAGATGTATAGTAAGATGTAAAGTTTTTTGCAGGGTTCCATCTGTGCAAGTGATATGAACTGATGCGGTTTTATGGTGGCTTTTTCCATTTCCATTTGCCCAGAATATCCCTAGTGAATTAACATTAACAGTTACAAATGAGCAAGTGCTGGTGCTTCCGCACCAAAGGAGATGTGCCAGGAAGTGGGAGCACAAGACTGTCTGTCTGTCTGTCTGTCTGTCTGTCTGTCTGTCTGTCTGTCTGTAAAGCTTGTATATTGCCCAGTTAGTGGACAGGCACTCCTCTAGGCTGTATTGATATATTGCTTATAGTGGGGGGGGGGGTAGTGCCAAAGAATGCTCCAACTCCCGTACAATTGCACTCATTTCACACGCTAGCAAGGTTATGCTCAAAATCCTACAAGGTAGGCTTCAGCAGTATGTGGACCGAGAACTCCCAGAAGTACAAGCAGGATTCCGAAGGGGCAGAGGAACTAGAGACCAAATTGCTAACATGCGCTGGATTATAGAGAAAGCCAGAGAGTACCAGAAAAACATCTACTTCTCCTTCATTGACTATGCAAAAGCCTTTGACTGTGTGGACCACAGAAAACTATGGCAAGTCCTTAAAGAAATGGGAGTGCCTGACCACCTTGTCTATCTCCTGAGAAATCTATATGTGGGACAGGAAGCAACAGTTAGAACTGGATATGGAACAACTGATTGGTTCGAAATTGGGAAAGGAGTACGACAAGGCTGTATCTTATCTCCCTGCTTATTTAACTTATATGCAGAATGCATCATGCGAAAGGCAGGACTGGATGAATCCCAGACCGGAATTAAGATTGCCAGAAGAAATATCAACAACCTCCAATATGCAGATGATACCACTCTGATGACAGAAAGTGAGGAGGAATTAAAGAACCTCTTAACGGGGATAAAAAAGGAGAGCGGCAAAAATGAAGCTCAACATCAAAAAAACTAAGATCATGGCCACTGGTCCCATCACCTCCTGGAAAATCGGAGGGGAAGATATGGAGGCAGTGACAGATTTTACTTTCTTGGGCTCCATGATCACTGCAGATGGTGACAGCACCCACGAAATTAAAAGACACCTGCTTCTTGGGAGGAAAACTATGAGAAACCTAGACAGCATCTTAAAAAGCAGGGACATCACCTTGCCAACAAAGGTCCACATAGTCAAAGCTACGGTTTTTCCAGTAGCAATGTATGGAAGTGAGAGCTGGACCATAACGAAGGCTGACCACCGAAGAATTGATACCTTTGAACTGTTGTGCTGGAGGAGACTCTTGAGAGTCCCCTGGACTGCAAAGAGAACAAACCTATCCATTTAAAAGGAAAACAAACCTGAGTGCTCACTGGAAGGACAGATCTTGAAGCTGAGACTACAATACTTTGGCCATCTGATGAGAAGAGAAGACTCCCTGGAAGAGACCCTGATGTTGGTAAAGTGTGAAGGCAAGAGGAGAAGAGGATGACAGAGGACGAGATGGTTGGACAGTGTCATCGAAGCTACCAACATGAATTTGACCCAACTTCAGGAGGCAGTGGAAGATAGGAGGGCCGGGTGTGCTCTGATCCATGGGGTCACGAAGAGTCAGACATGACTTAACGACTAAACAACAAAGGATTATGTCTCCTCTTTTGCCATTGGTCATTAATTGCATACCATCAAGTCAATTCTGACTAATGGCAACTTTTTCCTGGGTTTTCTAGGGACATAGCACTCAGAAGTAGTTTATCATTTCATTCTTATGGGCATACCTTGGGATTGTGAAGCTTGCCCAATGCTACAGAGGTTGGCTAAGAAGTTGTATATTACTATTTACTTGTTAAAAGAATGACAGTCCTATTAAAAAACTACTGCAATTTGTAGAATACCAAGATCTGTATAAAGCCAACTTTAGAACCATCAAATTCTAAAGATATGAATATTAGCATAAACATTCCCAGAAACAAACAAACAAAAATGGAGATATAACCTATTCCAGCCATGAGCAAGCAGTGGTCAAGCCTATATAAATAGACAAAGAAGCCAGCTGGCAGCAGACAGCATACCCTGCTGGGTGTGAACAGATCTCACTTTGCAGGGAGATCAATAGAGTGGATGCTAATATTGAGAAGGCTTTCTGTTTTTTCCCCATCCCAGTGCAGTATTTCAGCCTGCCAGGAAGTAAAAAGGAATGTGAGAGATTTTACTTGGATAAGAATAGAACAGACGATTATCAGGTGCTGTTCTAATGAAATGTTCTCAAACAGCCCTCAACCGTACAAAGAAACCATGGTTGGTTTCTACTGGCTCTCTCACTTGGGTTCTCTTTTCAGGGAATGCCTTAGCCACAGTCCCCCCACTCTCTCATTAGCAGAGCAAAGCAGGGCTCTTGGACATCTGCAAATCAACAGCAGGTAGGAAGGACACATTGGGCTTGTTTAGAGAGTTGCGGCGTTTGACAGCTGGGAGCGCAAGAATCTGAACAGGGGGAGGGCTTCTGCCAGAGGGGAAGTGGCAGCAAGGGGTCTTTTTGGAAGATTTATTTTCAGAACAGAAAGATGCAAGGGGCAGATGTTGATGGATGCTCTCAGCAGCTGCTTTTCCTAGGCAGGATGGAGAATGCAAAGAGGAGGAGGCCCCCTGCCTCCCCCCCCCCATTGTGCTCATAGTCTGGTGGAGCCTTATTCATATAACAACGCAGAATAGCCCTCAATCCCTTAATGTAAACACCAGGTCTCCATATGCCAAGAGTCCCACATATTTCCTCAGTTTAGAGGGAGGGGGAAAGCCCACTCAAAAGATTGTATGAGCTATGCTGCATATTTTCCCAGCGTGCAATCAGATGTCAAAGTACCCTCCTCAAAATAATAAATTGTGTTTTAGCTGTGCAGAGGTTTGCACATAACTTCTCTGACAGTGAAATGACATATAATAAGGGAGGGAAATGCCGTTTCTCCCAATAACACCATTGTTGGTGGCTCTATTGTTGATTCTGATATAGCAGAATCAAAGGGCAGGATGATGTGCATGATTCTACCAATTGTTCCCACTTCCTGCAAACCTTTACCAGATTGGTTTTAAAACTGCTGTTTCCAAAATTTGGAAATAAACTCAGCTGGAGAACACTTGTGAGGGACAGCTGATAAGCGCAGTCATGGAAATAATTAAGTCTCCTCTCCATCCTCCCATTCTTTTTATATCTGTCCCTTGAACACTCCTCAACTCTGCATTTCAGTTATTTCATCAAAAACAGACTTGGAAATGGGCTCTGTTCAACATAAGGCCCAGTTCTATTGGATGCTCTATATAGGCAGTAATTTTGGGGTTACAGTGCTGCCTCGCATGAATTCGTGGTGACTTTTTTTGAGCAATGTTGTGCTTCCCAAAACTATTATTCCTATGGGCAATTTTAACTGGATGATGTTTAGGTCATTGCCTCACAAGACAGTTTTTTAAAACCATGTTTTGCAAGACAGTTCCCCCCCCCCCAATTAGAACACATTAATTACATAAGACCTACTTTTTTATCCCAAAAAATATATGCTGCTTCCTGGAAAAATACCAGGATACAGTTTCTCCCCCACTTTTTTGTGATATAATTAATGTGTTCTAATTTGGGGGGGGGGGGAACCATCTTGCAAAGCATCGCCAATGGGGCTATGGTTGCAAATGTAAATGATAGAGAGTGATGAAAATAGCCAGAAACCAAAGGGTAAAGTGATTATTAAAAAAAACAGGGAAATCATAAATGTAAACCTCTCATTAACATAAATTATGCAGCTGAGTTCCCCACATTTGGGGAAATCACACAGATCAGCAACACACCCCAAGTGTAATGGATGAACCTCCCCCTAAGAAAACCATTTTTATGACATGGTATTTCTCTTACAAGGTATGAGTTGGAATAGCCCTTGCATCTTCTACCCCATTCTGTCCCCTAACCCCCCAAGTCATGGTGACCCCCTGGCTGCACCTCCCACTCAGTACAGGGCTGCACAGCCCCAGTCCTGCCAGAGGCCAAGAGAGGTCCTCAGTGTTTTGGGGTGCCCTGCGGGAACCCCCATCAGGGGCTATGTGTTCCTCCCACAATCCTCTAGTGCACAGGTATTAGCATAAGGTATTAGCATATGCTAATTGTGGGCGGAACACCTAGCATTAGCTAGGTGTTCCTCCCACAATCCTATAGTGCACAGGTATTAGGTAAAGGTAAAGGTTCCCCTTGACAATTTTTGTCCAGTCGTGTTCGACTCTAGGGGCGGTGCTCATCCCCGTGGTCACATGGCCAGTGCGACTTAGACACGGAACGCTGTTTACCTTCCCACTGAGGTGGTTCCTATTTATCTACTTGCATTTGCATGCTTTTGAACCGCTAGGTTGGCGGGAGCTGGGACAAGCGACGGGCGCTCACTCTGTCGTGTGGATTCTATCTTACGACTGCTTGGTCTTCTGACCTGCAGCACAGGCTTCTGTGGTTTAGCCCGCAGCGCCACCACCTCCCTCTAGCTCATGCTAAAAATGGTTTCCCCAGGGGGAGCCTCATCTGTTGCACTTGGGGTGTGTTGCTGATCCCTGTGATTTCCCCAAATGTGGGGAGCTCAACTTCATAATTTATGTTAATTGGAGATTGCACTTGTGATTAACCCTGGTTTTTCTAAATTCCTTTTTATCTCTTTTTTTCCTCATTAGGACCTATTTCAAGGGTAGCAAGTCCTGATGATGTTTTATATTCCATTCTTTCTCTTTTTCCCCTCTGTGGTAAAGGATCAGGGCAAATGGAGTTATCATTGTCAGGAGCCAGGGGGCTGCTTTGATTCCTTTTATCCTCTTTCTTTGTTGCTGGAGAGAGAAAGAGAGGCAAGGCCATCTGAGACCCCTTGAGTTTTCAAAGGCAGTGCAGGTGAGGGGATTGCTTTTCCCCAAGATGGTATGGGGAACTGTGTTTTGCAAGATGATGTTTTCTATGGATAATTTTCACAAGAAAGTGATTTTTCCCCAATTGGAGTGCATTAAATAGATTTCAATGCATTCTAATGGGGAACTGGGTTTCACAAGATAATGTTTTTGCAAGAGAGCGATTTCCATGGAATGGATGAATTAAAACCGTCTTGCGAGGCACCACTGTATCAGCGCAAATAGCTGATGACCCCTATCTATAGCACCCCTTGGGCTCCAATTCTAATTTGGTTTATGACTGCAGGACACTTTTAGGCTTCTATAAAAATGATGGCTTTTGGAGCAGCTTTGCTGTTCCTGATCAGTGGCTCTCATCTAGTGGTACATGTATCACAGGTGGGACGTAAACATAGTCTAGGTAGAACAAGCTCATTTCATAACCATTACTACAAATTTACTCCCATGCAGCCGCCTTCTCATCTTGCAAGTGTGTGCCTGATCCTACTTACTACATACTCTCCACCTTTGATCTCTTAATATGCTAGTAGTAACTGTGAACACTTAGTATTTTCTCCTAAACCTGTTTCCCCTCATCATCAATGTACAATTACAACGATAAAGGGCATCTACTGATACAAATGTCCTCCTTTGAAAAAGCAGACTTCTTGTTGCTTTCCATCATGGTATTTGTTGGCATATAGGATTGTAAATGTGGAATCAAGGCTCAGGCATTTTGGACTTCACCTCCCAGAATCCCCAGGCAGCAGGGCCAGTAGTCAGGGATTCTGCAAGTTGAAGTCCAAAATATCTGGGGAACCCACAGCTGAGAACCCCTATTCACTATACAGTAGTAAGGCTGTTAGTGGATTATTACAGAGGGTTTCCTTCCTGCTCCTAAAACCTGGGGGAGGGGGAGTTACACATTGAAAGTGGGTGGCATAAGGACTCAAACTCTGCGAAGAGTTAGTTTCAAGACTTATTGCATTATTCCAACAGCAAGTAAGCAATGATTTTAAAAGCTTTTCTGAAGGTTGATGGATGGCGTTGTCTGCAAGCTAGGTTTGTATATTAGATTGGTGGTTGTTCTTGCAACTTTATTCTTATTACTATTGTTTACTCTTGAACAAAACAACCCCACCACTGTTTGGATTTTCATCTCTTTTTTAAGGGGGAGTTGTATTGTAGTGTATTGCAATCAAGAGTTTTATACTTTTACATTAAGATGTGATTTTGAGTTTGCTGAGCAGGAGACTTACATTGTTTGGAGGGCTTACAGTGTCTAATTTCCCAGTTTTCAGTGCATCAAATGGCCGCACAGATGAAACTTACACTGCATCCCCTAACAAGACCCATCCCTTTGTATGTCTCATTACTCCTGCATCACACCTTGGAACACCGCTCAGATGAGGACTGAAGATCTGTCCTCCCCTCCTCCCTCCAGTTTCTCTTCCCTCCTTCCCGACACTGCTTACTTTCAACATCTCATAAGAACATAACATAAGAAGAGCCCTGCTGGATCAGGCCAAAGGCCCATCTAGTCCAGCTTCCTGTATCTCACAGTGGCCCCACCAGATGCCTCAAATTATGAAAGCAAAATATTCCTGAACAATTGTGTATTTTGCATCTGCTTCTGCACAGTTTTTGAACATTTTTGTTGGCCCATAAAGATATCACTTCAGTAGGAATTTGTACTAAAAGTATATCACTTCAAGTGCTCACAGACAGATACAACAGGGAACAAATATGATGATGTATCAGTCTATCAATTCTTGTTGGGCAACAAGACTGACTTTCTCTTTTACTGCAGCTGTGATACAGTACAGTATTAGATCTTTTCCAGGTTTGAAGGCTGTACCAGCTTTACTTGCAGAGAAGAATGGTCTTTCTGTAGTATTAATTGCCTGGGAAGCTGATACATAACGTAGTCCCTTTGTTCCCTCCACTATGTGTCTTTGTCTTGCAGCCTAGAAGAAGGTGTCAAAAAAACAAGCAGATTAACTAACCATGTGCGCTGCCACCAAAACATAAAATACAAATGTGATGAGAAGGTAGAGGTTGAATACAGAAAAAGTTAATGAGATAAGCAGCTGTGGCAGCAAATAAAGGCAGAAGTGGAGCCACAAACCCAAATCACACATTCTGTAGAATCTTAGCATTACGGATTGCATACTTTTTATTCAGGGTTGCTTGTGATCTTGACAGATACCCCACCCCCCACAAGCCTTTCCTGTTCTAGAAATAATAAAAGAAAGAAAAGTATGTCAGGTAGAGGGCTAGCCTTGATGTACCAGTTCTTTTGATGTACCACTTTTCTGTGCTCAAGATGTTTGGTTTGGTTTTGTAAAAATGAGAGGATTTTCAAGCATTCAGTTTTCCTACTTGCAGGTAGAAGTAGTACTCTACTAGTACTCTACTAGCTAGAATGACACCATTCTAGCTAGTAGAGTACACATTCTGGTGATCATATTGTTTGGTACAGAGGGGAAAAAGTCAACAAGTTTCTGGCCATCTTTCACCAACCTAGTGCCCTACGAGTGTTTTAGATCATCCTCCCTGAGCACTGACTACTGGCACTGCATAGCGTGTTTGTGCAAAGCAGCTAGAGGACACTAGTTAAGGAATGCTAGTGTGCACTCAGAGGAAGCCCTATACTAGCATTTCACAATGATCTATCTATGAACGCAATCCATATTATTGGTTTGACTTGGTAAATCCTAAAGGATTTGTGTCCAAGCTATTTGAGTGGCCATATTAATATTCATTTAATATTGTAAGCTGCCTTGGGTCTTCTTGAGGAGAAATGAGGGTTATAAATATTTTGAATGAATGAATGAATGAATGAATGAATGAATGAATGAATGAATGAATGAATGAATGAAATTTCCCTATAAGAGCCTGCCTGAGGCCCAGGACATTTCACACAGTGAGCCCCCCCCCCCCCCCCGGTTTGGGAAGAGGTGTACAAAGCCTTTTAATATGAAGAATGGCATGAAGAAACATTTATTTAAATGCCTAGAACGTATGGTAGTCATGCACCACTGGCAGAGGTGAGGCACCCTATGAGATGAACCCTGGGCCAAATGGCCCTGCCCACCCACTCCATAGGACCTGCAGGTACACTTGGTGAGGTCTCAAGAGTGGGCCTTCTCGTGGTTGTTGTCTGGTTGTGAAGCTTCCTTCCAGAGGAGACCAGGCTCTCCCTTTGCTGCAGGCACAGATATTCTTTTTAGACAGCCTATTAATAAGTAGGTTGCTACTAAGCGGTTCGAAAACATGCAAATGCAAGCAGATAAATAGGGACCACCTCGGTGGGAAGGTAACAGCGTTCCGTGTCTAAGTCGCACTGTCCATGTGACCACGGAAGATTGTCTTCAGACAAAACGCTGGCTCTATGGCTTGGAAATGGGGATGAGCACTAGAGTCGAACACGACTGGACAAAAATTGTCAAGGGGAACCTTTACCTTTACCTTTGCTACTAAGGAAACCCTGAAAAGGGTTGCCATAAGTCAGAATTGACTTGATGGGACATAATTATTATTACCAAGGAGGGAGTTGGGGTATATTAAAAAATCTTTTAAGCATGGTTTTAAATTGTTTTAGAGTGGTTTTAACCAGTACATCTTCATGAGTAACACGTTTAACTACTTTCATATTGTAATTTATTGTATTTTTAATTGTTTTAATACTTAAGTGTTGCAGTTCTTTGTAAACCATCTTGTGTCTTTCTGCTAAAAGAAAAGCAGGGCATAAAATGAGCAATTAAACAAATAAAATAATGAAGTAACCCCTTATTATCCAAGGCAGTAATGGGCAAGTTATGACCTGCAAGCCAGACGCTGTATTCTTATTCCTCTCCATCTCTCCCCCTCCCCCAAGGATGAACACTTTTGGGGCTGCATATGTACAGGAAAGTCTTAGCTATTGTTTGCCTGTAACATCTGCAATATTTTGCTGAAGCCAGTTTAGTTCTTGGGTTGAAATGGGCTCCCTGCCATTGGAATCTTTATTACAAAGGTCAAATAAGACAAATGCTTGACATAGAAAACAAAGCATAGGAAAACTGCATGAATATTATGTGCAGGTGAGCATAGGAGGCAAACATCAGCACACCTAAACATCTCTTTCATCTAAATACGCATACAGAAAGCCCACTGATATGCCATTTCTCCTCCCCCTTCACCCTTTCTCTCTATAGGGCAACAGGAGAGCAACCCTGAGAGCATTCTAGATAACCAAAGGACAACGGGGGAATTGAAAGGAGACTTTTTCCTCCCTCCATGAGGAGCAAAGTCCTTTCTTCTGCAAACTCTTGAACACAAAATCTTCTCTCCATGGATAAAGGACACATATTACCTCAAGACTTCTGGGAGTTGCTTCACTGCCTCAGGATGAAGACCAAGTATGCTGTCTTCCTGGTCTTTGTGGTAGCCCTTGTCATAATTGAGAAGGAGAACAACATCATATCAAGGTAGGGAGAAAAGAAGAACTATGGTGGAAGAAAAGCTTTCTCTGGATCCTAGGGTAGCCATGATCATCATCATCATCATCATGTGTCATCAAGTCCTTTCTAACTGATGGCAACCCTTTCCCTGTTTTTCTAAGTATACTCAGATGTAGTTTACCATTTTCTTGTGGGAGTATTCTGGGACTGCACAGCTTGCCCAAGGCCACACAGGCTGGCTCTCCCCTGCCCCCAGAGGCAAAGTATGGAATCACAGTCAGGTGCCCAACTCACTGAACTGTCCTTCCACTGTATCTTACTAACCTTTCAGGGCTCAACGTTGCTGCCAGCCTTTTGGGACAACGTAAATATCTGCTGTTCCCAGTCTGAATTAAGATGTCTTTTCATACGAGGAATGCAGCCAGGTTCCTATAGGTCAGCAATGGTGAACCTATGGCACGCGTGCCACAGCTGGCACACAGAACCCTTTCTGCGGGCACGCGAGTCATAAGTCGCCGGATCACTACTCCCCCTCCCGCGCACAGCCAAACCAGAGAAGGCAGCTGCAGCTGCGGCGCTGACGCTTTGACAGGTGGATCCGGAGCAGCTGGTGGTGCCAGCAGATCCAGAGTGGAGTCTCAAGGCACCTCTCAACCCAGGATTCCCCCTTCTGCCACCACTTCTGGTTCCGCCACTGCCACTTCCAGTTTCGCCACAGCATGCCGCTCACTGGGGTCCGCCCCCCAGTTTGGGCACGTGAGCCCAAAAAGGTTCACTGCCCCTGCTCTAGGTTTTTAAAAAACACCTTCACCTCAACAAATACACAGCAGTAAGTTACTTGAGCTAAATCAGCCAAATACAGAGTTAATTCTTTTTAAAGAAACGACTCTCTTAGAAAGCAGAGGAGTTTCACAAAATCCTGCCTTTCCCCTCCTTGCTCAATAAGGTGCATTTTTCTACCCAGCTCCAAATTGTATAGGAGCTCTGTACTTCTTTGCATTTGGTCACCTTCCCTTATATTCATAGCCATTTCAGAAAATGGATGTAACACTTTCTGTTTGAAGAAGAGAATCATCATGATATTATAATGGCAAAGACAGAGGGGGTGGGGGATTGTTTGGGGTCCCCCTTCCCTCCTTTGGCCCTTGAAAATGTGTAAAATATATGATGTGGCCCTCACACCGAAAAGTTTGGAGACCCCTGATCTAGCCCATTCTTGTTAACTCTGACTGGCAGTTCCTCTCTGTATTCAGGCAGGATAACTTTCTAGCCCTAGCTACAGATCCCTCGTATTCTGTGATGGTCTCTCATCCAAGACCTAACTAGGTCTAACCCTGCTTAGCTTCTAAAAGAAGACTAGATTCATATGTTTTGAGTGATACAGAAGTATATACCTAGGTGGCGTTGGATTTTAGACTGTATTCTGGCAGAACATTGGGATTATTTTGAAAATCAGGGGTTCCATTTTAAAGATCAGAATTAGCAAGCACTCATTCATTTAGGAAAAAAGATCAAGTGCTGCTGTCTTCCCCTGAAATGTGAAAATGCAGGAAAACTTAGGTTATGTTCCTGGCAGAATTTAGAAATACAGTAGTGCCCCACTTGATGACAATAATCCATTCCAGGAAAATCACTGTTAAGCGAAATTGTCGTCAAGCAAAATAATAATAATAATAAAAAACTTTGGAATGCATTGAAAACCGGTCAATGCATTCCAATGGGGAAATACCTCATCGTCCAGTGAAGATTGCCCATAGAGAACTGATGATCAGCTGTTTAAAAACGCTGTGTTCCGAAGCAGGGGTCCGGAAAGCAGCCATTTTGAGAAGAGAGGGAAGCCATTTTACGAAGGGAAGCCATTTTGCAGGGCCGGAAAAATTGTCATTTAGTGAACAAATGGTTCACGAAGCAGACTCCTAATCAACGTCAAGCAAAAAAAACCCATTGGAACCATTGTTTTGCGATCGCAAAAAAGTCATCGTTAAGCGATTTTGACATCATGTGGGGTAAGCGTCAAGCGGAGCACCACTGTATTATTTTTTGAGCTTACAACTCTTGAAACCCTTCAGCCAGGAGTGACTGTGTGCCATCCTGGCTGAGGGATTCTGGGAGTTGTGGCCTCAAAAGCTATTATTCTGGGTCATGTTTTTGGTTCTTAGTATGAGCCAACAGCAAGGCCCAGCAAGCATGGGGGCTGTGTCATCTACAGCTTGAATGTGTTCCCTAAAATATTCTCTGAGTTCCTTTGTAACCCATACATTTCTGTGGCAGTGGGTTGACAGGCAACTCGGTGGGGAACACCTCATTAGGGAATAGGTGAAAACACTGAGTTGCTTCTTTGTGAAAAACAGCCACTGAAGTAATTTCAGAACTGCAGATACAGTCTCTCTTGTAATAGTCTTGATGATTTTGTTCTCTTCCTCTATAGGGTGTCAGACAAACTAAAGCAGTCTCCACAGTCCTCGATGGAAGCTAATAGCACAGACTCTGGCTTAGTGCTGTCAGAAAATGGTTCCCTCTTATCCTTCAATGAGCTGGATTTGGCTTTTTCCCAGCTCAAAAGCCATCTTCAGAATGTCACTTCGCAGCTTGGAGAGACAAGAGGACCTTTGCCAAGACCCGTTAAAGGGACCCGGAAACATGTTCTCTTAATGGCTACGACTCGCACTGGTTCTTCCTTCGTAGGGGAGTTCTTCAACCAACATGGCAGTATCTTCTACCTCTTTGAGCCACTGTGGCACATTGAAAGGACTGTCTCCTTTGAGCCTGGAGGTGCTAATGCTGTGGGGTCAGCCCTTGTCTACAGGGATGTTTTGAAGCAACTTTTCCTCTGTGACCTATATATTTTGGAGAACTTCATAATTCCATTCCCTGAGGATCACCTGACTCCCTTTATGTTCCGCCGTGGTTCAAGCCGCTCTCTGTGTGAAGAGCCTGTCTGCACCCCTTTTGTCAAGAAAGTATTTGAGAAGTACCACTGCAAGAATCGCCGCTGTGGCCCCCTAAATGTAACTCTGGCTGCAGAGGCCTGCCTGCACAAGGAACACATGGCACTGAAGGCAGTGCGGATTCGGCAGCTGGAGTTCTTGCGCCCTCTTGTTGAAGACCCTCGCCTGGACATGAGGATCATTCAGTTAGTACGGGACCCTCGGGCAGTGCTGGCTTCTCGCATGGTTGCTTTCTCAGGTAAGTATGAAACCTGGAAGAAATGGGCTTCTGAAGGCGCAGCGACCCTCAATGAGGAAGAGGTACAGAGGCTGCGAGGAAACTGTGAGAACATCCGGCTCTCAGCTGAACTTGGTCTGAAGCAGCCAGCATGGTTGCGGGGTCGCTACATGTTGGTCCGGTATGAGGACATTGCCAGGTCACCTCTCCAAAAGGCCAAGGAGATGTACAGATTCACTGGCATCACCATCACCCCACAGGTTGAAGACTGGATCCGGAAGAACACTCAGGCACCTCAGGATAGCAATGGTATCTACTCCACTCAGAAAAACTCTTCTGAACAGTTTGAGAAATGGCGGTTCAGTATCCCCTTCAAACTTGCCCAGGTGGTACAGGATGTCTGCAGTCCCGCCATGAACCTGTTTGGCTACAAGTTGGCCAACAGTGCTGAGACACTTACAAACAGATCTTTTAGCTTGCTAGAAGAGAGGAGGACCTTCTGGGTCACGTAAAGGTGGAGTTGGGGTTGGTGGGTTTTTTTTTTAAATTGTAGCATTTTGTGGAACTGAACAAAAGACAGAACACCAGAAATTGCTGGAGAAGGAACACATAGCAGAATAAGTTGATGGAGAAGCTAACCATGGCTAGCTTGCCTCACACATCTGCTCTTTCTGTGCTCTTCTTGGTTTACACAAGGTGCGTTCTGCGTTGCTGACACATTTGAGGCTTCTTGATGGATTATAAGGTGGCCCAATGTTGACATGAAGAAGACTTCAGAAGTTGGCACAGTGTAGAGTGTGAATACTGGTTTCTAATTTCTCTACCTCATGTCAACATCCTCCTTGCTGGAGGCACAGTCCATTCATGAAAAAAATGTCCAAAGAGAAATAATTGTATATTTTTCAAGATACTTTTTACCTTTTAAAAAATGCTGTTTCATCCTGCTGAGAAGATGTTATGAAAGCAGAGTATTGCACTGAAATTGCCTAAGGCAGCCTTAAAAAAACTTATCACAGTGATATCTGGGAAAGGTGTGGAGAAATGGAGAAGGAGGAGGAAGAAAAGCTCTTTAACAGAACTGCCACAAAGGAATCTGACTGCTTTGTCATTTAGAAATAGGACACTTTGTATATGTTGTACTTCAGATCCTCAGATGAATTTATGCCTTGTTTCAGTGAGAGAAGATGTGACTGGTTCACATAAATCTCCAGAAAGGAAATACATGGACCGAAGCCAAAGGTGGTGACTCTACCTACAGTAATTAGGGTATTTCAGGCTACACCACAAACAGTTTCATGCAATTACTGTGTTTTGTTTTGCTTTGCACCTAAGCCTTTGAATGAGTGTCTTTTTAAAAAAAAACAATCTATGAAAACAATCTTCAAGAGGATGGTATAGTATTAATCCTGTATCCCTAGAGATCAACTTTCCTCAGTGCCATCCATCTAGTAGTCTCCCTCCCTACCACTCACCCCCCCCTCTTTTTTAACTTTGCTGTCCAGCTTTCTCACTTGTCTCTGAATCAATTGTTACTGAATCTCATCCAGTGTCTGGAGGCAGTTAAGAGATAATAGCTGCTTTCTCATCCACTGATAGAAGGCTGTGATTTTTAATTATATTCTCCTACCCCCACCAATACCCGATAATTGTTTTTGTGTTCTCCAAAGTGCTGGTTGGAAACTGCCAATAATTCTTCTCTGAAATTTGAGAGGGGAATTGTTTTGTATAGACCAAGCTGTTGAAGCACAAAGAGGAAGAAATGAAAGGCCAGTGTAGGCAAATAAATGAAGCTAGTATTCAATGGAAATGGTGTCTGCAACAGCAACTATGGTTTTTTGATCACAGAATCCATCTTATACATTTCTGGTTGAAGAGTTTGGAGGAGCAGGGTGGATTTTATTTAATTTTTTTTGCTTCAAGGACCTGCAATCCAGAAGCAAACACCTAATGAATCTTTAGCACACCTCTGGCACTGCTGTTCATCCGAAGCACTCATTAATGTACTTACACTGCCTGGAATGTGTGGTGCAGACTAAGATTTGGAATTACATCCCATATGAATGAATGCCAGAAGAGAAGCTAGCTGCCTTAGTCTATGATTCAAGAAACAAAGAAGAGTCTTATGGCACCTTAAATATAAATATATATATATAATGGCATAGGTTTTCTTCAGGCAAGTAGGCTGAGAGGGGTACAGAGAAGAAAGTTTGCTAACATTAGGCCATGGTATACAAATGGTACCACAAAGTCTGTCATTTCTGTGCAGAGCCAAATATATAAAGCACAATCCATTAATAGCAGCAGTCCCTGGTGACATCTTGCACAGCTCATTTAACACCTAAAAAGGGACAATTTCTTCAGGTGTTGGGAAGGATTACCCCCCCATTTTAATGGACTAAGTTACATGTGTAGAATCATGCATTGTTTTAGGAGGGACACTAGAAGCTTCATCTGGCTTTGCTTGTCTTTTTGGGGAAAAATCATTCCGACAGAAGCTGTTAACAGTTAGGGCTTATAAAGCCATTTTTACAGGGTAGGGAGGGGGCAGATGTGGTGAACGAGAGACCACATTTATTTAAAGCCACTCAAAACAATGGAGAATAGCACACAACATGTTCCTGTTTCCTGCCATATAGTGAGTAATTGGGAACTGAAAATAATACATTACACACCAGTGGCCGGAAGGAATGTGTTATCCACTATGTCAGATGTGTTATGTATACCCAAAAACACTTGGTTCATCTTTTAAACAAAAATTTATGTGATGGTGTAAATAAAAACAGTCTGTTCCTGAATTTTAAAAAAAAGTGGTTAAGTTGCTTCTGGGATGCAGTTAACTCTTTCCAAAGTGCCATTCAAAGTTATAAGACACTAAGGCTCAAGCAATATGATATCTGCTTACCAAGGGGTAGGCTCCATCAAACTGGGCAAGACATACTGCTGAATAATACATGCATGTGTGAGAGAGAGTTTGTGCTATAAACTAGATTTCCTGCAGAAAACAGGGAGGGTCTAGATTGAGTGTGATCAGGTATGGGCAAAGTGTAGCCCTCTGAATGTTGGACTGCAACTCCTATTATCCCTCTCCATCATCGATGCTGGCTAGGGCTGATGGGAGTTGTAATCACATCTAGTGGATTGCATTTTGTCCATCCTGGTTCATACGGTTGCCTCAACTAATATTCACCTATTTGTTACTATTGGCTCTAGAAATGATTTAACTGTTTAACATTTAAAGATTATTGTATGTACAGTAGAGCAGCACAAATAACTCTTCCTTTTATTACCATCTGCCATAGAATCAGTCTGGATATTTGCTTGAATGGTAAGTGATTACTGTTCTTCCCAGGTTCACATGTTTAAGTGATCAAGTATTTAGGACAGTTACCAAGTGATTCATACAGTGTATGAACTCATCCTTAACAATTCAGGAAAACATTTCAATAAATCTGTTTATCCATTGCTTTCCCTGAAAGGGGGGTGGGGTTCTCCACTGCACAGGAGATTTGAGCATTAGTTCTTTGTACCTGTGGGTGTTAAAACAGCATACTTAAAAAATAATAGAAGTGACTCTAGACTGGGGGGAAAAGTTAAGTCAATGGTGATGTATCACCAGAAACAACAACAACAACTTGTGGGTCTTCGCTGTAAAAACATGTTCATGCTGCATTTGTCTTGCTCTCCCAAATTGTAAGACTTGTTGAATGCTACAGTATTCCAGTCACCTGAAGTTCCCATTCATAATTGTCTGGAGAAATGTGAGAGTCAAGCTGTGGTTCTCTATCTCCACCACTCCCTGTCTGCAACTTCTGTTCACATCACAAAGATTATTGCTGTGATCCTGTTCAATGCTAGGGACATAACACCGCCCCTTGACCAAACAGTGTTCATCTGATTTAACTATGCAGTTCTTTTTCTCTGCCCTGACGTGCCTGCAGGGGCAAAATGATGGGAGATGAAGTCCTGTTTTCTGTTCTGGAAGGAGTTTTAAAAATCACTAATGTCAGGGTTGGGGTAGTTCTCCCCACCCCGTTCTGGAAGCAGATAGGAGAAAAGGAATAACTTTGGATCATGTAGGTTCACCCAATGTGGCTTCTTTTTTGCCTTCTGGATTGTCAGAGGAGGCTTAGAATGTTTGGTTTCTCACTCAGTTCCACAAGTAGGGCAATTTGGAAACTCCTACAACTTCTCGGGTAAATTACCAGATTTCACAGAATTGCAACATGTCATGGTTTTAAACAGATTGAACCTTGGCTGAAAACCAGGTGCATTGTGTGTGATGTTACCTATGGGAAGCTGGCGTACAGCAGGTTCTAAACTTGGGTGCATATGACAAAACAAACACAAGTTACAGACTCTACACTTGATGGTGTGCTTTGCATTCTTCTGCCTACATTAGGGGAAGGGGACTTGAAATCTACCAGATGTTGGACTCGCACTCATATCAGCTCTGTCGGACTGTAGTGAGAGATGGCAACTACAATTCAACAACATCTGGAGGACCCCAAACTGCCCTCCCCTGTCCCCTACATGGTGACCTGTATTAATATTAGTTTTGAGTAATAAAGTGTTTCATATAGAAAGCCATCTGACCCATCTCTTGTATGTCACTCCGAAGAGACATGAGACCAACATTGCCCATTCCAAAGGCATTAATTAGTGCTAAGTAATTACATGGGAGTCTTTGTGTCCATGAAAAGATTTACAGAAGAGCTTTGCTTCTGAAACAAGATGTACAGAACAGATTAGCACTCCAATTTGTAGATAACTGCCTTCACTCCAAACATAAATTATTCTTTCTGGCTCATGAAACATTTCAGTCAACACTGAGTTTACTATGTGACAATGTATTGCATCTGCTGTTTAGGTTTGTTTGTGCTTTTCTATTCTGTTTTCAGAATTTCTCTGTTCTTTTCTAAAGTTATGCACAACAGCTGTGGCCTTTTATAAGTGGGGCCACTACGTCTTGACATCTCCACATTCTTCTTGTTTTGAAAGTTTCTGTTTTAATTTTTTTTTAAGTTGTAAACTGTGCAGAGAGTTTATTTATTGTATGAAAACAGATGAAAATACTTTATTAGAACGTTCAGCACTGCACAAGAAGAAATAAAAACAGAATGTTTCCCAAGAAACAGAGAAAGAAATACAATTAAATTAAGTCTGGTTAAAATAAAGCATGGTGCTTCTTCCTTTACTTGTCTGTAAAAATCTTTCAGAGGGGAGGAGGATTCTATTTAAAGGAAGGTACTGGGTAGGTAACAATTAAATTTATTTCTGCCTTCATAATCTTGAAGCTCTGAATAGCACTAATTATCTTAGTATAGTACTTGATAATGAGACTTTTCTCCTCACAATATTTTCTGTCTCCACTGTTCAACGTTATCTTTTCTGTTGAGTTTCAGAGCACACTGGCTTATTTCCTTTTTCCAGTGAACAAGAGAAAAATGTGGCCGCAATCACCTTAAATATTAGGAAGACGATCCAGGGTTTACAATTAAAGAACTGAAAATTTCCAGCATCTGTCCCACAGCACAGTCCTGAAGAAAAGAAGAGTATCATATACATTTTACCACATTAGAAAACACAAAGGAGACACAATTCATTGCATACCAAGGCTTTCTGAAACCAAATCATGGCCGCATCTGTGCTAGTCTGCACATGGAAGCTATATTTACTCTTCCCACATGAATGGCTGGATGTTCTCCAATCAAGTTAATATGTCTTCTAAATATTTTGGTAGGTGGCAAAGAAGCCATGTTGCCAAATTTCAATGTAGAGAACCGACCTTTCTCTATAAACATTTTACGATACAGCATGGAAGGTTGTTGCTGGCTTTGGGCTTTCCTCTTGTCTCCCACTGCTAAACTACCCCCCCATCCTTAGCTAAATATAGAAGTGACTTTAAATTGCACCCCCCCCCATGGAAGTTGTGGGAGGAATGGGAGAATGAAGACCTAAGCATTAGGGGGAAGTAGCAGCAGCCTCTTTCAGTCAATATAAAGACTAGTTTTCTAGATGACAAATTAGGCAATGGTGCAATGAAATGTTTGGGCTTAATTCCCCGAGAGAGCCATTACTTTTACATTTTGGCAGCTGAGGAAGCTCCAAGTCTTGAGAAGCTGCAGATATTTTTATAGATATATTTATTTTCGTTTATATTGACACTGCAGGCGAATAAGATGCTTCAGCACTTTGACTAAGTATAGTCCCTAGCAATCTTAATAGCGCAAATGGGGATGAAGTCCAGTCTTAACAGTGAACTCCAGTCTTACTGGAGGAGCAGACTCATGAATCGGGAGGGGGAAATGCAGCAGTTCTTGTGGGAACACACAAGATGTCTTTCTCCCCCATGGAGCTAGCCTGGGGGTAGACAGAGCCCCGTTCTCTCCTCAGTCAATCATCTGACCTTCATGAGCACAAGAGTGTCATTCAGGAGTAGTATATTTATTTAAGGAAGGGTAGTTTTTTTGGTTGTTGTTTTTTTTTTACAAAACTTGATTAACACATCTTCAGTCTAAAGGAGAGTTAAGATGGCCACTGACTTCTCTAAATTGAATTGGAATAGCAGCTGGCACTCTAGATTACACACACACACGCGCGCGCGCGCACACACACACACACACACACAAAGTGGGTTTCTGGCAGCACAGGCTTCCACCCTTACATGTTTTCTGTCAATCAACATGTTTGCTGTGTGCTAAGGCAGCAGCTCTCAACTAGAAGAACAGAAATTGCTGATGGGATGTTGAAGAAGCCTAGACTGAATTCAGAATTTTCATAATAGTTTCTAAGAATTCATTCTCCCTTAACCCCACATTCTGCTATAGGTTTTAGATACCACATCTTACTCACCCTACCTGGCATGGATTGTCTATCCATGACCTTCTGGCATGCTAAGAGTAACTTTTGACCCTCAGTGGCCAAAATCTTCTTTATGTATGTTTGATGACATTTTGTCTTGGGGAAGCATTTGGGAACCTCGGGATGGGAAGGAAGCCTTTAATCACCAAAACCCACTGCTGGATCAAGACTCTGAAATGCTTCCCAAGGGCAAAAATGAGCCCTAGGGAGTCTTGGGCTCTAAAATGGGGAGATAGGAAGCATTCAAATAATTTGAATTAAATTTACCAGTGGATGCTAATCAGCATCTATTGTGTAAAGTTACATGAAAGATTGAGCCAGTGTTACTCTTAATGACCCCATTCCCTGTGCGCACCAGCTAAGCCATAAATACATTGACAGCATTCTCCTATTTTATCTATCCTGTCCATAGAAGAATATGGAAGATGTAAAAGGTTAAGAACCACTGTTTTAAGGGATGGAGTTGGCCCAAAACAATAATGCATAAAACCAGTTCCTGTATCTCTTTTGCAAGTCTTAACAGACTCAGTGAATCAACGGTTGAATGGTTAAGTCCATATTTAATGTCAGTCGCACCAGTCTACTCTATTTGCGACTAGCCATAGGATACTGGCCACTGGCATCTTTTACGTATAGCATCCTGAAGCCAGTTGCTCAGAAGTGGTATAAAGCTGTTTTCAAGATAACTTTTAGAAGTATGTTTTTTGTTGATGTAGTTTACAAGAATGAAGGTATCCGCTATGCTTTCACTTAGTAGCATTAAAAAGGGATTGCAGTAAGACCATTCCTGAGACTTACATCCATTACTTTTGTACCACATGGGGAGCACTAGGAAACACATGTTTTGGGTTACAAGTCCCAATTGTATCAGAGAGGATGGACAATGGTCAGATATTATGGGATTTGTAATCTAAAACATCTTGAGGGCATTAGGTGGTTAAAGGCTTGCTAATAGATGTGTCCTGAAAGCAGAGATATAATGAGACGTATGGTATAGTGCAGTGCTCCTCAACCTTGGGCCTCCAGAAGTTCTTGGACTACAACTCCCAGAAGCCTTCATCACTTCTGCTGGCCAGGATTTCTGGGAGTTGAAGTCCAAGAACATCTGGAGGCCCAAGGTTGTGGACCACTGCTATAGTGGATAAAGTAACAGACTAGATCTGAGTTCAAATCCCTGCTTGACCATGGATATTCACTGGGGGCTGGCACTGGTAAAACAACACTTTAAAATATTTCATATACCATGAAAACTCTATTAAAGTCACCACAATTCAGATTTGATGGAATAGCACAGAATATACACAAACCAAGCTGCATAAGTGGATGTTTTCAGTGAGCGTCAGTCTTCTCAGGTTATAAAAGAAAGGCTGAGTTCTCTTGGGGCTTGTCCATACAGAGGTGTTGCCCACACCTCCATCATTCCAAATTCTGAGATATTTTGTGTGTGTGTTTTTGGTGTCCAGATGCAAAGAACAGGTGGGACGAAATTACTGCTGAATCTACTGGAATGTACTGGTATGTTTCCTCCACATACATCCTAAATTGTCTATGGACATCCATTTCCAGCTCTTGTTGCTCTGCCCCTTTCCCATTTTGATACTTTTGAAACAAAGCTGGGTGTGTCTTGAGAGGACTGGTTGAGGTATATACAGTGAGGCAATAAACATTTTGGCTTCTCTCCTCCCATCAGTTTGCACTGTGACTAAAATAGTTGTTCGGCTTTTCCCCCCTAAGCACTGAGTGAACACTTATTTTAAAAAAAAATTACCCGTCTGCCTATTCCACTGTACCACATTACTTCTATTTTTACAGATACAGTATATGTCTTTGCACCAATACTGATTGATTGATATATCTTTTAAAATTTGACATTTCTATATCCTGAAACATCAGCTGCAAAACGTACACCAAAAAGGGGGAGAGAGAAAAAAATCAAAATGCAGTAGAAGCTTATTATCTCAGTGCTACAGCAAGCCATTGCTTGAAACAAATGTTACTGGAATAGGTTGGAGAGATGAGTCAGCCGTACAAATACACCCACAAACAGCATGTACTCGTAACAGCATGACCAAGATGGTACTCCAGTCAAACTGGTCCTGAAACAAATCAGAGTAATACAGTACAAAAGATATAGTGGTGGTGTAACCTCCCTTCCCTGCAAAAGTAAGACGATGTGTTCTGTTTGACCCGATGATACCAATTTCAACCTTCCATCATGTGTACAGCAGGAAAAGTCTCAATACTATCGGCAAAAATGAAAGTTAAGACAAATACTCAATGTGGATAAGCTCTAAATTATATCTAGCTTTCCTTATTTCCTGTACTCCATTTAGCCTGTATGTTTATTTAAAAATTCAAATGGAAAAATTCTCAGTCACTTCATTCCTTTTAGATTTCATCTTTAAATGAACAGTATTTGGCTAGGCACAACTGTTTTGATTTGCAATCAAAATATCTGCATACAAGGTTTGAAGCAGACACTGTGTCTTTAAGCTGTCAGGGTTCTCCACACCAGTGACGGGGGGGGGGGGGGGGAGAGAATCCTTCAGCAGTAGAGACCTGGAAGACCAGTCATATTACATGGCAGGACAATGTGCTGAATCCCTTTCCTTGGAAAACAAGAAGAGAGCAGTGGAACACTTCCCCCAAAATCAACCTTTTGTTTATTTACCTATCTGTGGAGCCGTCTGTGTTAACAGGCTAGGAACTCTCCCAAAAATAATTGGACATCTAAACCAACGTGTAAATATTTCCTTACTGGCCCTGTGTGCTGTGATGGAGATTTTTTTTTAGCTGAAATGTTTGCCTACTATGAAAGCAAAACTGTTCTGTCAGTATTTAAAACTTGTTTTGGTCCTTGGCTTGCTGAGCCGTGAGTGGGTGCTGTGACAAAGACACCTTCTGTGTATGTGACTTTATTTGGAATGTTGTTTCACACTCCCTCTTCACCAAAGACTGGGAAACTCAGACCAGCCTTTGCTTCCTCTCAAAGCTTTCTTTGGAAGGGAAAGTGCTAGAAACTCGAGGTATTCTTGCAGTAATCTGTTTCTTTACAAGGATGAAGAAATAAGCACACCAGTCATCAGTACTTTCTCCCAAGAAGAAAACAGAGAACTCCCCCTTCTTTCTTTTTCATAATAGTAGAAACTAGGGTCACCTGTTGAAGCTGAATGGTAGGAGAATCTATACAAATAAAATTTGAATTGTGGCATTCACTACCTAAAGTTGGAGTGACAGCTGCCAAATTGGGTGGCTTTAAAGGGGGATTAGATCAACTCATGGAGGTTAGGACCATCAGAGTCAGTCAGGATGGTTATCTACCACTTGAAGTATGAAAGGCAGTGTGTTTCTGACTATGTGTTCCTGGTTGAGCTTCATGTAGACCAGTGGTTCTTAACCTTTGTTACTCGGATGCTTTTGAACTGCAACTCCCAGAAACCCCAGTCAGGACAGCTGGTGGTGAAGGCTTCTGGGAGTTGCAGTCCAAAACTCCTGAGTAACTCAAGGTTAAGAACCAGTGATATAGACAACTGATTGCCCCCAGGGCTTGCTCGCTGGTTGGGCCTTTGATCTGATCCATCAGAGCTCTTTTAATTTCGTAAGTATTGTTGGCCCTCACAAAACTCCAATCTGCTGCTTTTTTGTCTTTCCTTGCATTCTCTTAGAATCTGCTCACAACCTAGGAAGAAGATCCAGCTTGCTTTTGAGCTCCAGTACTTGGAAGAGTCAAGTGACTATCAGTGTTCATCGTCTCCCTTTAAGGACAAATTGTATAAGAGGCTAAAGGAAGACTCTCTGATCATCTCACATAAAAATGACTGTATGGAAGTGCCAGAAGATGGTTTTTGAATTTCATGTCATTATTATGATTTTACAAAAAATCACAGTGATGCCAAATCTACAAATGTACCTATTACTATTTTGATTCAGTTGTTCTGATAAGAAGAGAAATGCAGGAACAAAGCACTGAATATACAATAGCTGGTAAGACTCCTTGCTGAAAGGGGCAATTCTTTGTACATATTTCCCCAGAAGTAAGTCCTACAGAGCTCAGTGAGATTTACCTCTGAATAAAAATGTGCAGCAGTGGTTTCCAACCTTAGGTAACCCAGGTGTTATTGGTGAAAGCTTCTGGAAACTGCAGTTCAGGAACACCTGGGTTACCCAAGGTTGGGAACCACTGATGTACAGGATTGTGCTCGAAGTATGAGACCAAGTTTCTGTATTTCTACCTTCTAAGGTGCTCTGAAAAGAAATAAATAAAAGTGGAGCCTGGAAAAAGAAAATGAAAAGAATTCACACCTGTTAAGTTGGAAAGATTCCCAGAGTGAACAAGGATACTTTGCTACATTACTGAGTGGCCTACTTTTCTGTTTTCACTGCAACATCACCATTCCTGAACTGCAGAGATGGTGGAGGAAGAAGATTTAAAGGCAACAAACCCCCTGTGTTCATTTTAAGTGAAAGGGAAGTGATGAAAAATCCAAGCAATCCAGGACTCCTGGCTCAGGGTGCACAATTGTGGCTATTCAAATGTTCTGGACTGCAGTGCCCTGAATACTTTATGACTGTTGATGTTGGCTAGTGGTGGTGTGGGTTGTAGGATGCCAGACATCTGGAAGGCTATGATTGCCCATTCTTGCTCTGATATGTAAAGCAGTGATTGAGTGATAATGGAGTTCTCTCTGCACATGACTGGACTTGTGCTTATCTCCATCCACCTCCAGATACCCAATGATGGAAAGGTGTTATTTTTGCTTAAGAACATAACAGCCCTGCTTGACTAAATTGAAGGTCCATCCAATCAAGCAGCCATGCCTATAGGAAATTCACAAGTAGGACCGGATCACCAGTTCCCTCTCCTGCTCTTAATGCACCTGATCTTGCTATAAATACCATGACTACTAGACAAGGGTATAATGTGTCCATTGGAATAAGGTAACTGAAGACGTATTCATTTGTATCTGCATATGTGTGTGTGTGTGTGTACATATATGCACACACTGTATATAGCTCAGAATGCAAGCCTATGCATGGCAACTCATATATAAATTCCATCAAGAACTCCCTGCCAAATAAATATATGTAGGATTGCAGCCTAAGTCTGAGCCTGTGGTGTAGTGTTTACTTTTTTAGCTTCACGTTTGAGAGAAAAAGAGCTGCCACAGTTCTTACCACATGGAACAATAGCTGTGGGTTTCATTCAGTTCTATTAATATTCTTTCCATCAGGACTGGCTTTTGAAGCCAAGTTTAAAATTAGCTGGTTGCAGACTAGAAATAACAACCAATTTGCTCTCTGCCTGGCCTGCCCCTTTTCCCATGCCACTCCACCTTATTAATAGAGTCTAAATGCAACCCTGTAGTTTGCTGAAAGAATAAACAAGGAGTAAAATGTCAGCATGACAGGAATACTCAAGTGGGAGTGCAGGGGAGAAGTAAAAACAGAAGTAGGCCTTTCAAAATGACATGGTGGAGCAAAGGGTAATGGTGTAATCTGTTTGCTTGTTGATGTAGGATACAGTCGTGGTAGGAATGGAAAGCAAAAGGAAAGCATATTTTGGCTTCTGCCAATGGCCACCACCACTCCCTGCTTCCTGGGAAGAACATCACAAAAATGGGGAGACTAATTAAGCCACCCCCCATTCACTGGCCAAAGAAAGAGCATCCGAAAAAGAGACAGCCTTACCTTGTCATCCATCCAGTTTATTAAGCTGAAACTAAGGATAAACAGCTATATCAGAGGAAAAGTTAGTCTACGGAGCAGAACCAGTAAATAGGGACTGGTGCTCATTTGAGAAATGCTTTTTATCTTGAATATTCACACTGACTTCCAGCAGCAACATAAGTGATAACATACACACCGTTTTCTTCTTTTTAAATCTGTGCAGTTGCCCCTACTTTTTTCTGGACCCTTCCCTCTGCTGCCAGACTAGATGTTATTGAATACAGAAAAAAAATCTTGTTCTCTTTCCCACTCCTTCAGTATATACATTTTCCAAAGGTCTGTCTTTCCTTCTTCAAACTACTTACAAACCTCTACTTACAAACGTCCCTAGCTACAAACGATCCAACTTACGAAGAGCTCCAGCCGCAAAATTTTGCTTCGATTTGCAGCTGGAGCTTCAGCTTCCAAACAGAAAAAGGTAGGGGGAAAAGGCAGGAAATTCAAACCGTTGATGGTGAAGAGGTTGCTTTTTTGTAGCTCTTTCACCCCAATGGTTAGGAAAAGGCTTCCAGCACTGCTGCTACCACTGCCGGGAATGGATTAGCTTCAGCCAGAATGGATTGATTAGTTTTCAATGCATTCCTATGGGAAATGGTGTTTCTACTTAGGAATGTTTCAATTTACGGCCACCATTCTGGAACAAATTAAGTTCGTAAGTAGAGGTACCACTGTACTTGTACAAATGTAAAATTTATAGTTAAGGATAAATCACTTGAACCGAGACTCAGAGCAAATTCCCTGAAACCAATGGAAAGTATGTTAATAATAATTTAAGTCCCACTGATTTAATTGGATCTACTGTAGTTTAAGCATGAAATTGCACCACCAGAATCAAGCATCAAGCAAGGGCATCAGGATTTCAAATGAAGATCTGGTTTGCTTTAGAACAGGGCTGTGCAATCTGGAGCCCTCCAAATATTGTTGGTCTGCGACTTCCACAAGCTGTAGTCAGAACAACAAATGCTAGAAGTTGCAATGCAACAACTTTTAGATGGCCACAAGTTGCCAACTACGGCTTTAGATTTTCTGCAGCTGAGGACCATTGACCAAAGTGTGGTCTATTAGGCAGAGAACCAGAACTACAGCTGTATTTGCATTACCCCCATCAAAATTACAGGCCAGTCCAATATTTTGGTGAATCCAATCATACAGATATACCTGAACACAATCTAGCCTGTACCACATGAATTCTAACTGTATTCCTCTATACACATCTGTTTAGAAGTCCAAGTGGGGTTTACTCAGATATAACTGAATATAGTATTGTAGCTTAAACCTTCTGGAACTGGTGAACTACAATAGTCATTGGCCATTTTATAGTGCATATTAAGTGTTCTGAATATTTGAAAGTGCTAGAAAAAGTTAAAGCTTTCAGTGTGGCATGGACAAGCACTAACATAGAAGTATCAATGGACATCCACAAGTATACAGTGGAACCTCTACTTACAAATGTCCCTAGCTACGAACGATCCAAGTTATGAACAGCTCCGTTTGCAAAAGTTTGCCTCCACTTGCGAACAGAGCTTCAAGATATGGGGGAAAAAAATTTCCTGTCTTTTTTTGACCTAAGTTCATCTTAAGTCAAAAGAAGAAAAAAGAAAAAAATTCTCCCCCTAGTGACAGAGTACAGATCAACTGGCTTTGCATTAGTTCCTATGGGAACTAATACCTCTACTTGCGAACGACAACTTCTAGATAAGAACGAAAAACAGCTGGAACAGATTAACTGGTTTTCAATGCATTCCTATGGGAAATTTTGCTTCTACTTACAAACGTTTCAACTAATGAATGTTTTCTGGGACAAATTAAGTTCATAAGTAGAGGTTCTACTGTATGTGCATCAATATTCACTGTGCATGCACAAGACTTTCCAGATAAAGATTTAATTTTCTTGACTGAGAAGAGTGGGAAATCTGTGGTTCTCCAGCTGCTGCTGAGTTGTAGTTTCCACAGTGTTTCACCATTGACTATACTGGATAACCAAGACCCTTGGGAGTTGTAAGCCAAGAACATCTGGAGGGCAACCTTGATGTAAATCTTTTTGAAGTTCAAAGCAATCCTATATACACTTACCTGAGAGTAAAGCCTTTGGAACTCAACAGAACTTACTTCTGAACATAAGTGCACAAATGCAAAACAAAGACAACGTTAACAGGGCAACACTACCTTGGCCTGCATTTCATAAATCATGCTCAGAAAGTCTGACTGGAACACAGCACATCCATTAATGCATGCTTTGAATGGCATATTTCAAACACTGGCAAAGAAATAGCACTGAACACACCCAGACACCCAGAAAGACCAACAGCCTCAAGAGCTACAGGTTCACTAGTATTCAACAGTTAGGGAGAAGGCTAAATGAGGAGCCTTTTCACTGACATTTACCTTTTTCTGTGCAGGATTGTTCAGTGCAGTCGCTCCCAACCTTGGGTAACCCAGGTGTTCTTGGATTGCAACTCCCAAACACCCTGACCAGTAAAGCTGGTAGTGAAGGCTTCTGGGAGTTGCTATGCAGGAATAGCTGAGTTACACAAGGTTGTGAAGCACTGGTTTAGTTATGGAAAAATATTCAGTTCTGTGAGTTTTCTCCTTGCCATCTACAGTCTGGGAACAAGCTTGCAGAAACTGCTGGCATATATCAACACATTTGATGTGAAATTTAAAGAGGGGGAGCAACATCTGAGTTGTGGGGGGACATTCTTGAAAGCAACTAGCACAGTATTTTGCACCTTACTCATAGTTAAAAGTAATTCCTGTAGCAACTATGAAAGGTTATTCAAAGAGATAATATGGGCCACTTCTGAAAATGTCCAAGCCAGCAGCAAACTGAGGTAGCAGGAAAGACGGAGAGTGATGGCAGAATAAGAAACATAGGGAAAGTTTGTATCCCTTGCTGTTCTGGAAGATCAGCAGAGCAGTGTCCTCTACTGTCCAGTATACAGAAAAGCATGACATGCAATCCCTCAATTTAAGGGGAATTCATAAAATGTAGACTTTTGTGGGTAGTGGTGTCACACACTCCTTATTTTAAAGCATATATTACCATTTCAAGAATAATTTTCAGAGGGTTGGCCATGTTAGCCTGATACAGCAAAACAAAAACAAAAATTATTGTGGCATCTTAAATTTTATTTGGACAAATTACATTTTTTTTTTAAATTTAGCCACAACCACATATGCTTAATCAAATCACTTAATCCTTAAAAGTGCCACCAAATTACTTAGTTATAGTAACACTACATTTTAATCCTAAATGAAGTACAAATTTGATATTTAAAAAATGAAAAGACATCAGATTTAAGCAACAAGGGCCACAGTTAACTCAGATGTCTGCATGTAGGTCTATAATAAATGTTAGGCAAACATGGACATTTATGAAACAGATTTACCGACTCTACTATGTTTCTCTCTGTCTTTATGTGTGACATCTTATCTTTATTCTTAATATATTTCACTGTTTTTGTTTGTTTGTTTTATTTAGCTATTGGATATTTGGAATTATGTAAGTAGGAAGCTACCAGTACAACCCTATATAAAAGTAAATAATAATGATGTGCCATCAGGTTAACTCCAACTTATGGGAACCATTTCCAAGCTTCTGTAGGTACAAAGTTAAGCTGCTTAGACATTACTTGATTAAGTTCAGTGGAAATCCCAGGTAAGTGAGTAAGGCTACTAGTTCCAGACATATCCATCACTAATCATCCAAGTGCAGTTTGCCACATGTTCCTTTTTAAAATTATTGAAACAGTTTTAATATTGGACATTAAAAAACAGTCAGTGGGAAAAACATACACCTTCTCCTGTCATAGAGACGTAGTAATTGAGAGGCATAATCTATTAAATTTCTACCTGTTGTTCAGCTGCTTAAAAAACAAGGGAAAGTGTGAGAAATATAAACTGCAGCTGCAAAACAAGGAAAGAGGAAAGAAAATTACAGGAGATAGCCCAAACACCAAATGCCGCCCCATCCTTCAAATACATTTCTAAGGCAGAAGGAAAATCTCTCTGTACAAGGGCTGCTCAACACTTTAATTGCCAGAAAGAAGTGTGGCTTCTAGGAAGTTTACTTTCAGAACTAACAGGTTCTTCAGATGCCACAGAGGTTTCATTGCTGCCATGGAGATGTGAGAGGGAAAGATACGTGGGTGCTGTTAAGTTTTGCCGATGACAAGAAGGCCTTTCTGTCTTCAGAGATCGAGGGCCTGCCTGCCATGATACAGCATGGCAAATAAATAAGAACATTTTCCTTGGAAGGAAAGAGAGACAGGCCATTTTGGGATGAATCAAAACATGTCAAGAACATAAAAAGCCTCTTTCTTTAAAAAGCACAGCTCTAGCCTCTGCCTAGTTCAGCTCAGACGAGTGATGCAGCTACAGGCCCAAAAGAAACCCACACACCCCTGGGTTTCTTTTTCCTTCCAGAGGCCTTGTGTCTTTGTTTTAAATTCTACGGCCAGATACACGTCTCTTTTTCATTGGACTCTCCCAGAGGATGTTATGAATTCCCACACAGCTGCCCTTGCTCTCTATGCAGAGGAAAAGATGGCTGTAGTCTTTCTTTCAATCAGATGGATAACAGCCTTAGGGGGGCTTGATGAAGCTCCACACAAGTTCCTCTGCAGGATTGGAGAGAAAAAATGTCTCCGTTTATGAACTATTTCCAATGGCCGGCCATGGAAGACCATGGCCTGTCTTCTACCTCTCTTCTCTCACAGTACTGAGCCATTTCACAGTTACAAAATCAGTGGTAAACCTCAGTGTGTGAAAGAGAAGCACACTTTAGTTTAACCACATGCAGTCTGTGTGTATATTCAAATGAGCCATAGTTATCCTGGAAGGTCTCTGATCAGTAGGCACAATTAAAAAATAATAATTACTAAACAACCCCCCCCCCTCTTCAACTCTTAGTTTCATTTGCTTCACTAGTATTTGCATTTTTTACCTGTTGAAGAGATTAGTGATTTCAAAAGCTTGACCAAAGGGGGAGGTACTTTTTCCTTTGACCCAAAAAAGGCATATCCCAATTGTGGATTCTGTAATATATGCATAAAATGGATCAGTGGGTGGGGATGATTTTATCTGATGGGCCCCTTCTTCACAAGAACTCCTCCACAAAATACTAAGTGATAGGTTGCCACCATTAAGGATGATACACACTAGTCTGCACAGCTGGGGAATTCTAAGTCTTTCTGCCAAGGAACCCTTCCCTCAGATGAGCTCCCTAAAAAATAAATAGCAAGGCCCTTTGAGTGTCTCTATACTACATAATTAAAGCAATTTGATAACATTCTAAGTGTGAGGGCTCCAACCTACAGAATTCTGGGATCTGTAGTTTGGTGAAGGCCTCAGCACTCACTAGCAGCAAATTCAAAATACCTCACTGAACAACAAATCAGGAATCATTCTATAAGACAGACTCATGGCAGTTAAAAGTGTATCAAATCCCTATAAATATGTAATATATCTACACCTTTGTATCCTTTCCAGCAGTGGTAAGAGATCTCAAGGAGTTGGGGGGGGGGGTTTAGAAAGCCATGTGATGCCCAGAACTGGCTGCTTTCAATCATTTTTATTTTTAAAGAAGAAAGGATATGGGCCTTCTGGCTTTCTTTATTCTCTATTTTGGGGGAATGGAGGGCCATAGGGGAAAGTCCAAGACCCCAAAAGTGAAAATCATTTGCTATTGGAAGCATCTAGCAGCAGAAACAGGCCATTTTTAATAGAGCCCCCCAAATGCAAAAACAAAAACAAAAACAAAAAAACAAGCCTCTTTCTTCCCTATATTTTCTGACTTGCAAGGCCCCTGGAATGGTTTGGGTATCTGCAAAAATGCCCTACAAGGTCAGGCCACACATGCCAATCTCTCACCTAGAGATACTGTAGTTCTGAACTTCATTTTGTTACTTCACGACAGTTCTGCTTTTAGTGTCTGAGTGTCTGAGTGAGTGAGTGAATGAGTGAGTGAGTGAGTGAGAGAGAGAGAGAGAGAGAGAGAGAGAGAGAGGTCAGTTCATTATTTTCACTGAGGGGGATAGCTGTACGAAGCATAGATGCAATTTAGAAATAAAGCTTGTAGAACTAGACTAGCTGGTATTGCCTATCTATGAACAGTTCAGGTCATTATAAGAATGCTCTAAGTAAGATCTAGCACCCTAGCTCGCATTTCTCTCATCTATTGCATTGTGGCTTACCACCATAACAACAGTGACTGCCTTATTATGGACCTTACTAAGGGTGAGACCACACTGGCCTTTTTGGTGTGGGCTGGTGCAGTCTAAACAGAGTTGCTTGAAGTTCAGGGTGGAGCACGATGCCATTCGGTGAGACCCTTGCATCCAAATGGTATATTTTCCTCAACCAACCTCTGATACTTGAAAACTGAGGTACTCTCGCTCTCTCTGCAACTGCCCTTTGCCTAACTTCATATGTCAAGGTATCCACAAAAGCCCCTCTTATAAAGATTGTAACTCATGCGTAGGTACTATTCCACCTTCTTGGATAAAATTTAAATGCCATGCTATACTGAAACAGATGTCAGATTTTTGCATTTCACTTTCTATTGACAAATTATCTAATTCCCCTCCACCACAACCCATTTACTTTTCGATGCATAATTTACACTGACGTATGACCAGCAAACATGCCCTGCTTTCCTGTCTGCCTTCCTTCCTTAAAACGTTCTCTGTTGCATACAAGCTGTGTGGGCCCAGCTGGGTTTGCCATGCAGAGAACTGTACCTGTTTGAGTTGGCGGAGGTCAGAAAGAAGTTCCAAATGTACTGGTTTGTATGTGTTGCATGCAGCAAAGTTGGACCCAACTTATAGCAACCCTCACAGGGCTTTCAAGGTCAGTGACATATGTAAGAGATGAGCTGAGCAGTCCCCAATCCTTGTAAGTTTCTTCATGCTTAATTTTAACAATGTGTATTTTATTCGGACTATTTAATTTTCCAAATCATTTCCCCCCTCCCAGACCACAGGGTCAGATCAAAGAACCTGATGCTTCAACCCTGCCTAAGAGCCCTGCAGAACTTTATAGCCTTCTGGGGAAAAATCAGGAGCTTGTGTTCATCACAGCAGGTATTTATCCCAATTAAGGGTTAATTCCAGAATGAAATCAAACAATCATTTTCAATCATCTCAAAAATTCATCTGAGTATCACTGTATAAGTCTTTAAATTGTTGCAACAGTTCCAGGCAACATCAGCTTGTCTAATTCTACAAACTTTATTTCTAACTTGCTTCTATGTTCCATAAGTGCCAAAGTACTTCAGTGTTTGAAAACCACCCTAAAGTATTAAACCTATGTAAAAACTGTAGACACAAATGCTTTAAAAATATTTCCTTGCCACTTATGAAAAGTTTGCAGCTTATGACAAGTGTGATTGCCATCCAAACTTCTTACAACTATGGGAAGTTGCAAACAAAAATATAATCAAACAAAAAACCAAACTTGCAGGCAGAATTTAAATCATTAATTAATTTTAATTATGTTTCAAAATTACAGGAGCATACATTCTGAAAATGTAGGAACTTATAGCCATAAAGCCACATTTAAAAACAAAAGGCAGAGAATAAATCTCTAAATACCAAAGTTCACAAAAATAAAAAATAAGTTTAAGAAAATGACTTCCTTGCCCTCGAAAAATATTAGTAACACACAGAGAAAAATTATAGTCTTCTGTTCTGAAATCTTTAATGGCATTTACAAACTACAACAACACAAGCAAAATAGGAGAAGTAAAATTACACAAATTTCACAAATTAGGAGCGAGAAGCAGGGGACAATTTCAGAATTGCAGATAAGACACCTGCAACAGCAGCAGTCAGGGAATTACATTAATCACTCATGAAAACAGAAAGAATTGACCCCCCAAAATTGGAAAAATTAGAAATCCAAGGTTCAAGAAAAAAAATCGGAGGTGAGAATGAGCAGGGCATTGAAACAGTACTGTATATGGACCAGGGTGCCAGGAGTCTGTTTTTTTTTAAAAGGCTTTTTTTAAAAAAGGGATATTAAGAACTGTTCTTATCAAGCAAAGCAAAGTCGGCTATGCTATGCTATGCTATGCTATGCTATGCTATGCATCTATCTATCTATCTATCTATCTATCTATCTATCTATCTATCTATCTATCTATCTATCTATCTATCTATCTATCTATCTATCTATCTATCTATCTATCTATCTATCTATCTGCATATATACATGCATTCAAAATCACAATAAATTAAGATATTAACATTAACAACATTAATATACTGCAATCCTTGTTGGGTATGGTCCTTCCTAAAAAGCCATCTTGTAGAGAGTTTAAAAGACAACAAGAACCACCACACACAGGAAGCACTGCATCTGGAAACAAAGGTCTAGAGGGCTTGGCATAGCTAAGTCTGCATCCCAGTAGCCTCAGAGGACTAGGCCTTTTTGTAGGTGAGGGGCTACTTTATTTCCCGTCTAGGATGCACTGCCCCTACTAAGCAGCATTAAGTTCAGAGTGTTGAAAATACAAGATGGAAATTGAAGGCCCTGAAGAGCCAAATACGTAGTGAAGGGGGATCAGGGCAAGTTGCAGTGCTGGGGAACCTTCTGGAATGTTACCCTGGCAACTACTTAGCCTTCATGTAATGGTTGATTCTTCAGCTTGCAACTGGGCAAGGTCTATACTTGCCTTCCTCAACCTTATGCCCATTATGTCTGCTGGACTACAACCCCCATCATATCTCATGCTGGCTCAGGATCATGAGAATTGTAACCTTAATTACAAACTTGGAGGGCACCTGGTTAGAAGAACCTGACTAAAACTCCCCCCAGAGGGGGATTCTGGAAGTGAAAGTCCCCAAAAAAGTACTTTTTAAAACTCTGCTGGACAAACAACTTTGCATGCTTTTCCAGATCTAACCCATGGTACTTTCCTACCTTTCATTTGTAGCCAAATATGAGGTCAACTTTGTTAGGTTGCAGGCTTGACTCCACTAATTCATATACAGACATAGGGAAGTAATAGATGCTCATACAACCTAACAAAAACAAACTGGTCCAGATGTGGAGGGTGGAAATGAGCCACCAGCTGATATGCTCTGACCACTGGAAAAACTTACATTGATTCATGTAGGAAAATAATAAATAAAAGGAGAATTTCAAAGGCTGCTTTGAAAAGCGAGTTGTATAAAATAAAAATAACTAATGTTGATTCTGAGAGACAAATCAAGACCAGGCATGGATTTTTATTTTACCTTCTAACGTTTCCTCCTTCCGTATTTATTTTGGTCTTCCTGGATATGATAACAGGAGATAGGAACATTAAATATTAAGACTAATGGAAAAGAGAAAGGCTAAGGAATGAAACAGCCAACCTGGGATAGCTTTTCACCTTGCATGACCTGTTCTGTGTACATCAAGGTGCACAGACTGGCCTAGTTAAGGGAGAGATTTAAAAAAAATACCAGGACTGTAGCAGCAGCCTGAGATCACTGTAATTCACATTAGAGCAGTGGTAGTAAACATATAGTTCTCATTGCAGTAACAGAAAGCATAAGGATGTACGTATCTTCATTCTTAAATAAAGGGCACACAGAACAGTGCCAGGCCACCCTGTGCCCTTTTGGAGACTCCCCAACCAAATCTTTACCCAGGTACATCCCTGTGTCTGTGTATTGTTGGTTCTCTGTGAAGATCTCATCCCTGTGAATGGAAAAAAGCAAACAGCAAGGTCAGGTCCGAGACTGAATGGTACAGCTAGGGGTAGAAGGACACTAGCGGCAGTCTAAAGAGCTTGGCTCTCGATTTGGTTCTTGGTTCTCTTTTTCCCTCGTCTCGCCAGAACCATCTCAGTTGGTTTCCTAAGGCAGCCTCAAAAAGGGAGGAAAGGAGAGACTTTAAAAGGGTAATGGAGGCAACTGTCTGAGTCTTTGTTAAACGAGTTCTTTCTGACCTTTCTTTTCCCTTTGCCCATTGTGGTGTTCACCCAGGTCATGAATATTCATATGCTATTTGCATAGACCAAGGGGAGTGCTGGAGGGGCGGAGTCATGAGGTATGAAATCCTGGACACCTGCTGCTGGTCAGTGCAGTTATTATTTAACTACATGAGCTAATGGTTTGACTTGGTGTAAGAGATCTAGAGCTCCTTTGATATGAAAGGTGAAACTATGCATCATACTCATACATGTCCTCTTAAATGTTAACGTTCCAGAAACATTACTCTCACAAAACATGTTTTCTTGCTAACGGACAATCGTATAATAAAGCAAATTAATTTGAAAATTACAGGAGAAATGAGACCCTTGTGCTGTGACCATTAGAAATCTTTCATCACTTATTTAAGCAGTTCCCTCTTCTGATGACATGCTGACTATGATGTATAGTTTGATTCAGTCTAGAACACATGGTGAATTTCATCCTACAAATCCCAGCAACAACTTTCCAGCACTGAACTAGCCAGGCAGTTTCTCAGTCCTGCAATTCAGAGCTACTCACTACTCAGTTTGGATGGAGAATCTTGCCTTGCCCTTCCTGGCTATCAACGCAAATTGGGAACCTGGTTCAAGGGCAGGCATTTGAAGCTATAGAACCCCACCATTGGGCTGAAGGGGGGAGATCAAAGTATTCATACAATATTCTGGGAGTTGTGTTTTGAAAGAATCATTTTTACAAGCTTTGCTTCACATGCTTGGTGGCCACCAATGGACTGAAGGTTACACTGTGAAAGTAAGAATATTCCTTCTTTCTCAGTTCAGCATCTTAGTTTGGGTGTTAAATGTAAACATGTCAGCTTCCATTAGCAATTGTAGTCTGAGAACTATTAATGTTTGAGGAACTGTACTAGTACTGCGATTTTTCACTTGACCAGCTTTAGTGAAACCTAACATATGCTTGATGTGAATATTTCAGTTGTTGCTAATGTGGTGCTTTTTGTTTTTGTTTTTCATAGGCCATTTTTTTCTTAATGATAACCAAAATATTATTAGTTATACCTGCAGTGCAATACAGTTGACATAAATTTTAGCTATAAACTGCCACAAATTAAGAAATGAGTGTAGACATTTGCCATTGTCCACTGAATTGTTGTTGTGTCAAACAATTCAGTGTCCAGCAGCAAATGCCTGCACTGACTACTCAACTGCAGCACTTTGACATAAAGATTCATGTTGGTTGTGTATTAGCTGCATAAATATGCTACAAGATTTTGGTTATGATCACCGATGGTGCTGTTATTTCTGCCTGTCCCCCCCCCCCGAAAATCTCTGAACATATTTAAATGTGATTTAATATTAGCCACTTTGGAATGTTTCTAATATTAAAAGTTAAGAGTAAATAAAAAAACACACACAAAAAGTAAGTCAACCATAGGCTTGGGAAAGCCACTAGGCTTGGACACAAACTAAACTGAGTTCTAATTTTAATTTATTTATTAGAACAGTAGTAGGATTGCTTGCTGATACACAGTTGCACATTACATCTGCTGTAGCACAATTTGCACTAGCAGTTAAGAAGCTGAGGCTTTGATTTGTCAAGGATCATAATGCCACATAAATGCTGAATATTGTACAGTGGACTGACATTATATGTTATGACAATATTCTTAGACCAGGTTTTATTGGTTTTAATGTAATTACCTGTCTTAATTGGATTTTATATGCTACAGTAGTCAGAACATTGTAAAGGTCTATGGCCAGAAACAATAAAGGAAAGTAATACTCTCATTACATTCCTAGTCAATATCAGTCCCCCTCATACTGTTTTCTGCCCTATAGGAAAAAAACAAACTAGGAACTGCATTATGTGACCTCAGAATATAATATTCTATATAGGCTCTTCTTTTTATTGCTGATAAATGGAGGCCCTACCTGGTACGGCAGTAGTAACAGGTAATTTAACTCAATATAAGAAACAGACAATTCGGAAATGTATAAAACATGTTAGGTATGAATCCAATATCTTCAACTACTATTTTAGCCTGTTTTCCACCTTGAAGGCTAAATGTGTAACTTTGCAATAGTTCATTGAAAGAAAACAAGCTGGGCTCTGAAGCAGATTCATTGTTACTCAGGGAGCCTATTTGCAGATGATGGGATAAAAAAAATCATATTACGAGTATGCAACAATATTTGTTAGAGTGTTAGAAACTTCTTTTGCTACTGGTAGGCTAATACTAGGATGAAGCAAACCAATTCTGAAGTGGCATAATGAATGTGCTAATATAACAGGTTTTTCCTATAATTAGGTACAGTGAGACCACCACCCCAAGGAGTAGAGCTGGAGAATTCGGAAAGAGTAGCATTTATTTTGTTGTTCTTGCATCTTAATACAAGTTGCTTGTTGTTATAACTTTACCATCAGGGAAAAGAGCTGTCTGCAACAAAACAGCTTGGATGGGTTTGGTACCAACTGCTGTGACTCGAGTAGCAGGGAGGACGTGCCACCTGTCACTTCTCCTCAGGCAGCAGAATGTCCTGTGTCAGACCTGCAATATAGTCTTAACCTGGATGCATCTCAATTCACTGTACATGAGAAATAAATTTATCTATTTCTGAATTACACTTTGAAGCATGTAATTATCATTTAGAGCCAGTTCATTATATTTATAAACATCAGTCACACCCCGGTCCAAACACAAAGCTGGAATCCCAGCTGGGAATTAAACTTAAAACATGAACAAATAGGACTTATTTTCCAGTTAAAGTGCAGTAGAGCAAGGTGAATATGCTAAGCTCATGCAATGGGTGCAACCTCTAGGACACAGCTGTGTGGGCATGGTCAGCCTCCACCGGCAGGATGGGGCTGGCAGCATTTGGGTTCCCTGGCGCAGACGCCACGGGCTCAACTTCGGGTTTCAAACACGCGGGAGCTTTATTCACAGTTGCAATACAGCCTTGCAGAATCCTTGCACCCTGGAGAGATGCAGGTTGAGAGACATTCACCAGTCCTTGGGGACCTTCTCCTTCAGTGGGGTTCTCAGTTAACCTTACTGAGTGTCCCCACGGTCCTAGTCTGCCAGAGTAAGATTTCGCCAGGCTCAAAGAAGGTTTGAACTGTCCTTGATAGAGGCTCTGGCTGACCTGCCCATCCTTCCCCCCCCCCCCCGGTCCTTGTCTGACCAGGAAGGCTGTCAATTGTTCCTTGGGCAAGAGGGAGGTCATCTTGCTCTCCCAGCTCTGTCCAGCAGTAGCTTTCTCTGGGGCATCCACCCAGGCCCCTTATTCTTCCTCATCTTCTTCTGTCAAACAGCAGTTTCCTAAAGCCCGTCTTCACTCCTTTTTCTCTGGCTCCTTGCTGCCCCGGGCAGGTGTCCCTTGTAAAGCTGCTGTAGCTTCCCCAGCTGCCTTCCCTCCCTCTTTCCTTGGGCCTTCACCTTTTTCCCCAGGCTGAGCTCTTTCAGCCATCTTAAAGGAGCCTGACAGCTCATTGTGAGCCTGCTGCCTATCTGATACACTCACTCCCCTCACTGGCTGCTAGGCCTGTCAAAAAGATAGGATCTTAAAAAGACAATTTCTCCTAAGGTCATTTACCTCAGAAGTTCACACACCTTGTCCTATCTTTCCACTCAAGGCCCTCCTGGGTTTTCAGTTGAAAGCTTCTTTGGAGGACTGGAGAACTGAGTTAGGTATGAAAGGGGATTGGGGACTGTTTTTGAGGAAATCACTCCCAATCATGTTGGGATCCTATGGTAATGTAAGGAAAGTTCACAAAGGAAAATTCCCTTTGCTTGGAAAAGTTCCTTCATAGAGAACTCACACATAGAACCCACACACACACACAAACACACACACTGACAGCTGAGAGGAATAATACCAAAATTAATCCTTTGAAGTTTTCCTCTTAAAGCAGATATTGTGTCTCCTCATTGTTCAGGGGGGAGAACTCATGGTTCAGGGAGACTTTTCAGGTGACTTTGGGGGGAAGGAAAGGATGGGAAGCCTTCTTGTCATGAAATCCTTAAACAAATCTTGAAAGTCTGACTGCAGCATCTTCATATGTTCCAGAAAACTGTTGTTATCCAGCCTCCCAAATCCACCATGTATTTAAAGATATGTTATGGATTCCTTTTCTCTTTTAAAATCAGGGCCAGCAATTTCAGAGATGGACTATGCAAGCTGTGTGGGCAAAGTGTTTATGGGCTCAGATAGTTCCTTTAAATTTTGATGTTTTAAAAATCAGTATACTAGTCCCCTCAAGCACTCCCTCAAATACAAACACATCTTCCTTCTACCTACAGACTTCTGGCATGCTACTGCTGTGTGGGAAGGGATTAAAAGTCATGTAGGTGAAGAAATTTTAAATTAGATGCCAGGCTACAGGCAAACCAGCATGGGAAAGTGATCTGCCTACACCCGACCCTGCACCTTCAATAAACTGCATTTGGAGGCATCACAGTGGGTCTTAAGTTTAATTCTCATAAGTGATGGTCTGTCAGCACAGTAAGGCCAAAGGGAGTTGAAATGCTGGAATTATCAACTGCCAGTAATGCTCTTTTGAATCCCACATGAGACAGATGGGTCAGTTTCTGTGCAAAATAAATGGAGAGCATATTTCACAGCAAGTGCAAAATAGGAGCTCTGTTTTGTTTTGGCAGGCAATGAATCTAGTTCTTTACACCGCTTGTAACACAAGTGCTCTTTTCTGGGCACCCTGAGACCTGATTCAATGCATATCTAGTTGTAAATCCATCCCCTAATTTCAGTGATGCTTACTAGCAGGGAAGGCTTTCTCTTTTAATTGTCTTATTCTCTGTCTTGTTAATATTTACATATCCCCATCTTTCTTTGCAAAGTAGGATACACCTGCAGAGGGAAAAATATCTTCCTGAATGCAGATAACTAGCCATTTATTGGATTCTTGGACTGGTAGATTCCTAGCCCACAGTTTTAGAGGGGGGTACAAAATGGCTTCTACCCAAGCATTAATAGGCCTCATCTTCTAGTTCTAGGCTACAGACCTTCAAGGTGAGGGGTTGGAACTGAGGTCATACCCTTGGGCAGACTGAGAAAATAGCCTCAGGCAGATGTTGGGGGGCACCTATGTCCCAGCGGTCTCTCTCTATTGGACAACAGCACTGTACAGGCCATAGAACTGCTGGATAACTCTGTGGTTTTTGTATTTGGCTATGGAGTCAAGGGTGGGAGTTTGATTCCCCACTGGGCCTCTTTGACAGGGACTGGACTCAGTGATCCATAAGGTTCCTTCCAGCTCTGCAGTTCTAATGATGATGATGATGATGACTATTGGTCCCACTAAACAATTTCTGGTTCATGATGAAGGGTCCCACCCTATCCTAAATGCCTCTCTTGTCATCTTCTGCATGTGGACTGAGAAGGCACTATCTTGTCCAGCAACAAATTATATTCTGCTTCTGCCTTCACAGTATGAAGTGAAGTTACAATATGTTGTTGATTCTTCGTCCTGCCCCTGCCCCCACATCAACACGATGACATCTCAAAGTTCCCTACAGGATGAGGGATGCCAAGGCCCTTGTACAACATGTTTTGCCATAATGATGTTAACCATCATTGTATACTCATCGTTCTCAACTTTAAATATTGTCTTTTATTGTTGCCTTGGGCCCTTTTCAAGGAGAAAAGTGGGGTAAAAATGTTTTAAATAAAAATAAAATAATAAATAAATATTATGCCTCTCACAGAACCTCACCTCATTTTTTTAAAAAAGAAAAAGACAGGGTGGACAAGATTTATTTAGAGCAGCACTGGCTAAACATTGGGTGTAGAAGCATTTCTAGTTTAGGCTTTCTGTTTACTGTACCAAGTGTGCAGATTACAGCAGCCAGTAAGCTTATTATCAAGTGACAAGAAATATTTCCCTCCAGGAAGACTCCCTTCATATAGAATGCTAGGTGGTGAAAGAGAAGGGTGAGGGCTTGGAGTTGGCCTCCGGGTTCCCTGAGCTCTCCCTCTAACTAAAAAATAGAAGCAAAGGAGGAAAATGCAGGCAAAGAATATGGCTGCCATTTTCAGGGAAAGGCTCCCACTGCACATTTTTAGCACTCCCACTGAGTTTGCTGGGAGAGGATTTACTGGCCCCAACTTCAGACAATAATGTTATTTCAGTGTGCAGACAAGGTCCAGGTTTAGCCCAGTTTTAACCAGGCCTTCAACTGCAACAACAACACCATTTCCCTCCAAGATAGGTTAAGGGCTCCCACTGGCTTCCAGTTCATTTAATGAAATGTTGCACAATGGCTTATGCACTCCTCTGCAATGGGTATTTCATGAGCCGTTCACATTTTCAAAAGATATGATGCATGGCAGAGCAACTATCACTCAGAAAGCAAAATCTAAAATATCTGATCAGTCACATGATGGGTGGGGTGGGGAGAGACTTTAATTCACTTGTATTAGTGGTTGTTGTGGGTTTTTCGGGCTCTTTGGCTGTGTTCTGAATGTTGTTCTTCCTAACATTTCGCCAGTCTCTGTGGCCGGCATCTTCAGAGGACAGCACTCTGTGCTCTGGTGTAGTTGGCTTGGGAGTGCCTGCATTGGGAGTGCCTGTGTTGGGAGTGCCTGCTTGGGAGCGCCTGCGTTATTTCCATACTTTCACTTGTATTAACTTGCCATTTCTACCAGAAACAGATATGTTGCCCATGGGCTTCTGCCCTCCAAAAAACTACCCATTTCAATCTCTGAATCTTCCTAGGCAAGGATCCCCTGCAGTTACTGCTTTTACACATTGCCATTTTGTTTCTGCCTCCTTTTTCTTTAAGAACATCCACAACGTAACAAAAGAAACTTGTTTATTGCTCTTTATCGGAAAGTGCCACCTAACAAAGTTTTCACTTGCAGTTTTAGGCATACAAATAGGTCTTATAAAAAAGTGTCAACCCCAGTGATGGGGAACACGTGGGGAAATGTGCGTCAGCTCAATCTATTCCCAAAGGGCCCTTTTTGGTCCACCTCTAGGGCTTCTACCTTTTTGGGTCAGACCGGAGCCACTCCTCAGGAAATGTAAGGGTCACTTTAAGAGAGATCACTCCCCTTAAAGTGACCATTGCTGGCACCATTGGAACTACTCACCTTTGCAGGTGTCGGGTCACACCCTTCCTGAGCTAGCCAGCCAGCCTTTAACATATCTCTTTGTTAGGTGCCATCAAATTGATTCTGGCTTACGGCAATTCTAGTAGGGCTTCCGAAGAATGTGAGAAAGTTACAGGCTGGCTGTACCAGTGATGCTGGATGTGGTGCTGGAGGAGACTCTTGAGAGTCACCTGGACTGCAAGGAGAACAAACCTATCAGTTCTAAAGGAAATCAACCCTGAGTGCTCACTGGAAGGACAGATCCTGAAGCTGAGGCTCCAGTACTTTGGCCATCTCATGAGAAGAGAAGACTCCCAGGAAAAGTCCCTGATGTTGGGAAAGTGTGAAGACAAGAGAAGAAGGGGATGACAGAGGACGAGATGGTTGGACATTGTCATTGAAGCTATCAACATGAATTTGACCCAACTCCGGGAGGCAGTGGAAGACAGGAGGGGCTGGCGTGCTCTGGTCCATGGGGTCACGAAGAGTCAGACACGACTAAACGAGGTACCAGTGATACTGCCCGCGAGTTTCCATGACCAGCGGGGATGTAAACCCAGGTCTCTCGAAGTTCTAGTCAACGGGGCTATTTCTCAATTAACGTGAATATCATTTTAGCGGTTACTTTGTCAAGTACGGAAACAGATCCATCTCGTCTAGTAGGCACCCACGACGATGCGTTTTCGGGCTAAGCCTGCAATCGCCGCAACCCGTCGCTAGGTGGCAGAACAGGGGCGAAGTGGAGGCGGTCCGGTTTGCGCTCTCAAAGTTTCTTCCGGGCTGTACAAACCCGAGCGGGTGTCATGCTGAGTCACTATCGGGCAGAGAGGAGCCTCTTTCAAGCGCCGGGACGGCCGGTTCTTTATTCCCCTACGGAAATAAAGCGGGGTGAAATCCCACCCTTCCTGCCTGGTGCTCTGTAGAAACGACCCTGCTTAGGGCAGGATCCTGAGTAGTGAAATCATCCGGAGGTAATTGACATCGGCTGGGTTAGTGGCGGTGGGACTCCCTCCGGCTTCTCTCCGATGTAAATCCTTTTCTGTAGGATTCCGTAAACTCGCTTCCCATTCCTGAAGAGCCTCGCTTTCAGAGAGAAGCGTGGCTGGTTCTTTTGCCGTAGATCTGTTTGAATAGCTCGGTTTCTTCCGCTGCGTTGTTTCCATACTTTCCGGTAAGTATTGCATATATTAAGGATGGGAGAATGTGCGGCTTTCCCGGTGCTATTGTTGGGCTCCCTTTTCCCGCAGCCTGGCAGCGGTGAGGATGGTGGGAAGGCAGGAGATCTGTTAAACTAAATCATCTTGTCGTATTAAGATTTCCCTTTAACGCTTAAATGATGTGCATAGTGAACTATATTACAGCAGTGTGTAAGCTGCATTGATTCCCTCTCCAGCGTTGAATGAATACTGTCACTCAGTTTTTCTTTCTGCCTTTTTTTTCTCCTTAGCTGTCTCTGCTGAAGACTTTTTTAAAAAAACACACCTATGGGGTCCAAACTGTCTGTGGATGATTCAGTGCGTGTGGTAATAGTCGGAGGAGGCTTTGGTGGCATCGAAGCAGCCCTCCAGCTACAGTATTGGCAGATCCCTTTTGTCCTTGTGGATATGAGAGACGCTTTCCATCACAATGTGGCTGCCCTCCGTGCCTCTGTACAGAGTGGTAAGGTCTCCTTTGGTTTTTGAGACCATCTTTCTCCTACCGGGCATGGCGGCCCACAAGGGTTTGGCCAGACTGCCTGGAATTAACTGTGTCCCCCCAATGCATTTGGAAGGCGAGAGGTGATGAAAAGGTGCTTTCCATCTCTTCTGGGTGTTTGTGTCCCTGCCTTCATTCATTACGCTTGGAAGTTCATAAACTTGGGGTGATGGTTAATGGGCCTGTGAAAACAGAACCCTTAACTGAATGATTTGCCTACTGTATGAACCTGGTTTTGTAACTGAAACGATGGGCATGTCTTCCAGTGCAAGCAATCTGTGAGCTCAGCTGGCGATTTGGCCACTTTTTTCTGTGATTCAGAAGACTCCTCCCTCTCCTGGCTGTTTAAACACTGCAAGAACATGCTTGTATTTTTATTATTATTATTTAAATCAGAACAGAAGTACAAAGAAACAAAAAAAATTACATAACAATATAAAGCTAAGAAAAAACTTCATATGTGCAATTACACAAGCAATACACTCCTCCCACTGGGATCACTTGGAGAATGTGCTTGCTCGTATGTGTTCATTCTTCACTTTTTTAATTCAAAACAGAAAAAAAATGAAGGTTTGTTTTTTAAAATTTTAATCTGTTTAAGGGATTGGTAGGAGTGTTTATACTCATGCCTTCGGTTAGAATGCAACATTTGGGCATCTAATTTCCAAAATGTTTTTTCTTCACTTCCAAGCTCTGGCTTAGCCCCACCTCCACCCCAAAGGTCTCACCCTACCATTGGATGAAGTAGGGTGAAGTAACTGCTCCCACAGGGTTATTTCAGATCAGGAAGGCTTGGCAGCCAGGGAAGCTGCAAAAAGATTTTTTAAATATATGATATAAGACAGAAAAGAGAAACAAATGCAGCAGTCTTTGCTGCCCTGCAGTGTTGGGAGCCTCAGAGAATGTGGTGAGCCATGAAGATTACAACTAGAGCTGAGCTGATTTTCCACAGAAGAACATTGGAGGTGGTGAATCTATCGCAACTACTGTTGTCCTCCAGTTTGTAGTGCCAGGCTTCTTGAGGAAACCTGATGGAGTTTGTGGAACCAAAGTACTGCGGAGAAGGGGTAGATGAAAACTTGCCCATAGTACTTTTTTTTAGTGCCCCACCCAGCCACCCATATTGCCTTTGTGCCAAGGACTCCATTGAAGCCATATATTACCCACATAGTTGGTCATCTGTTTGAAGCAATGCTGCTGGCTATTTATTGCAGAGGAAGAGGTGAGAAGCCACCATGTAAGATGGGGTGGCAATATTTTGCATGCTGCTTGCCTCAGGAAGCAGGAGAGCTTGCCCTCTCTCCTCATTTGTTCTCTTACGTTTCTGTTCTGTTTTCAAGTGTTGGTTGCACATTCTTTCCTTTTTAGAAATTTAGGACTGAGGCCAGATGAGTCCCAAGCATGATGGGTTCAATTTGTTGGACACTCAGTGGCTTCAACACATATTTTTGTAGAACAGAATTATAAATAAACATAAGCACAATCTTATGGTGCAGTTTTGTGAACCTCATTTGCTTGATGGGATGGAACTTAAACTGGTATGTGGTTCCTGCCTGCAACAGAAGGGCATGGTTAAGAAAGTGATTTAAGATTCCAGGAAAGGGACACATTGTTCCAGTTTCATTCTTTCTAAGAAAAGTTAGCTTTTTCTGTTTCTTTGTTTTCAAACACCTCTCCATGCAGAAAACGCTGTGCATTTAGAACAGGAGTGGGGTTGCCCATTCAGGTAATTTGGGCTTACCCAGAAATCCCACATGTTGAATGTGACATATAGGATTTCTGGGCATTGACATCCAAAAGTTCGTTAGGCCAAATTTCCTGTACCTTCTCTCTTGACCTAGAAACAAACAGAGGAGGGAATAGGCTGGACCAGAACTTGCCTGTTGTCATTTTTTAAAAACCTACCATGGAGTAGTTTTTTTTTGTAGAGCATTCAAAATATGACTTCTGCACATCTGCATTCAAAATAATATGAGCACCAATGAAATGACTGTGTCTTGCTGCTTTACTCCAGCTCTCTTACTGCTCATATTTTCAATAATGTGATTTTGCAGGCTTTGCAAAGAAAACCTTCATCTCCTTTTCTACGACCTTTAAAGACAGCTTCCGGCAGGGCAAAGTAATTGGAATTGATTTGGAGAAACATCATGTCTTGTTGAATGATGGTGAAGTGAGTGCACCTACACCTAAAATGTAGTGGTATCTAGTGGGCACTAACTGCGTGAAAGGCCAAGCCACTGATCCTCTTATATTTCATTCCAGGAACTTTCTTTTTCTCATCTGATCCTTGCCACAGGAAGTGATGGACCTTTCCCTGGGAAATTTAACAGACTCATTGACATGAAGGCTGCTATTCAGACCTATGAGGACATGGTGAAGGAGGTGATATTAAATATTTCTTTCATTGATGAAAGGTGGTTCATTTGTCATTAGCCCTTTCACGCTGTATATGAGTGGTCCTAGGCTGAATAAGGCATGTAGTAGTGCTGCGGGTTAAACCGCAGAAGCCTCTGTGCTGCATGGTCAGAAGACCTGCAGTTGTAAGATCGAATCCACGTGTCGGAGTGAGCTTCTGTCGCTTGTCCCAGCTCCTGCCAACCTAGCAGTTCGAAAGCATGTAAAAATGTGGATAGATAAATAGGTACCACCTTGGTGGGAAGGTAATGGTGTTCCATGTCTAGTCATGCTGGCCACGTGACCACGGAAACTGTCTTTGGACAAATGCTGGCTCTATGGCTTGGAAACGGGTATGAGCACCCCACCCTAGAGTCGGACACGACTGGACTGAATGTCAAGGGGAACCTTTACCTAGACTGAATAAGCAAAGAGGCCACCTATTTGAGGCACAATAGTTGTTCACTTTGATGTATTCTTGCAGTTCAATACAAGCTGTGAATTGTGATGTCTTGGGTTTTGATCATACTGCCTTGAACTAACTGGGTTTAGGTAAAGATGCTCTTCTCTTGGGCTTAACCCACCTACCATCTTATTTGTTCAAAAGTAAGTTCCATTGAACTCAAAAATACTTTTTAAGACTATGGTTGCAAACTCCTGAAATGGAACTTTGGATTTAAACCATGGAGACCACAGTTCACTCAGACATGAAAAGTTGTGGAGACTGCAAACATGTACTTGCATGTACAGTAAACTGAGGTTGACCCCACTGAATTGGTAAGGCATATGTTTAAAACTGGAGGGAGAAATGTGAGTGTGCTAGTCTAATGTTGTGTTTTCAAAGACCGTCCCACTGAAGGCACTGTACAACTTATGAAGGAAAGAAATTGAAGTGGTTAAACAACATCTGACAGCTTCTTGTTTCTCCTTTTGGCACTGAAAGGTTCAAAAAGCTCCTCGCGTAGTAATTGTGGGTGGTGGTTCTGCTGGTGTTGAAATGGCTGCAGAGGTGAAGACCAAGTTTCCCACCAAAGAGGTATGAGGTAAACCTTAACACTATAGTCATCCATCTCTATCTGCTTATCATTTCATTATGCTGGTTGTTTTCAATTGAACATAGTAAACCTCTTTTCAAACAAAGTGTTTATAAATTTGGGGTGTGTAGAGGTTTGTAGGATCTCCTTTTTTAAACTCAAACCCTGACATCCCACAGCTGAACCCTACTCTAAAATAGGTATGCTTAAGATCGAAGAACCCAACATTCAGATACCAGAACTGAACAGAGCTGAGAGTTATTCCACACAAACCTCAATTCTTGGATACTCAAAGCTTTATTTATTTTAGCAGTATAATTTGATGTATTGTTGTTGGGTGTATTTAGTAATGTGAAGTAAGTAGAAGTCATAAATGAACAGGTAGCTTACCTGTAACTGTTTTTTCTAGTGATCATCCTTGGAACATTCCAGATCCTAAAGAAAACCATTAGACCAGCACCTGTAGTAGACATGCTCCCACACTTAACGATCAGCCCTCTGTACCCCCAATCTACTGCTGACAAGGAAAAATAGTAACACAACAGACTTGAGGGGAGGATGGGTAGGTGTGTGAATTCACAGATGACTACTCAAGGAACAGATGTCGAGCTGGATAAACACATTGGCAAAGCAGCTACCATGTTCTCTAGACTCACAAAGAGAGTATGGCTTAATAAGAAGCTGTCGGTATATACCAAGATCCAGGTCTATAGAGCCTGTGTCCTGAGTACACTCCTATACTGCAGTGAGTCCTGGACCCTTTGTGCACAGCAGGAGAGGAAGCTGAACACGTTCCATATGCGTTGTCTACGATTTTGGTATCACCTGGCAGGACAAAGTTCCAAACAGAGTAGTCTTGGAACAAGCTGGAATTGTTAACATGTATACATTACTAAAACAGTTATGTATACGTTGGCTCGGGCATGTCGTGAGAATGGCTGATGGTTGGATTCCAAAAGATCTCCTGTATGGAGAATTAGTGCAGGGAAAGCACCCCAGAGGGAGACCACAGCTGTGATACAAGGATATCTGCAAGCAGGATCTGAAGACCTTAGGAATGGACCTCAACAGATGGGAAACCTTGACATCTGAGCGTTCAGCCTGGAGGCAGGTGGTACATCATGGCCTCTCCCATTTTGAAGATTCCCTTGTCCAGCAGGCCGAGGCCAAGAGGCAGTCCCGAAACCAACAAAATTAGGGAGCTGGGCAGGGGACAGATTATGTTTGCCTTCAGTGTGGAAGGGATTGTCATTCTTGCATTGGCCTTCTCAGCCACACTAGACGCTGTTCCAAGTCCTCTATTTAGAGCATGTTACCACTGTCTCTCAAGATTGAAGGATGCCTAATCTAATCTAACTCAAAGAATAACAGTTATAGGCAAGTAACCTGTTCTTCTTTGCGGTCTCTGTGAATTACACATGTGGGTGACTGCTTACCGGCTTGTGGGATGTCGCACCAACACAAGTGAAATTACTGCTCTGCCAAATGTAGCACTGAATTTCACTCTGACTTCCAAACTGTAATGTTTGATGAATGTTGAGGGTAGTGTTGCTGTTTCACAAATGTTTCTTAATTGAATTTCTTTGGGGTCAAAGGCCTATCTTATGAGTAGAATCAGTCTCCAGTAGCACTTCACCATCTTGGTGTCTAGTGGTTGATGATTCTGTTTGGAGTTCCTGTAAGTTGTTTTACAGAAAGTTACTACCAGAACTGATGTCACTTGTGTGGATATAGAATCTGCTGCCTATAATGACATCTCCCACAATGGAAATTTAGCTGGAATTGTCGATTCTTTATGGCAACCTTAGTCAATTTGCAGGACATTTGACAGGTTGGAGTCTGATGCCCCTCACAAAGGCAGCACAAGCACTTTGAATGTCTGTCATTGAGGGGGATCTTGTTAGCACATGTGACACACTTCGGGGCCATTTTTTAAAAAAAGAAGGCATGGAATACAACTACAGTGGTGCCTCGCATAACGATGTTAATTGGTTAAAAAAAACGTTATGCGAAAAAATCGTTATGTGGAACACCATTTCCCATAGGAATGCATTGGAAACCGGTTAATCCGTTCCAATAGGCACGGATTGCTGTCCTTAAGCGAAAAAACCCATAGGAAACATCGTTAAACGATACAATGTTTCCTCCATTGGAATGTATTGAAGCCGACTCAATGCATTTCAATGGCTTTGCGAAGTCAATTTTTGCAAATTTAAGTGTGTCATGAAAGGGTCAAAAATGGTTTTAAATGCTTAGATTAGCTTCTGCACCCTCTAAAACGGATGCAAAAGTTAATTTGGCTTTGATCTGACTTTTCGTTAATTTTTTGTGAATTGTTTTCCCCCTTTGTTTGACCCTTTTATGACACACTTAAATTTGCAAAAATTGACTTCGCAAAGCCATTGAAATGCATTGAGTCGGCTTCAATACATTCCAATGGAGGAAACATTGTATCGTTTAATGATGTTTCCTATGGAAATTGTTATGTGAAGCATGGTCCCAAAATCGCTATGCAAAAATCGCCCATAGGGAAAATCGTTATACGAAGCACAATCCGACTCTGAAAAAATAAACGTTAAGCGAAAAAATCACTAAATGAAGCAATCGTTATGCGAGGCACCACTGTATCTATACATATACATATACATACACACACACACACACACACACACACATACATATATATATACACACACACACATATACATATACATATATACACACACATATACATATACATACATATATGTAAGGGAAGAATCTAGACCAGTGGTCCTCAACCTTTTCCCAAATGTGGGCTGGTTGGGGTGGTGGCGGCACGCTTGCGTGGGTGTGGCGCACTTGTAGGGGTGGTGGTGGATTGCGCATGCATGCATGTGGCGGTGCTAGTGGGCGGGCTGCTCATGCACATGCGCTTGTGAGCTTGCAAGGGGGCCTTGTGTGCTCTGGGGGGATCATGCGGATATGGGTGGGGACGCTTGCAGGAGGGCAGGAGATCTGTGTCCATGGCCTGGTTGTGCCTAGGCCATGGACTGGGGGTTGGGGACCCATGCTCTAGGCCAGGGGTCGTCAACCCCCAATCCATGGCCTGGTGCTGATCCATGGGCTTGTTGCAACTGGGCTGCAAAAATTGATCTCCACCCCCTGCACGCATGCTCAGGGCTGTGTGTTGCACCTGCAGGAGGTATGTTGCACCTGTGTGTGGCACCTGTGTGTGGCACGTGAGCACAACATGCCCCCTGGGTGTGACATGCCCACCACAGGATGGGGGTGCCCCTACCTCCCCCGCACATGGAGCTCACTCCCCCCAAGCGGTCCAAGGCCCTAAAAAAGTTGGGAACTGCTGCTCTAGACAATACTCTGAGATGTTTCCTCAGTGGAAGTTGAAAGGGAACTAAGAGCTGACCACTAAATGTGAGAGCATACATACTAACTACAGAGAGCTGGTCTTAGGGTTTCTTTATGCTCCAGAATGTTCTGAGGAGCTTCACAGAAGCACAGAACGACTAAACCTACCAGTGTATCTATATTTACCTATCTACTGCTGAAGAAAGCTTTGAGTAACCATGAAGGGGGGGCAGCTGTTGTGCCTTGCTTGTGAACTATTGTCATTGGTGGTGTGATTGGTGAGAATGGCCTAGTTTAGTGCCTTATTAAAACCTGGCTGCTCACTCACACCAGGTTTCCAGAGCTCTATGATAATATCTTTCTTTTGCTTTGTGGTTTGTGGGTTTAGAATAAGTTACATGAATTGTATAAGACTAGATTTCTATTGGGGCAAAAACTCCACATATACAGTGGTGCCCCGCAGTACGACGACTTTTTTGCGATCGCGATAGCAATCGTAAATATATGGTTCCTGTGGGGGAAATCCGCTTTACGATGATTAGGTCCCTGATTTGGGAACCGTTTTTTTGCTGGACGACGATCTTTACACCTGATCGTCGGCTTCGCAAAATGGCCTCCTGCTGTTTTCCGGACCGATTTTCACACGACGATGATTAAAAACAGCTGATACGGCAGTCCAAAAATGGCTTCCCTATAGAGGATCTTCCAATTTCCCCATTGGAACACATTAACCGGTTTTCAATGCATTCCAATGGGAATTATTTTTCGCATGACAATGATTTCACTGTACAGCGATTTTCCTGGAACGGATTATCATTGTCATGCGGTGCACCACTGTATAAAGGTCATCTTACAGCCACTTGCACAGCTGCTGTCAGCTTCAAGGGAGAAAACATCTGATTTATTTATTGTGTGATTACTGTTTCATGCACAAGTACCCCAACACGATTCTGATCCAAGTATTGCAATAAGCACATCACTAAACTGATATTGGCATGTGATGATGGGTCTTTGCGGCTAATGTTCACCAGTTAAGCATCTCGATGTTTATGTCCCCAGGTCACATTAATTCACTCAAAAATTGCATTAGCAGATGTAGAACTCCTCCCCAGAGTCCGACAGGAGGTGAAGGAGACTCTTATACAGGAAGGGGTACATCTTGTGTTGGGTAGGTATAAAGTTGACTTTGTTTTAAGTCTCTAATATTTCAGGAAGAATTTTGGTTTTCTTCTGAATGAGAAAGGCTACAAATGACTGTTGCAGGACACATTTCTGTAGATGTTTCAGGATTAAAGGCTGCTTTATATGATAATTATTTTACTCATGCATGATCACAGAGCCTAAGATACAATGCATTCCAAATGAATGTAACCATGTTTTCTGTACCAGCTTATATTTTAAAGTACAAGCAGCAAAATGGCAAAAGACTGAACAATTGTTAGTTCTATGGTATCTGACATAGCTTAGTAAAAAAAATCCAGAGATTGGGTTTTTTTAAAAAATATTCTCAATGGTCAGTTAAAGGTATCACCTGTTCTTGCATTTGTATTGTTTCAATGACCATACGGCCCTTTCCTGATTTTTACACAATTGTTAGTGTGTTGACATGGGACATGCAATTTAAGACAGGTCCACCTCAAACTGAGGCATGCAATGTATGTATTGTGCATGTTCTGCACTTGGGAATCATGGGGTTAAAAAAAGACCTATTTAGAGGTTTAGAGCAGGGGTCATCAACCCCCGGTCCGCAGCCCGGTGCCGGTCCGTGGGCTTGCTGGAACTGGGCCGTGGACACGGGTCTCCGCCCCCCCACCCCGCCCAGGGTGTGTCGCACTTGCAGAGGGGCATGCCGTGCTAGTGCTAAACCTTCCCCCAGCACCCCTCACAGGAGAGCAGTGCCCCTTCCCTGCGCGGAAGCCGCAGTGGGGCAGCCTACCTGGGAAGCACCGATGGCTGGCCACTGGGCTCGGCACCACCCCAACCCAGGGCGAGCAGCCAGGTGGGAGCGTGTGCGCGATCCTGCTGCTTCCTGCCTGGCCGACTCTTCCTGGGTGGGAAAGGTGGGCTGGGTCGGGCTTGTCCGCAGAACTTCCGAGGTTCTGGGAGGGAAGCCTCCCTGCCCCCACCGCCCCGAGTGTGGCTCGCCTTCCGGGGCCTCCCAGGAAGGCGCGGCGGAAGGGGAGAAAGAGGCAACGCCAGCCCAAGGATCATCCACCATGGAGCGTCTTCCGCCCCCTTTCTCTCTTCTCCTAGAAAAAGCTGCCTTAAAAGATCCTCTCCCTGCCCCGCTCAAAAAGGGAGGGCTGGTTGAGTCAGGGAGGGGGGCGGAGGAGGGAGATGGATGGATTGACCGTTCCCCCCTTCTTTTTGTTCACGCAGACTTACAGAGTTGCACGGAAGGAGCCTGGGATAGGGGAGGTCAGGTGTGAGGGAAGCTCCTGAAGGGCAGGGAAAGGATCCCTCCTCTTTCTCCTTCCGCAAGTGCAACACACCCACCCATGAGCGTGGGGGTGCCCCACCCCCAACCGGTCCTCACATGGAGCCTGCACCCCCCCCAACTGGTCCGTGGACCAAAAAAGATTGAAGACCACTGGTTTAGAGGGTGTGCTAAACTTTGCTTATTCCTGTCTTTTATTACTTAAATTGAAGTGAGAGCACAGGATAGGGCAAGTTTCTTTCTCAAATTGCAGAGTGGGTAGTAACTCTACAGGTAGAAGTCCTGGCAAGCCTCCCTTTATGCAGGTGCAGAAACATTAGTTTCCCTTGCAGTCTGCTATTGGTCACAGCATAAGGAGGTCTGCCAGGGGTTCTATTTGGATCCACTGTGTCAAAAACCTATTTCGCCCAATTTGCCAGGCACAAGGGAGGAAAAGTGTGTAAGCCCTCAGCAAGCCATTGTTTTTATCCTCGATTGTCCAATCTTCCTGCTCATATAAACCTGATAGGACTTAGGATTTAGTATCTCCTCTGTCTTGGGTTTTCTTGCTTGGATATTGTTGCCCTACATGTAAGATTTCAGGATCCAGCTATTTGGCTGAAATCTTTTTACAAGAGCGATGTGGAGCCATCCTCTTGACTGTATGAAACGTACTGAATTCTAACTGGATTTGTAAGTTGTAACTAGGTATTATTTATTAACATTTTAAACTGTTCTCTGTAATCAGAAGAGAGAGAGAGAGATGTATGCATCTTCTGACAATATAGAACTGGAGATGTGAAAATAGAAGTAATTCTAAATGATTAAATGTAAATGGTATCCTTTCAAGTGATCTCTTGAAGCATAGCAGGATGGAGGTTCAGTGACGTGAGGGGTTTTTGTTTGTTCTTGCTGCTTGTGACAGGCGAGAGAGTTGCTAACCTGGATATGCTGACCTTAAACCAATTCAAGGAGAACATGGTTGTGAGGACTCGCACAGGCACAGAGATCGTGACTGACATGGTGATTCTTTGCACTGGAATAAAAGTCAATTCAGCAGCATACAGCAGTACATTTAGTAAGTTTTTTTTTCACTTGTGAGGAAACGAACATAACGTCTTGCTAGTTCTCATATTTCAAACTTTATCTGAAATTGGATATCAACTTTGCCAGAAGCTTAAGAGCACAATTTCTCAACTTGGGAGTCACCACAGTTATTTTTGCTTGCAACTATTTTTATATTTATTATATTAATATGGTATGCACAAAGTTATTTTATTTTTCTCCTCTTGACCCAGAGGCAACCTAGAGTTCTTAGCTATATCTGTACCCCTTTGGGTAGATTCTCCTTTTATGCATGTGCATCACCCCCTACCCTCTCTGAAAGAGCTGCTCTCGCTTGCTTCTCTGTGCTTCTCCATATTCATCTTTGGAAGACTGACGTCAGCCCTTCAGACTCAAGCATTAGCCCAACCCAAAGAGGCCTGAATGAGGCGAGCACATGGTGCATACAGGGAACATCAATTCCCAAGATAGTGGCAGGACTGAAAAGTTGTTGTGGAGGCAGTGGTGGTGCCTTCTGCTCTGCTTGATTCTCCTGCTCTTCTGGGTGTGACAGTGGTGGCACAGTAAAAGGAGGGGACCTGTATGGGGAGATGCTTCGGTGGCCCACCTGTCATGGAGGAAGAAGGCAGGAAGGGCAAAAAGGTGTTGGAGGAGAACCAAGAGAGGGTGGGGCCCATGGGGAAGGTGTTTCTTTGGACTCAAGCTAGAAGGACTCCTAAGGGGGATTTTGGGAGCGGGGGGCAAAGACATGAAGGCAGGATACTTCTATCTCCAAAAGTGTATTGACATTTTTCTTTCTCAAATTTTATCTAGTAGAGGTGAGTTTAGCCCCCCCCCCAATTATGTATTGCTACATTAATATTAATACAGTATATTCGGTTAGTATTCTGAAAAATCTATTTTTAATGTGTTTTTACCCTATTCAAATGCCTTTTTATGCAGATATGATGGTGGGGTTGCAAGTGACTTGGGTATTATAAATGGGGTCACAACTCAAATAAAGTTGGGAAACACTGCTTTGGAGAGAGGCAGAGACAGCCCGACTATATCAATCCTTTTAAATTAATTTGGAAACTCATCTTACCCCTGCCCATTTCAAAATGTGGAAAAAAGTGCAGTTACTTCACTCCTTTCTCTATTCCATTTTAGGTAACAAGCTGGCAAATAATGGTGCTTTGAAAGTAAACGAGCATCTCCAGGTAGAAGGATATAGTAACATCTATGCCATTGGTGACTGTGCTGATGTGAGGGAGCCAAAGATGGCATATCATGCTGCGCTCCATGCAGATGTTGCGGTGACCAACATTATCAACACCCTAACACACAAACCTTTGAAAGTTTACCAACCAGGTCAGACCATTTGTTCAAGTCAGATCAAGCATCTTCTGTCAATGCACATTTGAATATTAAAGTTCTGCGTGAGCCAGCATTTGCAGACTCACATTTTACAGCCAGCTCTACATTTACATTGACATTCTGAAGCTATTGCACTTGCAATCACAGCGTACTCCAACATCGCTGAATCATATTGTACTTTTGTGTCATTCATATGAAGCAAGAATAGTAATTAACATGTGAACTAGCTCTAGTTTGGGTGCTTGTAGGAATCATGGGTAGCTGGAGGCTTTTTGACAATTGTTATTACATAATTACTTCATTTGCTCATGGAATTTTGGGGAGATTCAGAAACGGCATGCATTTGTAACCTTTCTGTGTTGACACACACATTTTTTTTTTACTTCCTCTGAAAATCTGCTAATGAAAAAAGATGGAGGAATTATAGTGTCTTTTATTACCACTAAGAGTTGTCTGCCTGGAAGCATCCTATGCAAACATTTGTTTTGGCTAATATTCCAGAAAGTTTAAAAAAACATGTACCCAAGTCAAGTAATGTGTCTAGATGATTTTAAAAATAATCTTTGTGTCTCCATTTCAGGATCACTTACCTTTTTAATTTCAATGGGAACAAATGATGGAGTGGGTCAGATCAATGGATTCTATGTGGGACACTGCTTAGTGACCGCTGTCAAAAGCAAAAATCTTTTTGTCTCACAAAGCTGGAAGAAGATGAATCAGTGTATGCCACCTTAGGCAGAAAAGAGGGGAGCTGGCAAGAAAAGATCCAGGTATGTCATCACCAGTGCTAATTAAGAATATATCTCCAATGAATTAGTATAGTTCTCTGAAGGATCAAAGTTGATTATTTTTAATAAAATAAATATAAATTTTGTACTGTATGTTCAGTAGATTTTGGTGGAAGATATATTTTCATATAGCACCTTCAGTCTTTCTACTGTCTAGTCCACAAGGCAATATAGATTTTGTAAAACTTGGTATTGTTGAATTAAAAAAGAGAGCAACCTATGTAGCCTGTGGAAATGATGTTCAGTCATCATGTGCATGACATTGTGTTCCTTTCTATGGTCATGGCCATTCGTTTTCTTTATTGTTTTGCATTATATGCTGGCTTTATACTGTATAGCTTCCATGGCGATGATTGTTTCCATGTTATTTTCTCTATAGAAAAGACTGGTGGAAATTGTACTTTCTTTTTGCCAGTTTTTAAATTACTTCTATTATTCATTAATGCTGTAGTTCTGCCTCTCAAACCTGCTATCTTCTGAAAGTCTAAAGTTCCTTGTGCCTTTTACCAAAGTGGACAATGTTGAAATTACAGGAGGGAAACTGTGCCTTCCACAGCAGGATTAGTTGCTAGTCAAACACAATCTGAAGTATTTTTGGAGAAAAACTTCAAGTAATATGCAAATACAGTGGTGCCTCACACAACGATGTTAATTGGTTCCAAAAAATTCATCGCTGTGTGAAACATCGTTCTGTGAAACACCATTTCCCATAGAGATGCATTGAAAACCGGTTAATCCGTTCCAATTGGAACGGATTGCCATCGTTCAGTGAAAATCCCCATAGGAAACATCGTTGAGTGAAACAATGTTTCCTATATTGGAATGTATTGAAGCCGACTCAATACATTTCAATGGCATTCCGATGTCTCTTTTCCCTCATTTAAAAGTGCCTTAAACTGTTTGAAACCTGTTTTAAATGCTTGGCATCGATAGTCCAGCTTGTGAAAGGCATGCAAACTTAATTTGGTGTTGTTCTGAGTCTTCGTTCATTTTTGCTGATTTTTTTATTTTTCCTCATTGAAATGTATTGGACGGTCCGTCTCACTAGCAACCACATTCAATATAGAGTGTCTTGCTAATGGTGTGGGAGAGTAAAAGAATCACTGGCTTTGGAAGCATGAACATCTACAAACTATTAATTTGCAGTACATCTTCAACATTTTGCTTTTAATCATTTTTCACTCTTCAGACCCTACTTCTTCAAATGATTACCGTAGAACATGGCACTAGGACATGGTAGGACATAGTGAGCAAAATGTGGCCTGTTGGCTGCATATAGTGCCCTGAGCTCCCATAGGCCCCAAGTCAATTTTTTAACAAAATTAATACAAAAATTAAATTTCTGGAAGTTGCTACTTTTGTGTAACACAAACTGGGAGATTTTCCTAAATCCCTCCCAACAAAATATGGAAGTTGTCATTGAAGTACTTCTGGTTTTGATTTTAATTTTTAAAACATTTTTGATATCTTTGGCCCTAGTGCAATTCACCATGGATACTAACCCTCGGTACTGAAAAACTGCCCACTTCCACTATAAAATATGTGTAAGCCAAGGGTACTCAAGTACATCAAGATGGACCAGTAATTATGAGGTTCATTAGCTTAATAAAATAAGAAACAGGCTGGAGTTTACAAGAACTGAGCAGAGATGTTAAGATATTGGATGGCACAAGTCAGCAACAAATTTAAGATGGTAGGAAGGTACAAACTGAGTGGTTCTTTTCTACTTCTGGGTCAATAAAGGAACACAAGAACCCCAGTGTATTGTTCTGGCAATAAAGTAGGACTTTGCAAAGGTGGTTGGTTGTATCTCGTCTGTCATAAAACAGCTGTTATGATATTCCAAGAATAAAACTTAAAATTCTCTGTTCAGTTATAATCATATAAACTCTCTTTTCATGTATGAGAGCAGGATTGAAACAATTTCTGGACAAGAGATACATTTATGAATTTACCAAAATGGCTATCCCCTCGCCTTACAAACTACTCTTTGTTGGGATTCTTGCATTGAATGCTAGGTTAGGCACACTTTACTTTCCGCAAGGCTTTTCTTGTATTGAGCAAAAATGCATACTTAAGGTCAGTCATAGCATATATGTGAAGCAGTGCTATCTCTTTGTAAATTAAATGTGTCCATAGGCCATACATATTTTAGTTTAAAAAGTAAGTAAGGAAAAGAAGACCATCTGTGGCTTTTCCAAAAAAGTTGACTCAGAAGCTACAGGACTGAAAAAAGTTGAATAAAAATGTACATGTAGACTCTGTGTAGGGAACTGAATTTTACTTTAAAACAAACTGCAGAATACACTAGAACTATCCAAAGTATGTGCTTAAAGCTCTCCACTTGAAACCAACCTTTAAAAACCAAAAACAAATCCTGGGTTATATATACTGTGTAAAAAACCAATAAAAGCTACCATGCTCTGGGGTTTCAGTGCATGTTACTCCCTCTGTTGCCGCTTTTTCAACTTAATGACCAGAACAGCTAGTGTCTTGCATCAGTGGTTTTAGTGTTGCTAAACTACAGTAAAGATAGTTCTGCAGATCCATGTGTCCCAGTAACAAGCAACAGTAGCTTGACAGAACTTGAGCAAAAGCATATTGTTGTTCAAAGTGACTTATCTCTACCTTTAAATTTGAACCTGAGATGTTTTTCTTGATTTAGGAAAAAAAGCATGACTAGAAAAGCTTAAGTTTAAAGTTTTAAAAAAGCATGACGCCATTTTTTATAAAAACAAATAAGATGAAATATTCTCAGCAATTACAGACCATTCTGGGATAAAACAGTAAAGCACCAAGTGAGTTTTCTTTGAAATTACTTTCTCCAACATGGAACAAAGACACAACATAAGGTTTCCTAACCACTAGTGGGAAAATAAAGGGAAGCAAACAATTCATTTTCTCCCCAGTCATTCCTTGTGTTGAATTGTTTGCTACTCTAAAATGAGATTAATATTAAGAAGGTCTAAACTAAAATAACTTGAGACATATTAAAATGTAGAGAGGTGGCAACATAACTTCTTAGGGGTGATACAAAATGGTAGAGGGTATCTAAAGCATGGTATAATTGCAGATCAAACTCTCCCAAACGATTTCCCTCTTTTCCAATAACAAAAGCCCTCCACCCGTGACAAAACTTCAAATCTACTCACATACTCCGTTCTCACAATATTTTAAAAATAAAACCCAATTCTAATTCTCATTCCTACTCATATTCATGTTGAAAAATAAAATTTCATTTTGGCTTCTGTTGCTACTTTGCGTCTAGCTTTGCCATCTCTTGCACATAAATGCCAATGCTCTCACTGTCAAAAAGCAGGAAGTATATGTTCTTCAAAGAGGAGGGGCTGGAGTCATCAAAATGGGAAGAAATAGCTTTAAGAGTCACCTGGGCTGCAGTCTGTTTTGGAAAGCAATTTCTAGACAGAATGGAGAGAGATCAGGGTTAAAGTACAAATATTAGCTTTAAAAACTCATGAGCTCAATAATATATTCTATACCCATGTATTTTGTAATTGAAGTCACTATGCTGTGTTACCACTAGGCAGACTTGTTATGAAAATACGTACTTTATTGTGACCCAGTGGATTAGTTGAAGTAGAGATGAAAGACATTCCTTCTTCCATATAACATTTTTAACCTTAGGAACAGCAGTATATAAAGGAGAAAATCCTACACACGCTGGGGCATGACTGGTAAGAGGCAAGGTTTCATAAGCAGGCAAAACAAAGTCTGGTGTATGGGATTATCAGAAATACTAGTCTTAAAATGAGAAAATATTAGCTTATTTAAAAGCACAGAAAGGAGGTTACAAGTCAAGTCAAGAGGAGTGGCAGCTTGCTGATACTGTTTGGAAATGTAAGGTAAAGGTAAAAGTTCCCCATGACAATTGTCCAGTCATGTCCGACTCTAGGGGGGCGGTGCTCATCCCCGTTTCCAAGCTGCAGAGCCAGCATTTGTCTGTAGACAGTTTCCGTGGTCACATGGCCAGCACGACTAGACATGGAACGCTGTTACCTTCCCACCATGGTGATACCTATTTATCTACTTGCATTTACATGCTTTCCAACTGCTATGTTGGCAGGAGCTGGACAACTGACAGGAGCTCAGTTGCGTGGATTCGATCTTATGACTGCTGGTCTTCCAACCTTGCAGCACAGAGGCTTCTGCGGTTTAACCCCCAGCGAAGTTTAAGAAATTGGGTCATATAGTATAAAGCTGAAGAAGTACAGTTTGGTTGGGAGAAGTATCTTAACATTTTACCCATTATACCTAAAACCCCAGACAGTCCTGAAAATTTCATAGCCAAAGTTAGCTAGTTCTCAGTAGAACAACTAATTTTTTCTTTTCCTTAAGCTCTTATTAATTATTTGGCAGTTGCACAAAACATAGGAATGAAATAATGGAATTACTGGAAGTTTCCCCTGCTAAATTTTTATATACCCTGTTTCTCTGAAAATAAGACCTAACCTGAAAATAAGCCCTAGTATGATTTTCACAATGCTCGTAATACAAGCCCTACCCCCAAAATAAGCCCCAGTTAAGTGTAACCCCGCTCTCTACCATTGTGCAGCAACTAGAAGATGACATGACTATTTGAATAAATGTAATTGTTGTGCATGAAAAAAATTAAGCATCCCTTGAAAATAAGCCCTAATGTTTTTTTGGAGCAAAAATTAATATAAGACCCTGTCTTATTTTTGAGGAAACACGGTATCATGCAGCTATAAGAGGCACTGAAACTCTGAGGGAATAAATACATGTTGGTAATCCTCCAAGTGACTTGTTAGATATATCACAAAACAAATGCAAATACTAGCTTTTTATGTACAAGATGTTGATATATTCATAGTTGAAGTGTGAAACTTGTCATAGATGACTTGAATGGTAAGATTTAATCAGAAAAAAAAACACATATACCTGCCACTGGGGAAAGGTGGGAAAGCCACGGACTTCAGCTTCTTGTCTTCAGCAGCTGTTAAACAATTCTTTATGGTCTCTTCCAGTTGTTCTTCACACTTGTCTGAACCCCACTGTGGGATGTGACAGTGAATGACAAACTTTGCTGCTAAGCCAGTGGACTGGCTGAGAGCAGCTGAAAGAAAAAGAGGTGAGGGGTAGGAAGGGCAAGAAAAAGAATGTGAAAGCATGGTTCCCAAGCAAGCACCTCACCCACTGCTGACCTTTTCAGTTTTAAAATAGAAAAGCCACTGAAGATAGGGTTGCTAGTTTGACGCACCACCTAACCCCCAACTTTGGAGGATGAGGTAGGGACTACCATACAAATGCCAGGATGATCGTTTTCCGCCTGTGAAGTGTTAAAAGTTATAATCAAAGTTGCTTGTTTGTCACACTTAACTGGAGGAGAGCTTCACATTTACCAATGCAAGCATGGGGGAAGGGGCTACAGTATTTAAAGTTTCTCTACATTTTCCAAAGCAAAAGAATTTCACTTATAATCCTTATAGTTTTCTGTCATACCATAATCAGCTATAATATTACAGGCATTCAAATATTATGTTGTTTTTTTTAAAAAGACAACCTACAGTGTAGTCTTTTACATGTCTTCTCTGAAATAAGTCAGTAGAGGTCAATGAAAAATTTCCCAGGTAAATGAATATAGGATTATAATCTTAATGTCTTATATGTTTACATGAAATAGTAACACAGTCATTTAGATTGATTGTTTTGGGGCATTTATTTTGCCTAGACATATTTCTATGTCATTTGTATAGAAACTGCACAATCTACCTTTACCCATGGATGATGGAGGATAATACAATTTCTAACAGTCTGATCTTGGACAGAGTTTGTTAAAAGCTTTAAGAACCAAGGTTTTTTTATATTTCTATATATCTGATCATGTTTATTATTCCAAAAATAGGATAATTTCAGCCATTTCTAGGTAATTGCTTCCTTTCAGGTGTGAAAAATAAAATAATTTAAAAACTAAATTCTGTATCAGGGAATTTGAGGAATAGATACATTCCCACTAGTAGTGCAGCTAAGCTGTAATCCTTTACACAAATAACTGGATGCAAGTCCCACAGAATTCAGTAGGGTTTCTAAGTAAACAGGTATAAGATTGCACTTTTAATTTCCCTCTATAACTGTGATCAAACAATTTAGTGTATCTTATTTCTGATACCTTTCTTAGGAAATTAAAAGTGCAATCCTATACCTGTTTACTTAGAAATAAACCCTATTGAACACAGAGTAACTGGCTTCTATGGAGATGTATATGTGGTTGCAGAGTTATTTATTTATTTATTATTTAATTTATTATTTTATTTATTTATTTATTTATTTATTTATTTATTTATTTATTTATTGTATTTATACCCCGCCTATCTAGTCATTTCGACCAAGATCTGGTGTGTTGGAAAAACCTACATTGCTTCACCATCCACACAGTCTTGTTATCACTTATTTTTAATCTTTAAAATATCTAAATAAATCAACTGAACAGCAAAGAATGCCAGGAGAAAGGGCTGAACATTTCAGAGGGGGCAAGTACTATGGGAATAATTTAAAAATATTGTGATAAAAAGAAGATAGTACCTTCTGTGACTTCCAGAGGTCCTTGTGATTTTCGGAGTTCCTTTACTGTTTCTAAGAATTCTTTACCTCCAGCCTTTTCCAGTGCTTTGCCTAAAATATATACATATATATATATATATATACATGTGTGTGTGTGTAAATACATCTCTTGTAATGCTGGATGCAACTTTCACACTACAAAGAAGATTTCGAAGGCAAAGTCATGCAGCTATGGTTATAAATTTAGTGCCCTCAGGTGAGGGGTTTCTTTATAGCAGACAAAATGGAAGTACTTCCTTCACAGTGCCTCAGGTTGCCATTTAAAAGATGAATACTGGTACTACTGTGCCTTAACAGAAAATGGAGAATGCTATCTATGCTTACTAAAAACTAAGTCTAATAATGGTTGTTGTAGTTTTTCAGGATGTTTGGCCATGTTCTGGTTTTTTTTCCCTAATGTTTTGCCAGTCTCTGTGGCTGTCACCTTCAGATGACAAGAGTTAGAACTCTGTCTGTGTTCTGGTGTAGTGTGTGGGACTCAACAAAGTCTGGCTTCCAGTACTGAAAAATACAGCATGCTAAAAGGTCAATGAACTTTACCCAGCCATAAGGACCAGTGATCACTGCACACAATAGACTAGCTAACGATATCCATCAATCACAGTGACAGATCATCTCCCCCTTATTACAACAATACACCCAAAACAAACAATACCCTGATCACCATTATCACCCAATCTCCTGAAATGGACAAAAAGCTGATCCCACAAACTACAAATACTCAGCTATCCCACACACTACAGCAGAACACAGAGTTCTAACTCCTGCCCTCTGAAGATTCCAGCCACAGAGACTGGCAAAACATTAGGAAGAAAAACCTCCAGAACACAGCCAAACAGCCCAAGAAAGCCTACAACCACCATTGGATCCTGGCCATGAAAGCTTTCGAGAATACATTAAGACCATTAGGTTTAGTGGATTTACCCCCTAGGAAGTATGCATAGAGATTCTAGCTTTCATTTGAATAGAGAGGAGAGCATTAATCAAATCTATACGATTCTTGCTAAGTTGTAATCCTGCTTGGCTGACATTAGTAAAGTATTGATTATCTGTAAGATGTACAATTGTCCAGAGCAATTCAAATCTAGTTTTGATTTCTTGTGAAAACCTTGAAGATGACTGGTTTTCAGTATTCCTCTCGGAAGCTTACTATTTAGTTGTGCTATTCAGATGTTCAAGTATCACTGCCTTCAGAAGCAACAAAACGCAAAATAAACAAGCAAATAAAAACAAGTATTAGACCTACCTACTTCTTCCTTGAGGTCTATTTCACCAGTAGTTGGGTGCACAATGCCTTCGACTTTCATAGAACCAATATGGCTGATGTCACTCTGTGTCAGAGACAGCTGGAAGATGCCAATACATCAGAAACTTTAAAAAGTCATAAGAGTTTAAGAAGAGCTTGGCTGAATCAAACTAAGGCACTATATCATCCTGAAAAAAACAGCCTGATGTCTTCAGGAATGAGTTCTATAACTATAACATGAAGCTAAGAACCTTCTATGGCTGTTTGTCAATGACCCAGAGACAAATGCATCTGAAAATTGAGATTCTGTTTATGACCATGACTAAACCCTCATGAATTTGTCTAACCTTTCCGTAATATTTTCATGGTTAACATCATTTAAAGTTACCTAGTTTGGTCTCTTAACATATGTTGTTTCAGAGAATCTCCTATGTTAATTATGCATTGTGTGAAATAATGACTCTCCTTTTCCATTCTGAAGCTACTACTATTAAGTTTCATTGTGTAGTTTCTAGACTTGTTCAGTGCCCTGTGCAGTTACAACATGAAGAACCAGATAAAATAAGGGGACTAAGAGAAAGGAAAGAAAAATCCTCTCTATACACATCATCCTAACCATTCTGAGTTGTCTTCCCCTGCAAAACTAAAAACCCATTTGAGAAATAAGCCACATTAATTTTATCTCCATTTTCCACCTTACAATGTACACTGAGATGGGTCAGCCATGTGTACATTATACAAATAGTAGTATATAAACTAAAGGTGAACCATGATTATACCACAGAGTTACACTAAGAGTAAAAAGTTACATTATGATACTGACAGCTTTATTTTCAGACAATTCGCAAAACGGAATTTGCCCTTTTAGTGTCTAGGCGCATACTGTTGATACATTTAGTGAGGTGGCAACTGCACTTGCAACTAATGTGTTAAGAAATAACAAGATTTACTTTTTGGGGTTACCATCGTTTTGGGCAATGTCTTTGTTATGTTTACTCACTAATGTATTTTCTTTATTATTTTCAGGGTAAAAATGTTTTGGGGGTTTTCAGACTTCAGATTTTTTTCTTTATTCCCTTAAGGAACTAAAAGTAATCGGGAAGTAATGGTTACCATAGCTAATTAATAATAGCATGTGTAGGAGATCTGAGCTTTATAATGATGTACACAACAAACGTTTTAAAAATAACGTTCCAATAACTTTCCAAACTCTGGCTGTCAATCATGAAATTTAAGATTTATTTCTAACTGAAACATATACAAAGTTAAAACTTTTTGCTTCAATGCACTTTCTTGCTTAGTACGAATGCAAAATCATCTTCGTATCAAACTGCCAAAGCAGGAAGTGGACAAATCTTAATTCCTTTTTTAAGCTGCCGAGTTGCTATCAGGTTGCTATGAGCTTACTTTCAAACTAGGAGTACTAGGAGCTCATTTTCCAAACAGAGTCTTTAAACATATGATGACCACATGCTTGCTCTTCCCCTCAGGAACCCTGTCTGATTCATTCTACAAAGTGATTAAGATAATAGGAGAATTAACTCTTTGTAGTATATCAGCCAACATAAAGTGATTTCAAAAGTTACCAATGTTGCATGTAAAAGCTGATACCCATGCCAAATTGTTTTGATGGCCAAGAAAATGGAGGTGGATGTCTATCAGGAAATCAGTTTAAAGTTATATGGGGATGGTTACTTTCAGGCAAAATGCTGCACTCTAAAAATAATAATTTGGATATACTGCACACAAAAATAAAGGTAAGAAACCTGTACCACCAAATGATTAATATATACTCCTTTTTTAACAGGTTGTGTGATATCGGGGCACAAACAAAACAAGAAAAAAGAAACCAGAAAGTTTTATTAAAATGTAGCAATGTAGCTTCTGACTCCAATCTTCACAGGGGAGAAAATTCTTCATTTTAAGCCAATCAGAAATTTGTAGGTCATAACAGGTGGTTCCAGAGTAAAGATATGTAGAGAGACAACTCTCAAAATAAGTAACTGCTATGTAACAAAACTATTTCCTATTCTGACTAAAATGCTCTCTCTCTCTCTCTCTCTCTCTCTCTCTCTCTCTCTCTCTCTCTCTCTCTCTGTGTGTGTGTGTGTGTGTGTGTGTGTGTGGAGCATCTCCTTGACAACAGTATACAGTATTTTTCAGAAGAACACCTTTCTGATCTTTGACTTTCGTACCTTCTGTCCTGGAACAAGGCTCTTGGAAGAAAGTATGGTAAACCCATCTCCTGGTCCATCATCAGTTGCTGAATTTGATGCTCCTTCTTTTTCGTTCTCCTTCTGTTTGTTCTATTTGAATATAAAATGTTCAGGAAAAAAGATTAATAGTAATTTCCTAGATTATAAAATGTGTATTTTGTAAATTCTGTAAAAGATTAACACAAAAGGCTGCTTTACGATAGCATAGCCATAGGTGACCACATTTTCCAGGGAGGCTATATTCACAGAGAGTTTGTTTGTTTGAAAAAGGAGATAGATCATCAGGTAGTAAGTTGACGTCTCATTTTCACATCAGGAAGCTGTTTTATGTTAAAGAGTCCTCTGGGAAACCCAGCAAAGATCCATCTTGTCTCCCACCCTATTCAGTTATCTATATGAGACATGCCTGGGGTTATCAGGTACTATTAGTAAGCAGTTCTCCTCATTCCATCCAAATCTGGCAAGGCTGTGCAGGTGTTGGACCAGCGTCTGAAGGCACTGGTGAACTGAATCGAAATGCATCCTGCAACCAGTGTTTCACCTTCTCTGACATAAGCAGCTTTCTTTGGAGGAGAGGAATGGATGCAACCCAACAAAGTTAAATAAAAGTGCATTTTCCCCCAAACTAAACCTTTTAAACTGATTTTAACTGAATTATAGGATGTACTTTGTATTATTAAATGCCTCGCTATGTATGGCAGCAGAGTTGGATGTGGCTGGGGTCTAAGCGGATGGTACCTCACTCCAAAATTCAAGGGTGAGCTCCTCCCACTATTCAAACTACAAGCAGCCTGGATCTGGAATGGCCTGCGTGTAGTTTCTTGCCCAATTTTATGTGGAGCAACACACAGGGAAAAAGAAAAGGTGGTTGGGGAAAACAACTGCACATTTCTGCAAATCTTGTCCAATTTCGGCTTTAATTATCTTTCTTGTGGACTATGGTTCGTAGGACACATTCTTGTTCCCCTATTATATGTACATTTCTCCCTCCCTTCAGAATTTCAATGTATCTTTTAAATTACTCTTGGAGAATTGAGTCTTTCACTGAATTTAACTTGCGAAGGAAGATGTCTCCCTTCCACTAAGTTCTTGTGCTATAGAAAGCCACAGCAAAGAAATGAATAATAATATCCCTGATGAACCAAATCAAAAGAAAACAAACTGTCAAGATAGAATGACATCAGACTCAGCAAAGATAGCTTTTTTTTCCATAGGTAGAGTTGTGTGGTCTGAGTTCTTACCTTTTTGGGTGCTCGAGCCTTGGCAGCTTTTGCTTTCTTTCCTGTCTTTTTGGTCCCCAAAGATTTCCTCCCTCTCTTCTCTGGAGAAGGTGAAAGGATAGTATCTGATTTGCTTTTGGTGCCTCGTTTTTTGGCAAGCAGCTCTGGGTGAATTCTGGGCAGGACACCTCCACTTGCAATGGTCACTCCTTTTAGCAACTGCAGAAAGAGCGTACAGATGTTTACTCATTTATTTTGATTAGATATGTTATCATCATGAACTATTCACTGTACAAAGTGAGGTAACCTTTATATATGCTGTCCTAAACTTTTTGGAGGCGAGAAGAATAGGAATGGGATTAAATAACTAAAATACAATATAAAGTTGTGTTTTTATTCATACATTGTGTATTCTTACATGATATATGGATTTGTATTTAGAGAAATAATTTTAATGTTCTTTAAGGTGAAGTAAAAAAACAAGTTGTGAATTAAGCTCCCCCCCCCCCAAAAAAGAGAAGCCTGGATACACTAACAAAAGAGCAATCACCAATAAAAATAAAATAAATAAATAAATAAATAAATATAATGTTTACCTGATTCAGCTCCTCGTCATTAGCAACTGCCAGAAGGATGTGTCTTGGGGCAATTCTTCCCTTTTTATTATCCCTTGCAGCATTGCCAGCTAATTCCAATATTTCTGCTACAAGTACATTGAGATACAACTCAATGAGAAGAAATGCAATACATGCAGTTTTAGTGCAAGAGCTTCATTATTTTCTTTTAAATTTACTTCCAAATTTGGTTGGCAAAGTTACTTATGTCACTAACAAAGATAGTCTTGCAACACAGGGTGAGTGTCTGAGACTACAGTTCTTTACCCATATACGTAGCAGCAAGGTTCCAGCTAAGCTGGGCACGTGTGTGCACGGTTCCACTTCCCTCCGCACAGCTCTCTTCACGACAGAACGCAGCGTGGGGGGTTGGGGTCGTGAGTGCATGCAGGGGCAAAGCAGTGAGAAAGAGAGAGGTGGAGGGTATGTCGCCTAGGAGTACATTCTACTGAACTTAATGAGATTCACTTTTGCCCAAGCATCTACAGTGGTGCCTCGCTTAACGGGCGCCCCGTTTATCGACGAATCCGCATAGCAATGAAGATTTTGCGATCGCTTTTGCGATCGCATTTCAATGTTCCCTATGGGGAAAAATTGCTTTGCGATTTTTCCCCATACGCCCCATTTTTGCCCAGCTGATCGGCGGGGCTTCAGGATGATCGCGGGGAAGCGCTTCCCCCCATCATCCCGAAGGCCGCATTTTTGCCCAGCTGATCGGCGGGGCTTCGGGATGATGGGGGGGGAAGCGCTTCCCTCATCATCCTCCCGAAGCCCCACCAATCAGCTGGGCGAAAACAGGGCGTTTGCGATGATCGCGCGGAGGCGATCATCGCAAAAGCGTTTTCGCACAGCTGATCAGTGGTTCCAAAATGGCCGCCGGTTAAATAAAATGGCCGCCCGCAGAGTTTTCGCGCCCTTTCCTCGCTTACCGGGCAATGAAAATGGCGGCCGGATGGAGGATTTTCACTTAAAGGTGAGTTTTTCCCCCATAGGAACGCATTAAACAAGTTTTAATGCGTTCCTATGGGCTTTTTTGCCCCGCATAGCGACGAATCCGTATAGCGACGATTTTTTCGGAACGGATTTTCATCGCTATGCAGGGCATCACTGTACAATTAATTTGAAGGAATTGTGTCAAACTGTTGCTCTTTTCTGAGTTATTTAAGAATAGGTATATACTTTGTTTCACAAGCAGCTTGCAACCAGCGCCAGGGTGGTGGTGCCTTCCCCATTTGGTTCATGTGCCAACTCTACCCTGTTGGTACTATATATACAGTGGTGCCTCAACTTACAAACACCCCTACATACGAACATTTCGACTTACAAACAGGTCCGTTTGCGAAATTTTGCTTCGACTTGTGAACGGAGCTTCAACTTATGAACAAAAAATTGCAGGGAAAGCGGGAAATGGACTTTGGACTGCCTGGTACTGTAATTTTAAAATGTAAAAATTGGTTTAAAAGCTGCTTGGTTTGGTTTAAAGCTGCTTGGTTTCAAAGGTGTTTTGTTTAAAAGTTACAGTGGTACCTCTCTAAACGATGACCCGCTAAAGGATGAATCTGCATAAAGATGACTTTTTGCGATCACTATAGCGATTCGCAAAACAGTAATTCCTATGGGGGATTTTCGCTGGACATCGATTAGGTCAGTGCTTCACAAACCGTTTGTTCGCAAGACGATTTTTTCGGCTCCGCAAAATGGCTGCCCTGTGTTTTCTGGACCCATGCTTCGCAGGGCAGCCATTTTTACAGCTGATCGGTGCTCGCAAAATGGCTTCCCTATGGGCGATCTTCGCTGGACAATGTGGTATTTTCCCCATGGGGGAAAGGGTTTTTGCATGACAATGATTTCACTAAACAGCGATTTTCCTGGGACGGATTATCGTCGTCATGCGGGGCACCACTGTATTCGTTCCCTCCCTCCCTCCTTTCCTGCCCTTTTTTAAACCTAAGTCATCTTAGGTTTAAAAAATTCTCCCCCTAGTGGTAGAGGCTGGATTAACCGGTTTTGCATTAGTTCCTATGGCAGAACTGGGCAAAGTGCAGCCAGCAGGCCACATACGGCCTGCGAGCTGCTCATGTCTGGCCCACCTGTCGCCGCTGAGTGAGCTGGAGTAACCCCTGTGTTAGCTTGTCTTTGGTTTCAGCCGCTCGGCTTAGAGAATAGGTGGCAGTGTCCCCCGCGGCCACCCAGGCTGCTCTCGGGCCACTTTCTGCAAGGCCCAAAGCAACCCCAATTTCGCAGGCAAGCAACCCCGGGTTCCTTCTCGCTCTTCTCCCTTCTTCCCCTTCGCTCCCCCCCAATGCTCGCACCTTGTTCCCAGCCTGGAGACGCGCTGCCTGGAAAGCAGAGCTTTCCCACAATAAGCATCTGCCCCAGGAGTGAGCCTTCAGAGCCGTTAACGGAAGATAATTTCCTCCTCCACGGCGTTGTGGCTCCGGTGCTTCAATGAAGCGCGCCTGCTTCCTCGATTTGCCAGGACACCTGATCCCTTCCTGCGCAGCACCTAGGCGCCTCTGGTGCTCTGGGAGCAAATAGTCGGGGCATAGAGTTCGCCCCAGCCTCAGCTTCACCCGTCTTGCCTGCCTGGGGGTATTTGGCTAACAACTACCTGCCCCACTGAAAAGAGCTATGCATTTTTAAAAAATGGCACCCTGGGAAGGATGTGTTCGTGAGTCTATGCAAACAAGCACAGCATATAGTCGTCCTCCATTCCCCCGCCGCTGTCACCTCCCCCCCTTTTTCCTCGCCATCAACCACTTCCTGCCCCATGCCCTGAATCCGCTTGTGCTGAACACGACAAGATTGGTAGTGCGAGATTTGCCGCAAGTGAGGAAGGGCCTGTTTGTGGAGGTAGACCAGATGAAAACTGTAATCACATGGCGGGCCTTCTAGGATGATTGGTGATGATGGACTTGTGTTTCAGTAGAAAAGAGGGCTCCAGCTGGCTCAGAGAGAAATCGCAAGGGGTGGAGAGAGAGGTTCTCCGGCTTTACTCCCTGCACAGACCCACTGACAGAGAGAGGAGCAGAGAAATTGAATGGAAAATATTGATTTTTCTGTTCCGCTCCCCTATTTTATTCCCTTTCCCCCTTTCTCTGGGTAGTCGCTAGCACTGAATTGACCTGGGAAGGAGGATGAAGTGGCGATGGCAGAGGATGTATTTCTGAAGATTAACAAGTTTAAAATAAAAACAATCATAACATCACTATTTCACTTTATTTTTAAGTAAAGTTGGTTTGCCCACCCCTGTCCTATGTGAACTAATGCTTCGACTTACAAATGGCACCTCTACATACAAACAAAAAACAGCTGGAATAGATTAATCAGTTTTCAATGCATTCCTATGGGAAATGCTGATTCGACTTACAAACTTTTCGACTTATGAACATCTTCTGGGATGGATTAAGTTCGTAAGTCGAGGCACCACTGTACTTATTTTGTTTTTCACACTATCTTTCCCCTCTGTTTCTCAATTCAACCTACACTAAATCCATTAAAAACAAAGTTAACATACAACCTCCAACTTAAAATACAGTAAAAGCAAACAGTAGAATGCTACAGAAGCATACATTAGTCGAAATATTTTTGCTTAGCATAGTAAATCACATTAGACAAGGCTCACTAAATCAATGTGCATTTAATGACTCAGCTCCTCCACAAGTTCCATGGATTCAAATGGACCTAACTGTGGCTTATTATGCTAAAATAAGTTGCAGTTAGAGTAGACCCATTTGAATCAATGTTAACTAAATAAATCCCCACTGATTCAGTTGGCCTCCTTGGGTGCAATTTAGTACACTCAGCAACAATATTTTGACCACTATAAGGATTTTTTTTTAAAGACAGACCAAAAAAACTTATCCTGAACATCTTCTGAACAAGTTTTAGCAACCATTCTGGACAAATGGGTCTGGCATACTTTTTAATAAAAAGTTTCCTAAGCCCTTTCCCCAAGGTTCCCAGGCTCCCATAGGTCCTGGGGAAAGGAAATCTTTGGGGACAGTGGTATTAGGAGTCTTAAAAGTCACTGCTGGCCACAGCAGCAAAAACAGTGAAACAGTAAGACTGCTCCTCCTTCCACTATCCACAAAAGCTTCCCCAGAACCAAAGGAGCCTAAGAACCTAGTAGGGAAGGGGGTAGATAGGAATTTTTTAATTAGTAAAATAAAGCCATGGCTGATGACATCATCAAACATATGCAGCATAACTTTATATTACTGGATTTCAACCAATATGCAGAAAGAGAGCAATAAAGTGGTTTAACTGAAAATTAATATTAAATCTACATAATTCAAAAGCTTACATTGATGTAGAAGTCTGTTGCTCTTCAAATTATGACATATCATTTTTCTTAATGTATCAGTTACAATGAAATTGGACATGCCCAGGAATACTACCGGCATATTATTTGCCACTACAACTTATTTGATTTCATCTAACATGCATAAGTTGCCAATTGGATTCTAGTCAATACTGTTTTAGTTAAATAAAATAATTTCAATGTCCCATCTGGTGATGATTGTTTTACTTGATTAAGGTATTCAACAAGTTAATTCTCCATGATTAACTTGTTGAATAGGGGAGTGTTCACCTTCTAATGTCGACACAAGCATCTATTTTAAAGAATGTTGGTAACTAAAACCAGGCAAAGCGAATCTGAATGTTTTTAAAATAAATGACTGTTTTTAAAAGTGTATAGCATGGTGTGAGGGAAAGCTGTCCTCACCGATAGAAGCATCTAAAGAGGAAAAGGGAAGCAGTGAGAGTGAAATGGCAGAGGTGAAAGACATCTTAAAGGATGAAATGAAGGGAAAGATAGAAGTGTGTCTGGTGGAAGAGGGGGAGAAAGTAAAGGGGAAGGCGCTAAAGATGTTGGTATGGGAAGAGAGTATAAAAGGTCTCAGAGAGAGATTTATTTGCCGGTTCAAGGAGGGTATGAGGAGGAAAGAGGAGATAGAAAGATTAAATGCAGACGTGAATTACGAAAGAACGCGTGGACTCTTGAGAAACTTCCCAAACCTAAAGACTGGGGGACTGCTCCCAGATCCAGAGCCAAAGAAAGAGGGACAGACTGTATATGAAACCCAAGAAAGGACGGTGATTGTTCTCCCGCAGGGACAAGGGCAAGGCAAGAAGGTGATCAGGCCAGGCCAGTCCTACAACAAGCCACCGAAGGAAGGGGACTGGGCATGACACCCGTGCTGCGGCACTATTTGTGCGATGAGGAGTGCTCCTTTGCAGAGTCCAACGGATTGCGAGCATTTTGGCCCAGCAACCTGGTGAGCTACCCAGATTTCCAGAGGGAGTTAACCTCATCAAGTTATGGACCTTTACCCGATCTATCATGTTTTGATCCTGTTGAAATAGTTGTGGAAAAGGCGAAAGTTAATAAAGCCCAAGTTATGAATGTTACAGACAAGACTCCGTCATTGCTTCCCACCAAAATTGAGGAACTGCCAACATATTCAAATGAACCCGGTCACATATGGTCTTCTAATATAAAATATCTCTGACTTTTGCAAATTGTGTATTAAAATTAAATCAAGCAATAGGGCACTTTCTGGGAGAAAAATCTCAGTAGTAATTTAAATTGTGATTTAATTCAAATTCATCCTGCTCAAAATGTGCGCAATTTACACATCTGACCTTATGTGTGAACACTTTTTTCTTCATTTTTGGGGTGTAAGATATAACCTCTATAAAATCTATCAGAATTCATTTATATTTATTTATTTATTTGATTATTTATAAACTGCCTTCCAGAGGGTAACATTGATGACTGCCGCAGTTCATAATACAACTGCATCTTGGGCTTGACTTCCAGGTCTTGCACTTGACAATGGTGCTGGTGACTGATTTTGGGGTCCAAACGGTCATTTGGTGAATGGAATAAATTTAGAGTGATCCCTGCATTCCATTATGTAGCATCCGAAGCAGCTTATCCTGCCTCAAAACAAAATTTTCAAAATTCCTATAGCAAAGCATACTAGTATGATCACCACTATTTCTACTGGTCTGTTGAGAAGATGAATTCAAAAACATCCAACAAGCAAATTATTTAAATTTATTTATCACTGCAGAGCCTTGTTTCCAGAGCTGCTGTACAAGCACTTGGCCTCACCATTTCAATTAAAAGACATTCTTACCTGCTAGGTATTCTATGACAGCTGCCATATAGACAGGAGCTCCCACTCCTATCCGGTATTTGTATGTTCCCTTCTTCAAGTACCGCATCATTCTCCCCACTGGAAAAATAACACCTGCTCTGCTGGAACGTGACATTTTGGACATTTTTTTCTTTCCACCCCTGGCGGACATCTTGTTGCTCTGTGTTCTTCAGTCTGCTGGTAGATTATCCTTATTTGCTTGCCCTGATACAAAAACTACAAAGGGTGAAGACAGAGATTGTTGTAACAGGAACTTTGGTTTCAATATATGTTAAGGATTAACAAAACACAAATGATCTAATTTACACTGGTAATGGTGCCTGGGGTGTGCTTTTCTTGATTGAGAGGGTTCAAATCATTATAACTTTCCTCCTACAAAACTCCCAAACCCCTCCACACAGATCAATATTCTAGCCTAGTTTTCTCTTTGAGGAGCAAACTAGTTCTCTACATGTAGGAAATTGTTCCCCTTGTAGTCATGCTCTCCAGTCTTCACCCACTAACAGCACTGCTCAAATTTAAGTGCAAATTAGGTTTAACAATTAAATATGCAGAGAACAAACCTGATGGTCCAGATTATGTGGTCACTCTGATTCCTCCCCTGGCACTTGATATGTAAAATAACATTTAAAAAAAACTTAAAATACTTATATCTGCCTTTCTGCTTGACAAAAGGAAGCTTCCCAAGTGTGGTTGGTACATTTAGGAGAAAAACGACGTACAGACATGAGATATTTGATGGCACTCAATGAGAAGATGACCGCCTAGAGTAGTCCACCACGACTAGATAGGCGGGATATAAATTAAATAAATAAATAAATAAATAAATAAATAAATAAATAAATAAATAATAATTTTAAAAGTGCGTCAATTTAACTGAGTCAATGTAATAACTCAAGATATCCAACACCAGGACCTTTGAGGGAAGCGACCCTACTCGCCTCCAGCCACGCACAACCGGGTATTTAACTGCATCGCTGGTACTGCGCATGTTTTGTAAGCCACTCTCCTCCTCACATGATTCTGGCTTGGAAGAAGAAGTTGGTCTTTCTAACCTTCACATAAAGCCTATCCTTGAGTTTTTGTTTAAGCAATAATTCTTCATATGTGCGTGCGTGCTTTTGGCGGCTGAATTTAAATAAAATATTTAAATAAATTATTTATGGTTTATTTAAATCCAACCGCCCAAGCATTAAAGTGGTTTGCTTGCGCGCCAGCGCACGAGACAGGAAGGACGGCCACCAGACATAAAGCAAAAGGGGAGCAAATCCGCCTCTTCTCCTCGGCGGTTTTTTCGAGGGGGGGCAAAGGGGGGCGGCTCGCGCCCACAGGTCGGACCGTTGAAAAGCGCGCGCCAGTATCTTCAGAACGGGGTGGGGGAGGCACTCGAGCCCCGGGGCGTGCCCGGTTAGGTATGAAGGGAAAGCAGCCGCTGGTCCGCGAGCCAGTGACGCGCGCAGCGCACTGTGGGAAATGAGTCTCGCCTCTTTCCCGCGCAATTCCCATTCTTCTCCTTCACTTTTTTTTTAAAAAAAACCTGTGGGTGGGGGAGGGGGGTTGCCCTTTCAGCGCCTCTGGCACGTCCTCCCTATTCACACTCCCACTCGTCACATAGAAGATGATGAAGGGAGTGTGGTGGCGACTGTCAGCCGTTAACCGGCGCTCACTGAAAGAGCGCCCCGGAAAGGGAAGCGCTAGGGAAGTGACCTTTGTTCACCTCACCCCCCCTTGGGAGAGGAGCTCGGTGGGGAGGGCTCACACCCCCGAGAGAGAAAGAGAAAGAGAGAGAAAAAGAAAAGGCGCGGCGAGCGGCAGCAGCAACAGCAGCCCATTTTTAGCAGCATCTCTTTTGGCCTCGCGAGGTCCTACGACGAAGGACGCGCACATAAACACACACACACACACAAAAGCTTTTCTTCACCTAGGCGGGCTGAGGCGCCCCTCGCATCCCCCTCCCGCCTTAAACAGCCGCCTCTTTCCCCGCCGTGCCGCCCTTTCTCTTGTCTGCTTTCGCACCCCCACGCCCACCCACCCCATTCCCCTTCAGCGCCCAACTCCACTTTCCGCTGAAGGATGGCGCCGTTTTCCCTCAAGCCATGGCCCTCAGGGAAAACGGGGTAGCGGCCGAGGCTGGTTTAGGGGGGCCGCTCCCCTTTCTTGCGGTCCGCCTCCGCCACTTTGGGGGGGAGGGGGTTGGCGAAAGGCCGTCTCCTCCTCCGCTGAAGGCGTACCAGCCGGTTGTCTGCTTGGGGGGGCTTTAACCGAGCTGCCTCCCACCTACCCCCACCACCCCGCTCCCGGTCACCTGCCCGGGTGCCGCCGCCGCCGTCTCCACCTCCGCTGGAGTGCCGCAGTGGCTGTGTCGCGCTCCCTCCTTCCTTTTCGTCGCTTGAATTGTATGGTTTCAATGGCGGCAGCTCTGGAGGCCGGTGGTAGGGAGCGGGGGGGGGGTTTCTTCTCCACATACCACCTCTAGGAGGAGTCACGGCAGCACGGTCCTCCGAGCGCCCCCGCCGCCAGCCCTGGCATAGATAGGCTCTCCTTGCGCTTCTCTGGGAAGGAGAGAGGCCAGGTTGCAGAGAAATAAGCAAAAGATGCTAGCAGCGAAGCAGCGGGCTTTGTCTGGCCTACGCGCCTGAAGCGGCTGTTGGGACAGTTTGCATTACAACCATCGCCCCACAGAGATCTCCCTCTCCTACCTCCTTGTCTTAGTACGGGGTACTCCTGAATAGTTGGAACATTCTTTTGTTGAGCAGCGATGCAACAGCCTTTTTTTTAAAGAGTTGTGTTTTATTTTATAATCAAAAGATCTCAGCCACATAGAGCGCCTCAATAAAAAAGAGGTGGGGTAGGACGTTTGTGGAATATTAGCGGTGAAGGAGTTGGATCTATCGCCAGCATGCTGTACACTTCACAGGTCGCTTGATGTGTCTGTGTGATACATTAAACTAAGATATGATACATTAAATTCAAGAAGGCATCATTTAGTCACTTAACATATTGTCAAAAGTTCTTTCTTTTTTTGTGTCACGCAAAATAGCCTAGTTTATGTGCTAATACATATTAAGTACTACTTGGCCTATATATCACTGCTCCAAATAGTGTTAATAGCTGCTTAATCCACAATTATATATCATCACTCTCCTATCCCAGGGCAATTGTGTGTTGGGCTAAGTGGTTCTGGGTGGCATGTTTTTGTTTTGTTTCTGATTGTATGCTGTGGTGGTATTTTCTGAAAATTTTCGAACAGATTAGTTGCTGTAGTAATTGAACATACATTTTTTTGTATGCCAAGATAGTGTTACTTTGGTGAAATAAGCAATCTAGTGTCATGAATAGCCAGACAAAACTAAACAAAAAAAAAAAACTAACAAAAGAATGTGACAGCACCTTAAATACTAATTTTTGTGTGCCAATGTAGACTGTCATGGAACAAATGGTTATAATAGTTCCATTATTCCAATACAAAACTTATTTGAAAGACAGCTACTAAATGCATAACTTTCTTTATTGCACAATTTTAAATTATGGATGTATATGAAATACAGGTAAAATTAAAAACAAAATGTTAAGATAATTAGACTGTTTTTGACTAGAAACAGGCAACGTGTATAGTGTTATCTCAACTATTTGGTAGCTCTTTCGTACACATGGGTCATAAATTGCTGCATTGATTAATTTCTCCACTGGCACAGAAAATTTGTCAACAATTGGGGGCTATGACATGATGAAGAAAGTAGCGAAGCTGTTACAAAAGGGGTAGTACCTTATGCATGGTCATAAATTATGCAATTCATCTAACAGTGGCAGGTGGCAGAGAGGCTATAACCCAGATCTAACTTTTGTTAGTGAGCCTATACTCAACAGTGTATTAAGAGCATAGGTGCTCCAATCCCAACACTCAGCACAGACCCATTCTGTGTCAGATCTAATCATCCACCCATCCTCAATCTATACCATTCCGTAAGAGGTGTAATTTCAAAAAAGCGAACTGGGAAAAGTTTAAAACAGTGCTAGATGCAGCTGTGCTTTAGATTGTCCCCCAACCAGAGAACTATTACCAGTTTGGAATGTTCTTGTACCTCCATTCCAAGAGGATGCCAGACTAACTACCTCTCAAGTCTCACTCCGGAAACATGCCCAATACTTTGTATTTCACATTTTGAAGAAAATCCCTTTAATAAACATAAAGTAAAAACTGGGAGAAATTTGATCTTGATTCTTTTAGAACGTAAAAGAATTCGCTTGGTAGTAAGTTGGTATGGTATGTTATGCTGTGCCAGAGCTTGACATGTCAAGAAGCAGTCAGAAAGCTTGGAGACTACTGGAAAGACTGAACAATGATCCAAAGAAAAGGGCATTGTATGCACACCAACTGCTTTTGGCAAACCAATGCATAATAAAAATAAAACATCAAATAGATATTCAGAGTGAATTCAAGGAACTTTCTGTTGCCCAGAGGAAGCCATAAGATGTATGGTAAAGCAACAGGACTTGGTAATATCCAAACTGAGAAGTTAAACAACAAACAAATAAATGTCTTCTTCAGCTCTTTAGTAACTGGATGAGCAAACAAATCTCAAAATTATGGCAGAAGATAAAAGTAATCGCTATACTGAAACCAGGCAAAGAGCCATTAGCTACAGACCAATCTCCCTACTATGTCACTTATACAAAGTGTTTGAATGGATGATATTAAAGTGTCTAGCTCCCCCCAAACTGAACCTCTTCTAATTCTAAAACAGGCAGGCTTTAGAACTGGCAAGAGCTCTAAAGCTGAAATCTTAACTCTAACCCAACATATAGTAGATGGTTTTGAAACACGTAAAATAATTGGAGCAGCATTTGTTGGACCTTACAGTTGCATATGATATTGTCCATCACTCATTGGTATGCAAAAAGCTCTATCTCCTTACTAAAGATCATGGACTAACAGAAATGGTTGCTGTCTTCAGAACTGATGATTCTTTGATGAATTTCAAGGGAGTCACAGTTGCTGGAATAATCAAATGAATGGTCTTCCACAGGATAGCATCCTGGCATCATTATTTTTTAACATGTATACATATTACAGAACAAAGAACCAGAGAGAAAATTCTGAGTTAGCTGGGAAGGCAAGATTTTGGAACAGTGCCATACCTAAAGTATCTGGGCTTCACTTTAGATTGAACCCTGAAGTACAAAAAAACATTGTCTAAACACCAAAGTTGCCACCAGAAATAACTTAGGAAACTGGCTGGGTCAGACTTGGGTACGTGCCTACAAACAGTAAGAACAGCAGCATTGTGCCTTTGCTACTCCACAGTGGCCGAGCCTGGTAATAAGGCAACAGGGAGCTTCAAGAGTGGAGAGCAGGGACACGTGAAGGTGAGCTGTCACGAAAATGTTTCCAGCATCCAGTTTGTCAGCCAACCTTTGGCCAAGATACCTACAGTCCCAAATGCAACATCATACTCCCAAGCTGCACAGAGACTGTACTTGTGGAATCATGAAGGTTATAATACGGCAAGAAAATTGGGGGCACTGAGAGATATATCAGTCTCATAGATCTTGATCTCACAGATTCATGGTCCAAACAGACTGCCAAGCCTTTCTATTCCCCACATATTGATCTACCTGCAGTCCTATCCAATTCAAAGCTGCAATCTATTTGGATAAGCTCAGTCCCATGTTGATAAGGGAGGGATTTAGGTAATCATGGGAAGGATACTAAAGGTGCAAGCAGTTAGCAGCAGCAGGTTACAAAGAGAGGTCAACATGAGCATAGCACTCGCAAAGCTCTTCAATATCTACAGACATCAACCTAAAGATGCCAAAGGAGGTGAAAAAGTTGGCAGCAGGAACCAGAGGGGTACAGAAGCCTAGGGCTCAAGCACCTGCGCTGTAAGCTTGTACTATATACATTATGACTCTTTACATATGTTGCTGCTTAATGACATTGATGTATCTGCTATTGTAACAGCACCCTTCAGGGAAAACTGGTTTTCAGGAGGAATGCTTTTCTTTAACCATGTTGCCAGAAGCTGCAAGTCTCAACTATTCTGTGTTTTGGAAGCAATTCCTGCTGCCAGTAGTGGTTGCTGGTGTAGTGTGGCATCATATTCTAATGATTTCTGATTTCACATATGATTAAGGTATGTCGGGGAGGGTGGCTTTGCAAGTAGAATCATAACTGCAAAGGCTTCTTCACAAGGTGGCATAAGAGCAAGACTAGGTTTTGTTGGAATCCTCTGCATGCACAACTCTATATCTGAAGTTCCTTTCAACAGATGTTCATACTCTTCATTATGAATGGTAGCAGGAAGTTAGAAGTAAGGGGATTTGATGTACAATATCCTGATCTTTGCTTCCTTGTTCAAGGAAGTTACAGAATGTCTCTACAATAGATTGCAAAAATGTGTTAAGCTCTGCTGCTGTTATTTAAGATCAAAGAACAGTTTAATTAAATTTAATTGTGAAAGACCATGCTAATAGAAACGGGTGGCATAGGTAGAAAGAACTTTGCTATGGTTATATAGGATATCTGAGTGAAATATTTGTGTGAGGACTTAGAGGCATAGATTGTCATGTGTGAGTTTAAAAAAATATTTGATGAAACTACATGTATTATGTCTACAATTCAAGTATTTACTTAAAACACATTGTTTATAAATTGTTTTATAAGAAAAGGTTTTCAGTGAAAACTGAGAAAAAGGAAAACATTTTAAAAAGAATCTTGAAAAAGAAACAGGATTTGTAAAAGAATCCATACTTTATTTTTAAAACAACAGTGTTAAAATGGCAGGTAAAATAAAAAGTAAACACTTCTAAACAGTAAAATATTTACTTAATATACAATACATGCAAATAGCTCAGAAATGTATGTGACATAGTCCAGATGATAATCACACTACAGAAATAAGAATGAATCGATGTTCGGCACAGTGAAAGTTAGTTGGAATGGAGCCAAACTGTGGCCCCACAGTCGGATATAGAGTGGAAACCATGTCAGTTATTTATGACTATATATTTCCAAACTCCTTTGCCAAAGAAAACAATTCTTACCCTTAAATTAGGATATTTCCATATTAAAAAACTAGACAATACTTTTCACTTCTGTTTTAAATAGATGGGCATTGTTTCTTCTTTAGTACTGTAACAGAGGGATGCATGCTCGATCTCACCACCACCATTTTAAAGAGATTTTTGGAATTTAAAATGTAGTTTCACTTGAAAGTTCAAACTTGTATTCAGGACAAGTATGGAATATCCCCTTTTTAAAGGAGGGGGGTAAACTTTGGTTACAAGTCATATTGAAATAACATGTGTATACAATACTATTGAAGTTGTACAGTCAGAATTATTTAGGTTCTTGCTACATATGATATAATAAGGGCTGCCTTCCCTGTAGGAGGAAACAACAGCAACAATAATAGGTTGCCACTATGTTGCCATGAAGAATCTGCCTGAAATTGATAAATAATTCTAACTAGCTGTTTAAACAAAAAGATTAGAAAATATTTGCCAAAAAACTTTTCTAAAATAATTGTTGCATTTCAGCACATCAAAAAATCATTTAACATATCAAAAACTTCAGCACAGTATATATACAGATACATAGATTTAAATCTCAAATCGGTTGATGTCTACATAAGAATGTAGGAACAATGCCCCATCAATACTTGTCTATAAATCATTTTTATAAAATTGTTTTAAAATGTGTACATCAAATACCATGAGATATAGAAGCAGTTAACAAAATCAGAAATGCTACAACAAATTGCTTCTGTGAATTGTTCTCTTGAAGAAACTGATGCCTAACAAAAGTTTTTTAAAAACAGGATTACTAATATTTCCAAGAATTAGTAATGGATATATAAGATTAGAGCCAGCCTATATTGCCTTGGACATGCTGCACAGTCCCAGGGCAACCCCAGAAAAAGGGAATGGTAAACACCTCTGAGTATTCTAAACCTAGAAAATCCAGGAAGGGTTCACCGTAAGTCAGAACTGACCTGATGGCACGTTATTGTTATATAAATACAGTATAAGTATGATCAGTCAAATACTTTGAATTAAATACTGAGCCTTATTGCAAGACCCGATTGATTTCTGTGAGCGGATCTTAAACAGCAAGACTCTATTCACCAGTTTTAAAAACCAGTACTTTCTACTTACAATGTTTTGTAGAATTTTGTCATTGATCTTCCTCACTAGAACTTGATAATACTTTCTGTAGAGCCAGCTCTATGGACTTCTAAACTTTTTTTTTTTTTTGGTGGGCAAAGGCACATGAAAAGGGGGAAATTGGCCAATTCAAGTAACCTTCCATAAGCTTGCTTTAGATAATTCCATGAGGCACTATTTATGAGTCTGGCCTCTGCTGTTGATATGTAACAGAGATCTTTAAAATATTTTAATGTGTCTTCATCCATAGGAATTATGCCAGACAGCCTCCCTTGCATGCAGAATGTTCTTTGAGGATATATCTTAGCAGAGGTTCGATCCAAATGGTGGCAAAGGGTAAGGAAAATTAATGGCTAGTACTGTTCTGAGCATATGCTTGCCCAGGAGTTCATGGCACTAAAATATGTAGCTTTTACATCAGTTCTTGAAGAACTGCAAGGACATCTTTGGATTTGGTTTTATTGTTTTTGCAGTGTTCTAGTGGGAGGTGTAAAACAATCTTTTTCTGAGTAGAAGGCTGTTTGAGAATAATGGATTTTCGTCCAGACCTGTAATTTTTTATAGTCCACCACTTTCAGGTTCTATTTATAGTTTTGGAAAATAAACACTGGATGAAGATTTGAAGATATGTTTGAGAAGATATGTTTGTTATGTGAAATAGCTAGCAGCTCAGCTGCAATAGTCAGGTAGAAATAATGACATTTTCATTACGAAGATAGCAAAGATGTTGAAACAAAGTATTGAGGTGTATCTCTGCAAAAATGGAATTATTTCCACAATGGAATTTCGCATTTCCCAGCATGTCCTGTACTAGGAACACAGTATTCATAGGCAGAGCTGCGAATGCTAGGTTTGAAAATCAGTGTTAAACATTAAAATTTCACAAATTAATTTTGTTGCTGTTAACATTTATAAATGAATGAAAGTGTTAATTAATTCACTTAGTGTTTTTAGATCATTGCTTACAATTGTTAGTAAACAGTGGGATGATCTTCCCTGTACTCATGCTTTCTTTTGAACAGACAAAAAACTAAAGTTAAGGTTGTCTGCCCTAAAACATGAGATTTCAGCTCAAAGACAGATCTGTGCAAAAACAATTACACTGGCCTTACATATGTACATCTAGTAAGTTGTTGGCCGCTTTTACATAGATATATTCAGTACAGTGATAGAAAAGCTACTGCTGAAAGTACAGTAAGTGTTGAGAGAAATCTCAACTCTCTCCTGCACAGTCATAGCAACCACTTTCCTATTGTAGAGGCAGCTTACAGATTCTCTCAACGTTTACTATTTGCAACAGTGTTGTGCTGTGTAAAACTGGTCAAAAAGTTATTTAAAGTTATATAAAGCAGTGGTTTCCAAGGTTATTAGTCCAGGATCCTTTTGGATTTTGCCATGTGTGTAAGGACAATTTTGCAAGCAATTTTCAATTATTGCAGGCTGTGCAATAAGTGAAGGTCAGCTGTGTAGCCAAGGCACATGAGTGCACAATGGAGACCTCGCATGACAGAGCACAATACTTGCACAATTACTCTTACACATTTGGTGACTCCACAGTGATAATGGTCCTGGGGCTCAAAGGTAGGAGCTACAGCTGACAGAGCCAATATTTCATTACATGTGTTGCCGGGGGGGGGGTTCACCTTCAGAGGGAGAGGAGTACAAACATACATGCCTTGCTGAGGACACAGCAATTGTCAATGTCAGCATTACTTTTACAGCAGTATTTCAAAAGCATTGTATCTATTGGTGCTAATTTGGATTGTTTGACTAAAAAAGTAACAATTCAATATTAAAGCATTGTAATTAGCAGAGGAGTGTTACAATCCCTTTACCTTCAATTACTTTCTGAGATCTAAATAACTAATTCAGTAATTGTGCATAAAAATAACAGAACTGGAAAACATAGATTAACCCATGCAGGAGCTATAATATTGTCCAATTCAAAGTTGTAAGTCAGAAAACCAAGCTCGTCTTTACTTATTTAATTCAAAACATTCAAAATCAACTTAAATATGCAAGCAGCTATAATGCCCCAAGGATTATACAGAAGTCCTGGAGTTATATTTTTTTGTGAAAATAGTTTCAAGATTGCATGAATGTAGCCTATGATTGGCTCTACTAGTGCATAAGATTGACTTGAGGGAACATGCCAAGATCCAGTTCATCCAGCATTGTGTTTCTAATAGAAATTGAGACAAATGCCCCAGGAACATGATAAGCAGAGTTGGAAGGTGATGACAATCTCTATGTCCCCTAGTCCTCCTCCAGTGTTGTGATAGTCAAAAGTATAATGTCTCTGAGTCTTCTGGCTTGACGCTGTGATGAGACAGCAGCAGAAGGATGGAGCTTCATCCCCCGGGCTGAATTCCAACCTGTTTGGGACCCCCAGGGGGTTAAAACCACCCCAAAGAGGTGGTGAAATGGGGGAGAAGCCTGTTGAGTATGGGGAAATGGTGTTTACCCATGTTTGATCTGGGAAACTCCCCAAATCAACTAGCAGGCGGAAACAAGCAGCTGAACTAGCTTGTTTGCAAGTCATTGGCAGCTGGCAATGGAGAAGTGATAAATCAGCCTAATTAACATCATGTTATCATTGGGTGAGAAACATTTTTAACTGTATTGCTTTACTATCCCTGGACGAGACAATCTCTACGGCAGAAATAGCATCTTCTATCCCCCACCACTGATTGAGCAGCGGTGAATCTGGAGAGAGGAGGAGACACAGGGAGACACAAGGAAAATACATTGGACATTAATTAGACATTTAATTATACTTCAAGGAAGGAAGTTTGGTATTACTTTGTTGTTATAAACTTAAGAATCTTCCTCTTGAAAACATCATTGAAAACAACTCTGGGAAACTAAACTTATTTATGTTACTTGAAACAGCTATCTAAGGTCCTGGCAAAAAGCCTAGAATCAATAACCTTGAACACTTTATGACTGTTTGAAATTCCATTTCTTTTTGAGGACGGAACTGAACTACAGATAAATTAACCCTAGAAAACCCAATCCAGCCAAAGTGGAACTTCTAAACTGTATCCTGGGTTCTGAACATGAGTGTACCTTGAGCCTCTAAGTGGGGAAGACTCTCTACATCTGAGATTGGATTCAGGCTTAACCCTAAAGATGATCAATCCATTAAAGTGGAACTATGGAAGCAAGTATTGATGGAACTGGACTGATTAAGCCTCTGGCCAACTCTCATTTGCAAAATAATTATTTGATATCTGGGACATAATGCCATAACAAGGACAATGTTGGGATGAAACAAAATCTACCATTCAAGCAATTTTAGAAATAGTGAGATCCCACAACAAAGAGGCAAAATTATTCACAAAGTAGTTGAAGAAGAACTATAGTCAAGAGGAGACAGGGAATAATGAACAAGGAAATGAGAGGGTGGTGGATGATGTATGCCAATCAAAAGAGGGGCTGGAGGAAATTATAGGAGAAAACCTAGGAGATTTGATTCTAACCCTGGAGCCGAGGAGAGTTTTAGGTGTGCTGAGGGAAGATAGGGGGAGAGAATCAAAAAGAGCCTGGAAGATCTATTGGAGATACTGTAAATCAAATGTCTAAAATGTTCTCTAGTGGCACAAGGCACAGCATCATTTTTAGAGAGATAGAAACAAGAACTGGGAAAAGACAAATAAGAGAAGGAGTTACTTAGAAAGATGAAAAAGGAAAAAATATTAAGGTGGCCTTCAAAGTTGAAAGCATGTATATACTTCACTTCTGGAATTGTAAGGTGGTATATCCTATATATTAGAAAAGGAAATTAAACTGAAATAAGGGATCACTAATCAGGGTAAAGGCACAACACGGTGGTTCTTAAGGTAAATTAAAGCTAGATATAAGGATGAGGTAAAACAAAAGGTACCTAATAAATATACATTAGATATGATATTGATATAGACATGATAGAAAACGTGGAGATAGAAATGGCTAAACAATTAAATAAAGAAAATCTATAAAATGCTTTAGATAACATCTATTATGTGTTAGGAACCTATTCAGTTATTATTGGTATAAAATACAAAGTTCGTCGTTTAAATCACCTCAAAATTATATAAATTTGGAAATGGAATTACTTTTATTAGGTATGTTATTAGAGGATTTTGAGAACATTGTATACTATGAGAGCAATATTATGATAGTAGCCAATATTGTATACTAAAATACACACATGAATAGTTTAAACATTTAAAAAATGTATAGATTTTGAAGGGACAATAAAGAAGACACCAAGATGCAAAAAACAGTTATAAGCAACTCACGTAACACGATGTTTAACAAACATGAATTGAATGTAGATAGATTGAAAAACTAATAAAATGTTTTTTTAAAAAGTAAAATGACTCTGAACAAGGAATTGTTTACTCTGGACAAAATTACACATTCTAAATCAAAACACGAAGACCTAACTCCAATTGTTAGTCCTAATTAGAGTAGACCCATTGCATTACTGGAACTTAGATAAAATTTGACCAACTTAGTTCTTGTTGATTCAATAAATCTAGATTAGCTGGAGTTTAGAACTGGACTTAAACCAAAGGCAGCAATCCTATATACTGTACACTTAAATGTGAATAAAGTCCTGTTGAATGTGGTGGGACTTCTGAGTAGGCATGCCCAGGACTGTGCTATAAAGTATTTAGTCTGATTAAGAAAATATGGCACTGTGCAAGTGCTTCGGTTGAACAACCACTTCAGAAGTTTCAGTTAGCATTTTTATAACCGGAATACAACTAGGCCCAGTTTCTTGTAGAGAGACTACCTATCATCAAGGAGCACCATTTGTTTTCCTTCTCTGGTCCCTAATATTTTTTTAATTGTGTTAATTGCTATCATTACTTAGAGAAACCCTTTTGATCCCCCAGTCCAGCTTTAGTTGAGCATAATTATCTATGACTGGCAGTATCATACTGAAAATGAATTGGATGTACTGGTTGTTGTGTGTTTTTCAGGCTCTTTGATCGTGTTCTGAAGGTTGTTCTTCCTAACGTTTCGCCAGTCTCTGTGGCCGGCATCTTCAGAGGACAGGAGTCAGAAATCTGTGCTCTGATCCTCTGAAGATGCCGGCCACAGAGACTGGTGAAACGTTAGGAAGAACAACCTTCAGAACACGGCCAAAGAGCCCGAAAAACCCACAACAATCATTAGATCCGACCGTGAAAGCCTTTGTGAATAAATTGGATGTACACGCGGTTGAAAGCAATGTAGTGCAGAGAGATGATACCAACATTTGGGTCCCCATCTGCACATCTGTAAAGTCTAGCCCAGTTTCGATGGTGTACTTTATTTTACACCACTAAAATCGACCAGACCTTTCTCCCCCTCCTGCTGCAGCCATCTAACTAACACTAAATAATGTGCCACAGCCTTCCATGAAACTGAATAACCTGCTCCAGAGAGTTTCTCAGTCCTCCAAAGCTGTTTTTTAAGGTTGCATGGGGAGCAGTAGGAGGAAAAGGATTTAGTGGAATCCATTAGGAAGACACCGTGGATGATGGCTTCTGTTCATATTGCATTATTTTTTAACATGCATCTTTATTTAGCCCTGTGATACTGTCCAGACGTAGTAATACAGAGCTTAACTGAGGCTTTCTGTTTAGGGAGTGGTTTGGTCCACAGAGTAGTCTGTGAAAAATAAAAGTGAACTGGACATCAATTCATTAGAAAAAAGAAAGAAAAAGCACCTGATAGGCATTGCATTTGAAAGGCAAGAAAACTATATTGCTAAGAACACAGGGGACAGGAGGAATTACATTTTTCTTGCTTTCCAAAAACCACATTAAAGTACAGCTACAGACAACATTTTTTAAAGAAAATGTGATATTAAAATATTAATAATCAGTCAGATTATAGTTGAAGTAATATTAGTGAGCTAAGAGAAAGAGAAAGATAATATAGCCTTTAAATAATAATAATAATATATATATTTAAAAAGGCACGCTGTGTCACAGTTCTGGTCACATTCTTCTACAAAAAAAGAAAAAAGGACCTTTGCCACAAACCCAGTACAGAAAAATACCATTCCATTTTAATACTTATATTGAATGATGTAATTCTTGTATCAAATATATATTTTAACTAAAATGTCCCTTCTTGCTCTTCCTTCGTGAAAACACACATCTCTCTTATCCTAAAAGTCCTGAGTCCAATACACAAAAATGCTGGGTGCATGATTGGTAAGCAGAGGACCAGGCAAGAGAGCACCACTTGTAAGGGAAAAGGTTTCCCCTTCATTGCAGTGTCAGCAGCAGTTTGGTGTCCATTGTCCATGCAGAACTACCAAAGGCATTGCAGTTAGGCCCCCTTTCACTGGGCATACAATGTATGTATTGGAATCCTGTGCAGTCTTGAGATCAGCTTTCTTAAGTTCAAATGCCTTGAAGCCAAGTAGATCTCTCAATTATGGACAAAGTGCAGCACCATGATCCACAATGGATTAAACAAGTTGTTTATAAGGGTGCACTGAATCATAGCCAGTTTCTTTTGGAATGAGATGTAATTTTATTATTAAGGGTGCTGCATAAGGATATAAAGTTAGATAGTTGTCAGAAACATAAACAATGTTAAATATTTTCTGTTTTATCCACAGATATGGATTAGCCTCTAGGTTGCCCTTCACTTAGGTCAGAGTAAGTTCCAGATTTTGGCCCCCTACACCTCACTTTGCACCATTGAAAGCTCCCCCAACCTGCAGAAACAATTTGGGGGGGGGGCGGGTTTGCAGGGGCTGTTGAGGAAAGCAAGAGAAGGAAAAGCCTTGTTCCATGAACTGCTCGAAGTTAGAATCCAAAGAGTGAGTAAACATTGTCTTCTATTAAAGTCATTTAAATGAGTTGAATGATTCTTTATTTAATAATTTTAAAATTGTGATTTATATGTTGTTTTTAATTCTTGCTTTTTTTAATGATTTGTGAGCCACCTTGAATCCCGCTGTTGGGAGAAAGATGATGCATAAATGCAATAAATAAATCTGGCAATTCGTACCCAAAGCTTTGTGATTGCTCCAGGTTGCACGTGTGGAGACACCGTGTGAATCAGTTTCCAGCAACAAACAGCAGCAGCTATCAATGGAGAGGCACAGGGCTTGGTAAAGTAACTTTTTAAAAAAACTAATGCTGCTTTAGGTATTCTGGGAGTTGTAGTCAACAACAACTTTCCCAAGTTCTGTGGAACTACTGTGTGTTCACTGAAATGTCTTGCAAAAAACTACTGGAGTTCAGCTTAATTTTGAATCTGATCTTTGATCCAATTAAGTTTTGAGTCCTGGATCTAATTAAGAAGAAAAAAGGAATATTTCAGAGTCAACAGGGAAATTGCAGGCACTAAATTAATTCTTGGCACATTTCAGGGATACACCTGGACTAATTTTTAAAGAATATATATATTGCCTCAGGTTACTTTATAAAAAATTGAATGATATTGCATAGCTCGTAACAACAAAGAATAAATAATTTTCCCATCAAAATATTCAGTAAGAGATATGCATTTTGCTCTTCCCTTCCTTCGCCTGTACAAACTATTAAAAACAACACTCTGTAAGTTTTAAGCATGTGGTAATTCTGTTGGAAAGGTCCTCCTACACACTTATTGTGACAGCAGAACTCTTTTGGACAAACAAACCTATAGTAAAGTATTCCCGTTACGGAAAACAACTGTCTGAAAACGAGTAGGACAAAAATTATACTAAAAAGTCTATCATTTAACATAAAATATTTATCAGGTTCAAAATTATTTTCTATTAAACAAAAAATAGTAACTTTCTCGCAGAAAATAGATGTTATACTTTTGAAGATAAGCTGCGAAGGGTTTAAGATGGAATCATCAAATGTGAATAAATGAATGTTCCTCATCTGACAACCAAGAAAGATGGTACTTCTAGCTATATCTTCACTGAGCTGCTTTTGAAAATCAAGGCTGAAGTTTATATAGCTCCTTTTTGTGAAAACAGCAACAACCATAGCACTGTTGTCTACACCCTAATGCTCTTCAAACCAGCTGCTGAACAAAGTGCCAAGATCGTCACATGAAGGCTTCTGTGATTATAACAGATTGAATGACAAAGAAAACGAATGAAAAAGAAGCCAACTTCTTTCATGACTGGCACTGGTGCTGACTCTTGGAGAAGAGAACAAAACCCACTGGTGTGTCCCTCTTCTGTAGCTCCACCAGGCTCGCTATTCAGGAACAAAACTCTGGTGTGCATGGCTCAAGAATACTTCCGTGCTCCTTGGAGGTAAGTCGTTGAATATCTTCTGCAAACCTTCAGGCAGGATGTTCTTCTGTCACCATTGTAGACCTTCCACAAGTATCTCCTCCCTCTTACTTGTGCCATTATTTGGCTATCAGCCAAGGAGTTTGACCCTTTAAGTGACAGATAAATTATTTCACACAGAAATGTCCTTTCAGATACTAGTAGAAGTGTTGCTCTTGACATCCAAAGTTATGCAAAATCTCAACTTGAAACCATCTCTATTGCCGTGTTATATATTAAGTGTACACCCACATTAGGTGAGGTTATAATCTTTGGATTACATCAGCAGCAAATACTTCTGATGTACCTATTTCTGGTTATGCACTTGGCCATCCCTATCCCATCTCATTGTGTTAATCTGAATGGACTGCAGTGAGTACATTTATAGCTATCCCACAAGCAGTCAGAAAGGTGGCACTACAAAAGTACAGTTCAGCTGCATCCTAAGCCCAGGGAGTAAATTAAATCTAATGTGCACTTCGTAACTAGCTCACTGGTTCCCAAACTGTGGCCATGGTGCCCTCGGGGGCCACCAAACCCAGCCAGGGGTGCCATGAAATCTGCTGAAGTACTACTTAGGTCAGGCTTCCCCTCTCTCTTCTCCCCTTTCTCTGAAAGTATCGTATTGGAGGAGACACAGCCAACAGCCAGTAAGTCAAGGGAACATAAAAAGTTTGGGAATCACTGAACTAGCAATTTGGGAGGCATCCAAAGAGATGCAGATCGCATATTGACTTCTTTAAACTGTCAAATACAGAGATACTACGTATGTTGATGGCAGTTGTAGGAGGGAATATAATTAGTGCATGACTTGAGTTACAATTTTGCACTCAGTACTTGTAACTGTGTTAATAGCACATCAGTAGTACATACAAATTTAGCTTTGTTTCCTGGATTAGATAAATGTATGCCACATGTCACTGTTAAACTCCATCTGAACTAATATGTTGGATTCTGTGTTCTAGACCACTGGTTCTTAACCCTGGGTTACTCAGGAGTTTTGGACTGCAACTCCCAGAAGCCTTCACCACCAGCTGTCCTGACTGGGGTTTCTGGGAGTTGCAGTTCAAAAGCATCCGAATAACAAAGGCTAAGAACCACTGTTCTAGACGATGGTAATAAAATGGGACAGGTTTAGAGGGAGATTTGAATAATTATAGTCCTATGAGGAAATGTGAATACATCTGGAGACGTCTGATCTGGGCATGCAGTGCTTGCTAAAGCAAATCCTGCAGTGCCTTTTTGCTGTAACTGTGAACTGACCGAGTAGAGTTTCCTTTTATGCTACTTGAAGAGATCAGCAGCATATTTTAGTAATCTGCTTTTTCCTCAAGTCAAATCTAGCACATGCAAACCACTGCAAGTGCAAGGAAGTGAAAGCAACTAACTCTTCACTTCAACCATTGATGGCACTGCTAAATTGGAGCTTTTCAGGACCAGCACTCTTGATGAATTAAATCTCTTCCCTGTGCCCATCTTTGCAGTTAGTTCCTCCTCAGACCCTGCAGTCTGGGTGGGGAAAGCATAGATGCTTCTTTGATACCTCTAAATTTTATCTTGTGCACAGAGCTTTAGATGCAGGGCTTATCAGGAGAGAGAACACAGGAAAAGGAATCCTCTTTTCCGTGCATTCTGGGGGGTGTGTGTGTGTGTGTGTGTGTGTGTGTGTGTGTGTGTGTGTGTGTGTGTGTGTGTGTGTGTGTGTGTGTGTGTGTGTGTGTGTGTGTGTGTGTGTGTGTGTGTGTGTGTGTGTGTGTGTGTGTGTTAAATATTCCTCTAAATCTAAGAATAAGGGGAGTTCAGTTCTTGAGCAAATTGTTTTGAGTTGTGAGGTTTTATTACAGGAGTAATAGGGAAATGTTGAAGGAATGCTACGGGAAATCCATTTAATGGTTCTCAGAATGATTTTTTTTAAAATCAGCAATGCATAGGGAAGAGAAGAGATAAATCCAAACAGAAACACTTTCAGGTGTTTGATAACTATGTAAAACTAATTTGTGGAAAAGAGGCGGGGGGGGGGACCAGGATAAGGCCTCCTGCTCCTGTCCTTGATGCTCCCTGTATAAAGTTATTTTGAAACACCTGAAAAGGGCTTTTGTTTTTGTAGCTTCTATTCTTTTCTATTTAAGCAGGATTCCTATTTAGATCTGTGCAGTTATGTATCTAAAGCTTGCTGTTTTCAGTAGGAGAGGATGTTAAATTTTTGTGTTAGCCAATTTTAGGAGAAAGATGAAGGTCTTATCATGAGCATGTTTCCTACATGCAGAATCTTTCTAATACATACTGTTAGTGAAATTGAAGAGAGGTAATCTCAGTTGTCTCACACACACTGTTGATTCAAGTCTACCCATTAAAAGTACCATTATATGATTTATTTACAAATGTTAAATTTCATTTAATTTCATTTTAATAATGGAAATCCACAATATTTTAAATTGTTTCTGCATTCACTGTTAAACGGATCTGATTTTTGTATGTACATACGAGTCGTTTTTTTTCCCCTGGTGCCTGAATGCAATAATTTAACTAAGCTGTAAGACTTAATATGGGAGCACAAATATCATGCAAATATTGCAGCTGTATTCCACAATGCAAGAAGCATAGTATCAATGCATATAATTACACAAATGATTGGCAGTCAGATAAAAAAGGGAGAAATCTAGCATTTTCTGTACAAAAATATGCAGCTTTTTATAATTTGCTAGACATGTATCTTTTGACATTTTCAAAAAGTAACATTGTATAAAAATAAATATTCTATGCACAAACACACATACACACACACACAGGCCAGTCCATGGTTAGAATCATCACTGCAAAAGAAAAATACGAAACTATGTTAGTTTCACACAAATGTTGGAAGGGGATTTTCAGATGGGAAGTGCTACAAAAATTGTCATGCACAGAACTGAATGGGATTTACTAAGATTCAGGAAAATTCACCCAAAATGAAGTACTTTTGAGCCCTGTTGATCTGACAAAGAGAGTTGTGGATGCATGATAGCTCTTACTGGGGGCAAATGCAATTTAAATGTGCCTAGCTTTGTTTATTTGCAGTAGGCATTTTTCTTAGGCCCAGGTCACACAAGGGAAATGTTTTCTAGTTCTTCCAATACCTCTGTTGTACTGAATCGTGGTCATGTGGTTTATATCCCAGGATAAACGTCCCAAGAACTTTTAGCAGTACCAATGTATTTCCTCCTATATGAATCATTATGGCCAGCTACACTATGGTACCCATTTATCTTCTCTCTTGCTTTAAGGGGCAATAAATATATATAAAAATCCATATATCAGAAACAAGTCTCCTTTTCCTCCTCCCCCCCCCCATGCACCCACAGCTATGGTTTCCAGCCCCTTTCATTCCAGTTGCAACTGAACCCTATACGGGATTCAGACTTGTATATGAGGGGGTGGAAACTGAAAGGGAACATAGATTGGGAAGGGGTTTCTGTTTAGGAGAGTGTCTCTCTGCTGCACTAGCTGCTCTTGCAAAGAAATGCATTGCACACAATGGACTTGGGATAGCTGCACAGCAGTACTGGCAATCACCGCCCCCCCCAAGACATTGGCATACCAACATTTCAATGTTTCTTCCCAAAGGAAAGGAAAAAATTTATTACTTGCCAGTAATGTAATGGCGGAGCCCCCCAGCCTGTGACATACTTTTACCAATGTATTGATGTATCAGGCACGAAAAAAATATGTGTGTGCTGATGTAATGGTGACCACCTCTCTGGCTTTGATTCTGAAAAGAAGTGGGGCCAGTCATGCACACAGGCAATCCCAGTAAGGAATGCACCGGTACAACAAAGGTACGAAATAACACAGCCCTCCTGGCAATGGGGAAATGTTCCGCAGTTAGGCTGCTAGCCGGTAAATTGTCTTTGTCTTGACTCTGCATCATGTGACCAGGGGAAAAATATTTATTTATTATTTATTTATTTATTTATTTATTCAATTTATATGCCGCCCAAACTACCCAGAGGTCTCTGGGCGGCTTACAATAATTAAAATTCAATACAGCAAAAGATAAAATAATTAAAATACAATTAAAATACAATTAAAATTGCCATCAGACCCACAGCTAATATTATTTCAATTAAAAGCCTTCTGGAACAGGAAGGTTTTGACCTGGCGCCGAAATGTCATCAGCGTCGGCGCCAGACGAATCTCAGTCGGGAGGGCATTCCATAGTCTGGGGGCAGCTGCCGAAAAGGCCCTTTGTCTACAAGCCGTCCCTCTTACCTCCTTGAGGGACAGCTCTTTCAAAAGGGCCCCCTGGCTAGATCTTAACTGCCGGGTAGGTTCATATGGAAGGAGGCGGTCCTTCAGGTATCCAGGGCCCAAGCCGTTTAGGGCTTTATATGTCAAAACAAGCACTTTGAATTGGGCCCGGGCAGCAACTGGTAGCCAATGTAACTTATACAGAATCGGCTTGATATGTTCCGTGGCAGCTGCACCACTCACCAGCCGCGCAGCTCGATTCTGGACCAGTTGCAATCGCCGGACCGTCTTCAAAGGCAGCCCCACGTAAAGCGCATTGCAGTAATCTATGCGGGATGTTACCAGTGCATGTGTGACTGTCATGAGACTCCGCTCGTCCAGGTAGGGCCGTAGCTGGTATAATTTCCGCAGCTGAATACTAACATAACTGTGGATAACTACATAACATTTCCCTCATGTGACCTGGGCTTTCGGTAGGATATACGAATGCTGATTTGGTTTTTTTTTTTTCACCTACTGGCACCTTTCGAAATTGCATTCTCTGACCTTTCCCTTCATAAAGGCTTTTACTAAATGACTGGCCAATGAGGAAAGGATTTTTAATGTGAGATTCCATACTTTTTTACTTCTTATGTGATTTTAGATTGTTTTAATTCAGTGGCTGCTCTAATATAACAATACAATTAGTCCACTTAATTGTTTTTATATTATAAAAAGTAATTACATACTGGGTAGAATCTTGTTGCATAAAGTTATGCTAGTGTAAGCCAGATCCCGCACCAGAAAATATATAATTTAAGTTAATTCGAAGTTTCATATTCTCCCCTTTTAGGCTCCCGGGCTCCCCAGGGCTCCCTTTTGCCAGGGAGAAAACCATTGGGAGCTTTAGGATAAGGGGTTAATGTCAAAAAAATTGCTGTTGGATTGCTAGCTTCAGCTTCTCCTACCCACAGCAACAGTGGATGAGAGGTGGAGGGTTGTGATCATGTAGCCATGCAGCATATGTTTGGAATGATCACTACTTTGAGGAAAGTGGTCAAGGTTGCAACCGCTCTTGTAGAGTGGCTTTCTCCAAACTTAGCTAGAGAGTTCTTAGCCATCTGACAAAGGAATAACAATTTAATACTTATTAGGCTAGTAAGAGCCTAGCAAGTATTAAAGCATTATCAGTTCCCTTTGTCAACTACTGGGATGAACCCAGCTGGTATCAACTGGCCCAGAATAACACATGAAATACACTCTGTTTTCCAGAATGAGGACATTCACATGGTATTGAAAGAGAACACACCTTAAACATCTAGGGAACGTCATATATGTTTGAGCAATGTAGACAGGTTTTGTAAGAAAATCAGGAGAATGATATCCTGGGACATGTCCCAAAAGGAAATGATATTTGGTTCCAAAACCTATGTCCAGTCTTAGTGTTACCTTATCGTTTTTGAAATATTAGAATAAGAGAATCCACCAGCAGAGCCACAAGTTATTTTGCTCTATGGGCTTAGATGAAAGCCAGAAGGAATCCCAGTTTCATTTGACCGAAGGTGGGGTTCTGCCAACATGGAGGGCTCAAATGGTTTTCAGGTCAAATGACAGAAGATTCAAACAAAGGATAAATGTTTCAAGGTCCCTTAAAAAGCCTCTTTACATATAGATATGTAAATCAAAGCTGTTCAGATACGAATTTGGAATAATGAGAAACTGCAGCATGATATACTCACAGCATTGCTGTGAGGGTCCCGGTTATTTCAGTGGTAACAAGAATCACACTATATGCTCCAATTTGACTTTGCCAGCTGATGATGATGGATTTCCCACAAAAGTTGGAACATAGCCCATTTAGCTTCATATGATTTCCTTGTGTTGCTTTGTGACTTCCCAAATGGTCAGCAGTTGTGGAAGCTAGAATGGGGCAATATCTGCCATGCTAGGGAGACCTAGAGAGGCAATTTGTCATATTTTCTTCGAAACCACAGCGATCCGAGGAAAGGCAAGAATGCACAAAGGAGCAGGCCTCTCCAAATGGTCATCAGTGTCTTGCCTAGAGAGGTGCTTTGGCAACCTCTTCTGTGGTGTTCGAGCGTTGTGTATTTCCTCGATCAACAAACAAATCTGTCTGGGGTTAGTACCACTTTGATAGAGGACAATTTTCAACTTTAAATTTTCAATCTTAAACTTTCCCTTTCCATAGGCTGCAATTTAACAAAAATAGTCTCCACCCTCAGATGCTGTTTCATTTAAGAAATTCACAAACATGATTGCTGATGATGTGTGACATTTATATTTGTGCTCAGTGGAAGTCTGCTGATGGTATGGAAAAGAAATGTGGCAAAGAGTTTCTCCCCTTCCTATCATTCTGATGCTTCCCAAAATGTTTTGGCTACAAGAACAAGGAAGAAGAGGTTCTAGAAGAAACTGCCACTGTATTCCCTTTCTTTAAAAGGCAGCTTCTCCTGAACCCAGTTTCCATCAGAAATACAAATTTGGCATGTAAGCTCATGAGTTCACTTTATCTGTGTTTATAAAAATGTTTATCCATATAAAAATCTCCTTTTGCTGTATATCGTGTAAGTGCAATGTTCCAATCATATGCACATTTCGTAAGTGGGGAAGAATGTTTGCCACTGCAAATACATCATGCTTTGTCTACCTTTTTGTTATTCAAAACATGCAGAAATGCATTTAACACAACTTTCTTAGATTGTTTTACCTTATTCCAACATCCTTGAATTGGCAAGCCATCTTCCCCCTATGACAGAGAAAGATATCAGGTGTTTGCATGTCAAGGGAAAAGTGGGGCAGGGGTGGGGCTAAAATTAGGGGGGAAAGGGGGGGGGTCAATATTACTGCTACAGAAAATGTTGAAAACCTGATATCAGCTGATGGACTATACTAATGGAATATACTTTATCTACCCTTCCATAAATACGTTTGGTACTGGAGGCTGTAAACCTCTCATGCTCCTGATTGTACTCACCAGTATCTAATGACTGATTTCCCTTTATGGTTTTCCATTGGTTTATTGTGCAATTATGTGTGAATACTAGACCCTTTAAAGCCTATGGAATTTTCCCCATAATTCCTTTGGTGTGTGGATTAATTACACTTTAAATGTGCAAATGTTACTCCTTTGGTTTTGACTGGCTAAGAAAACTTTCCTCAAGGTAACTCTTTTTTTATGGGGATACTGCATGTTCCTGGTGGCTAGAAATATATGATACTCTTCTGATTGCAGGAGTACACTCGGCACCTTTTGGGCACTGCATATAATGGTACTAGTCAGGAGCAGCACAGTCCCACCATGCTGTTTTGTGAACAATTCAGTATTTTAAAAAATTGTTCACAAGACATGATTTTGCTGTCTCAGCCTGGGTGCTCTTTGAGAACACCAACAAATCTAACTCTTCTGCATGTAAAAATTTCCTGCCATTTTGTAACTATTTCAGGTTTAAGGGTTTTAAAAAATATATTCAGTCTTTCACAAGCTCTCTGTGTATGTACACTTGTCTCCCAAGTGCTGCAGTATGCACCTATCATTTAATACATCTGTGAACACAAGTAGGACTCTGTCCTGCATCAAGGCCATATTTGTTTGAGTTTAACACCTAAAAAAAGCACTTCGTGTCTGTCAGAAAGCATACAATCTGTATAAACTATATTATTGTTCATCTGAATATGTAATCTGATTACCTCTGAGCCATTCAAATAACTAAATGCACATATATATGCACTATAAGCATGACAAATATTTTTCGTTGTCTAAAATATGTGTAAGCTGATCAGATATGGCCAAGCCTGTCAATTAATATAATTTCAGGCGAGTTATGTATGGCTTGTGTAGGCAACTTAATGTATTTTTCCTCTCTAAATAAGAGCATATATTCCAACAATACCTGTCTTGAAGTACAGTGCTACAGAATATAGTAAATTAGCAATTATTTGGCACTGAAGTAACCATACACTTTCTGCATTCATTTTCTTTAATGTTGACTCTTTCCTGAAATGACATCTTCCCACTGTAGAGTTCAATAACCGAATCCAGTAATTAACCGGAAATGAAAAAGTTCCCATTGGTACAATGATCCCATTGGTAGGAATGAATTGTATAATGCCTAGCATGTGAAATCCAAAATTAGAGAAAAGGGACACCGTGATACGAGCAAATGTTACATCTGAGGGATCAACAGAGGTTTGCACAGTTGCACCAATGTGTATATTTGCAAAGGATGGGAAGTGGAAGCATACTCATTAATGAGGAGGGAAAATAAGGCACAGTACACTTGAAAGGCATGCATTGCTTAGAATATAGAGCAGTGAGATTATAGCAGTAGAAAAATAAGCAAAATGAAAGGTTTTTGCCTACTTGAGCTAAAATACATATGCACAAATATGCTTTGAAAAGTGTTTTTCACAAGGTTAGTACAATTTCATACTTCTACAGTGTTTCTATAGATGTGGCAAATACTTTTTACAAAAATTATAGCAATGAACGTGCAGTATTTTGTGCAAGATTTGTCAGAAAGCCACATAAACTGAATCCTAAATATCTTGATCTAACTCTTTTAATTTGTGGTCATCTGTAATTCATACAAATTAGTCTCTAGCAAGCTCACTTACTGGATGCATGGGTGCCACACCATTATTGCTTGATGAAAGAAGATATGTTGGGCATGAAGGTCCAATCTGTAATGCTTTATGCAAGTCAATGTGTGAGCCTAGGTAGCAGCATTGCAAATGTCTTGGAGCGCAACGCTCATTAGGAATAGTGCTGAAACTGATGTTGCTACATCAGTTTCAGCACTATTCCTAATGCACTGGTATCAGTAGCCTTGCAATCATATAAGTTAACAAGGGCTTGTTCACGTAGGTACCATTGGAGTGATCTGGATCAGGCTTAAATAGGCTTCCTTAAGGCAGGATAGAGGCCTGGTATGCCATCTGGTGTGATAATTACATCTAAATGGCATATGCATCTCAAGTAACCCTATTTGGTTTGCCTCCGTTAAAACAACAAAATCAAAACATTCCCCTTCCTTGTCCCTTCCTCTCTCCTCCTACTGCGAGAAGGAAGTTTTCATTAAAAAGAAATGGTATAGTACATCAGTGCTGTCAAAATAGACTGTTTTTTTAATTGCATCCTTCCTCTGCCCCTCCAGGAAGGAGCAGTTGAAGTGTTAATTTCCCAGTATTGTGTAGCAGCTAAGCTATCTTCTTTAGCTATTTAACAATATTGGGAAACTGAAAGTGGAAGGCAAATTTAAAACCTGGTTCATTTCCAGCGACCACACATGCTGGAAATAAACCAAAACGAAGGAATCATAGAATCATAGAAAAGTGAAGTTGGAAGGTGCCTACAAGGCCATCAAGTCCAACCCCCTGCTTGATTAAGGAATACAGATCAAAGGACATCTGCCAGGTGGTTATCTAAGTTTTTCTCGAATGCCTCCAGTGTTGGAGCACTCACCAGCTCCCGAGATAACTGGTTCCACTGTCATACTGCTCTAACAATTAGGAAGTTTTTCCTAATATTCAAGCGAAATCTGGCTTCCTTTAATTTGAGCCCATTGTTGTGCGTCCTGCACTCTGGGATGCTCGAGAACAGATCTTCCCCTCCTCTGTATGATAGCCTTCGAAATACTATGGTGCCTCGACTTACAAATGTCCCCGACTTATGACCATTTCGAGTTACAACCAGTGCTGGCTGCAAAAATTTGCTTCAACTTGTGGCCAGAGCTTCCAGTTACGAACAGAAAAAGGCAGAGAAAAAAGCTGTGGGGTTCAAATTGCTAACCATTGGTAGGAAAAGAGGCTGCTTCTTTGTAGCTTTTGCCCCAAAGGTTAGAGAGTGTGTGATCGGAGGAGGCTTCGGACTGCCTGGTAAGGTAAGGTGCTGCTTTCTGCTTTTTAAAAACTGTTCTGGGTGGGTTTTGCAACATGGTTTTGGGCTGGGGGGATTATGTTTCTATGCTGCGATGGGTCTTGCGGGGTTGGTTTGTTTTTTGGTATTTTTTTACCCCCATTTCCGATGGGTTTTGGGGGGTTTGTTTGCCTTTTGGTTCTCCCCCCCATTTCCAATGGGTCTTGCGGGGTTTGGTTGCTTAATGCTTTGCTTTTTTTTTTTTTTTTTTTGCATTCCCGATATGTCTTGCACACTTCGCTAGCTTTCTGCTTTGCTTTTTTTGCATTTCCGATGGGTCTTGAACGTTTCATTTGCTTTCTGCTTTGCTTTTTTTGCATTTCCGATGGGTCTTCCACACTTCGCTGTTTTCTGCTTTGCTTTTTTAATGCATTTCTGATGGGTCTTGCATGCTTCGCTTATTATTTATTTTATTTTATTTATTTAATTTATACCCCGCCTATCTGGTCGGTGAGGACCACTCTAGGCGGCTAACAACAATAAAATACAATATCTGGTCTTGTAGTGATTTTTTTTTTGTGATTTTTTTCTTCGGCCGGAACAGATTAATTGCATTTCAATGCACGACCGTTTCGAGTTACAACCAGAGTTTCGAAACCAATTAAGTTCGTAAGTCGAGGGACCACTGTATTGGAAAAGTGAGATCATATCACCCCTCAGTCTTCTTTTCTCAAGGCTAAACATGCCCAATTCTTTCAGCCTTTCCTCATAAGGCTTGGTTTCCAGCCTCCTGATCATCCTTGTCGCCCTCCTCTGAACCTTTTCCAGTTTGTTGCCATCCTTCTTGAAATGTGGTGTCCAGAACTGGATGTAATACTCAAGTTGAGGCCTAACCAGTGCTGAATAGAGGGGGACTAGCACCCTGTGGGATTTGGAAACTATACTTCTATTAATGCAGTCTAAAATAGCATTTGCCTTTTTTGTAGCTGTATCACACTGTTGGCTCATATTTAGCTTGTGATCTATGACAATTTCAAGATCTCGCTCATAATTTTGCTGGGCCAGGTATCCCCCCCATTTTGTAACTGTGCAATTGGTTTCTTTTTCTGAGGTGCAGTACTTTGCCCTTATCTCTGTTGAATTTCTTTCTGTTGCTTTCGTGAACCCCCCCCTCCAGACACACATATTCCCTTGACAGGGAACAAGAAAGCTGTGTGTAGAAACTTTCTGGCCTGGGCTAAGTCACTGTAGCAATTACAGTGGACCCTCGACTTACAGACAGGTTGACTTACAAACTTTTCGAGTTACAGACTTCTCTGGCCACAAAATTTGGGTTTGACTTGCAGCCAGAGAATCGACCTACAGACCAGAAAAAAGCCAAAATGGAACAAAAATGGAACAAAAATGGCCAGTTACAAGATTCATCGGTTTTCAATGCATTGTAGGTCAATGGAGACTTGACCTACAAATTTTTCGACCTGCAGCCACCGTTCCAATACGGATTAATTCCGTAAGTAGAGGGTCCAGTGTACATTGTCTGATCACCAGAAAAAGAAGTGAACTAGTCAGTCTCCACATTTGAAAAAACAGCAGGACAAATACCCATCTGATTGCACCCTGAATTAGGGGGGAAACCCACTTTGTCAGTCTTTGCGATGACACTAAGAGACCCTTCCGAGGTTCTTGATAGCAAATAAAGTCTATAAGAGCTTCTAAAAAAAATTGTTCTGAAGATACAGAAGGCCAAATCTCCTCATATCGACATTGTGCAATGAACTATCGAATGGTGTTTGAGGGGGTTGGTAGAAGGCTTGCAAGGCTATGAACTGTGATGTATGAAAGTATGTGAAACTTTAGGTAAAAAGGAAATGTCAGGGTATAGTGTAACCTGGTCTCTACTGAGAACTGAAGATAGATTATGTCACTTCTGAGAGTGCATCTCACTAGCTCTCCCTGCAAAAGCTATTGCCACAAGAAACATAGTTTTCATATTTAAAGATGTCATTAGCTCAAAGGGAGGGTGCATTAATTGGGAGACTACTACAGACAATTACCATGAAGTTAGAGGTATTTTAATATCAGGTATGTATTAGCTAACCTCTTTAGAAATTTGTTTTGAGTGTTGGATGAGAGAATAGCTTAAATGATTGGTGGAGTGCTGACTTCAAGAGACAATGACAGCTAAATATACTTTCAGATACGATGTGAACATACCTTTCTCTTTGAAATGCATCAGGAATTGTAAGGCTGTATCTAACAATATGGGAACAGTTGGAGCTTTGATAAACTTGGCAAACTCCACAAACATTCAGAAATTTTAGCTGGAAGTTTGCTTCATGGAGGGTTTTCTGTGTTGTGGGAAAATTCTCCTTAATCAGGACAAATCCTCCACGCTATCAGTTTTATTTGCTGCAAATCTGAATGGTGAACTGCCCCATCTTGAGTTGTCCAGAGATCGGGTTAGAGAGGTAGTAAAAAAAATTGTTCCCCATAAGAAGCAGTGTGATAATCCATGGTTGCTGCAGCCACCACAGTGTAAGAACTGCACTGGACCTCTCCTGATTGAATTTTATCACCAACCATTGAAATGGAGGAAACAAGTACATTAATGCCCCTGACCACCAAAATATGAATGCATCCCCCATTGAATGATGGTCTTTTCCTGTCTTTGAACAGAACTGTTTGCATTTGCCATTCTTTTGAATCTCTCTGAGGTACTGTCCACTTTTTGCATCAGAGCAAAAGCCCATTTGTGTTGTTAGGTTGACCTTCTGCTGAGAGAGTCTGCTTCCTACTTGTTGTCCCTTGTTACATAGGAGACAATAGGATAAATGGCCTGACCACACACCATTACCAATGTTCAGTAGTCAGCAAAAAGAGAGACATGGATTTGGTGTATCTATGTTTGTTCATATAATACATTGTTGTAGTGTTATCAATGCTATTTGGGCAATCATGTCAGCAACAAATATTTCAAATGCTCTCATGGCTTTAAAGATTGTTGATAGTTCTAAGTGGCTGATGTGATGCTCTTTCCCCATTGTCGACCAGATTGCACAAATGCTCCCTCCTAGACAATGAGCTCCTGGTCTGTCAACCTGGCATTTTATGTTAGCAGGATAGTGGGTTACAGCTCTTTGTATAGAATTCCCATCAACAGGTAATTTGTCCTTGTCCATTATGCCAGTTGTTCAGCTAAATCTTTCGACATGCTGATCTTTTTGTATTTTGAATCCTGTTGTTGAAATTTGCTAGGAAGCAGGATTGAGTTTAGCAAACCTCACTACAGCCATAGTCGAGGCCATGAGAATGAACAGTTTATGAATTAAGTGTACCATGACTGAAGTCTTCTGAGAAATTTGTCTTGCATGCGTAACTAGCTTTGTGACACTTTCTTTTGGTAGGAATGCTTTTGCTGCTTTGGAGTTTAGGATTGCTCTGGAGTCAAAGTTTAATAGCAGGTTTAGTGAACTTTTTATACTCAGTGCAAGAGTGTGTTTGGTGTTGCTCTCCTAGACAGAAGAGGCAATGGTTGTGACCATCAGTGAGTGGGATCTTATTTGTGCACCGCACGCACTGCTTGAAAGGCCCCGGGGGGGCATAAAAGACTGGGGGAAAGGGGGGGAAAGGGTGGTAGTGGGGGAGGGGGAACAGAAAACCATGGGAAGAAGAAAAATGGGTAGAATCGATTCAAAAAGGAAACGAATAAACTCACAGGGGAAACGTCCAAAGAAAGGCGATGATCGAAAGAGAAAATAAAGTAATGATCTCAAGAATTGTTCAATCAACCTAGCTCTCTAAAATAGGTCAAACCTAAGCGGTGGCTAAAAGGAACTGAGGGGACTTCTAGCGGGTGGAGCATGCGCTCCATGGGGGAATGTTCCACTAATCACATGTCTTTAAGCTCTAGAAATTTCTGAGAGGTCCTGTGCAGACGTTAAACAACCCAATTGTGTGCATTCACAGAGGCTACGAAAAAGAAATGAAGGGCACTATAGTTTTTGATGGCTGAACATCCGATCCCTTTGACATCCAAAGCAGAGTGAAACAGGACTGTGTCCTTGCGCAGACCCTGTTTGGGATCTTTTTTGCTGTCATGCTGAATCATGCCTTTGTAGCTGCAACAAAAGGTGTCTATCTCCAGACGAGATCAGATGGAAAGCCCTTTAATTTCTCTAGATTGACAGTGAAGACCAAAGTCCAGCTGAAATGCATGTGGGACTTCCTCTTTGCCAATGATGCAGCTGTTGTTGCCCATTCTGCTGAAGACCTCCAACAGCTTATGAATCATTTTAGCAAGGCCTGCCAAGATTTTGGACTAACAATCAGCCTGAAGAAAACACAAGTCATGGGCCAGGGCATGGATTCACCTCCCTCTATTACCATCTCCACGCAAGAACTGGAGGTTGTTCATGACTTTGTGTACCTTGGCTCAACAATCTCTGAACACTCTCTCCCTAGATGTTAAGCTGCACAAATACATTGGCAAAGCAGCTACCATGTTCTCTAGACTCACAAAGAGAGTATGGTTTAATAAGAAGCTGACAGCATATACCAAGATCCAGGTCTATAGAGCCTGTGTCCTGAATACACTCCTGTACTGCAGTGGGTCCTGGACCCTTTGTACATGGCAGGAGAGGAAGTTGAACACGTTCCATATGTGTTGTCTCTGACACAGTTTTGGTATCACCTGGCAGGACAAAGTTCCAAATAGAGTAGTCTTAGAACGAGCTGGCATTTTTAGCATGTATACATTACTGAAACAGCGACATCTACGTTGGCTCGGGCATGTCATGAGAATGGCTGATGGTCGGATTCCAAAAGATCTTCTTATGGAGAATTAGCGCAGAGAAAGTGTCCCGGAAGGAGACCACAGCTGTGATACGAGGAAATATGCAAGCAGGATCTGAAGGCCTTAGGAATGAGCCTCAACAGATGGGAAAATTTGACATCTGAGCAAATTTTCGGCCTGGAGGTAGGCGGTGCATCATGGCCTCTCCCAATTTGAAGAGACACTTGTTCAGCAGGCTGAGGCAAAGAGGCAGTCCCAGAAGCAGCAAAGTTAGGGAGCTGGACAGGGGACAGATTGTATTTGTCTTCAGTGTGGAAGGGATTGACACTCTTGAATTGGCCTTCTCAGCCACACTAGACTCTGTTCCAAGACCCTTATTCAGAGCATGTTACCACAGTCTCTCAAGAATAAAGGATGCCTACACAGTCATGAAGAGAGTCTGAAAGTTTCAACCAGTCCAGAATGTAATCTAGAATTCTGATCAGTTTGAGTAGATAAAATCACATCATACAAATTCTGAAAGAACTATACTGTCTACCTGTTGTCTTCCAAGTCCAATTTAAGGTGCTTATGCTTACCTTTAAAGCCTAGTATCTTTGAGGCTTGTAACTTTGAGTGGCTTCTTTCTCATTAACCTGCCCTTATACTAGGTGTTTTGATGAGGCCCTTCTGTGAGTTTGAGGGATGTGGTGGCGCTGCGGGCTAAACCGCAGAAGCCTGTGCTGCAGGGTCAGAAGACCAAACAGTTGTGAGATCGAATCCATGCAATGGAGTGAGCTCCCATTGCTTTGTCCCATCTCCCGCCAACCTAGCGGTTCGAAAGCATGCAAATGCAAGTAGATCAATAGGTACCACCTCGGTGGGAAGGTAACAGCATTCCGTGTCTAAGTCGCACTGACCATGTGACCACGGAAGATTATCTTCGGACAAAACGCTGGCTCTATGGCTTGGAAACGGGGATGAGTACCGCCCCCTAGAGTTGAATACGACTGGACAAAAATTGTCAAGGGGAACCTTTACCTTTACCTTCTGTGAGCGTACTTAGTAAGAGACATGTGCTGTGAAGGTACAGTTAGGAGGGGCTTTCTTTGTTAACATCTTCCAGGGTGTGCTCTTGAAGGACATTTTATAATTATTTTTAAATATGTTTGATTATTTTGTTTGTTATTCTGGTTATCTTTGTACACCAGCATAGAAATCTCAATTTTAAATAAGGGGCAAAAAGAACCAGAACTACACAGTTCTGAGAAGTGTTGATGGATTCATGTGGCTACCTTACATGTGTGGCTCAGGCCTTCATTGTGTGCAAGTTTTACAAGAGGTAAAGAAAGAAAAGCACAAGAGGGAACGCAGCTATGAGCAAGCACCTAATCATGCATGTTTAGAATCAGACTCATATATTGCAAGGAAAATGGCAGTAGCAATCAGTTTCATTCTAGGAGGTATTCTGGGTAATGCTATACATAGAACACTAGAAAGAAGGAGGAGATCTGAAAAAGATTTTGCACGAACAAAGGACAGAAAGCAATCTGAAGCATGCAGGAAAAGGAAGGTAACACCATACCAATGGGCAAGGGGCATCCAGCCCATCCAGCCCTGGTAACCCCGGCTCACCCTTCTCGCCTTTAAAACCTCGGAGTCCCTGTTCATGAAATCAACTGCTGGAATTACTTTAGTCAGTGGAGATCAATCTCCATTTCATCAGTGAAGAAACTCAGTACAACAATGATGTACCTAAGGGTGCTCAGACTATATACCCAGTGTATTTCTATTGAATGGCAAACAATCACAGCTTTCTTTTTTTGTTTTCTGAAATAATCATAAGGCATACTGCTTAACTGGAAAACATGAGATGATTCTGTAGAGACTGATGAGTTGGAAGAAGATCCAAACTTTTGGAAAAGATATTTCAGGTGGTTTAATATTTGAAGCAAAAGTAAGCTGGCTGCAGGTATGCATCAACTGGATGGATGGCTTTGTTACAGAACACAAGGGAGTTAAGGAGCCAGATAAAATAGCTAATAATCATACTTTGGATTCTTAGAACTTTTTTATTAGCTTGAGCAAGACTTTTTAAAATGTTATTATTCTACATATATACTGTATGTAGACAATGGTTTGATACTATTTCTTTTTTTAAAATCCCTTTAAACCATGCCATTTTCTCTGGCAAGATGTAGACACATGAGTTAACATCACAAAGGTATTGTATACCAGGTTAACAAAGCCAATTTAAAAAGAGAGTACTAGTTCCTAATACATATGTTCTTTCTGGATATTGATATTAAGGAATTTTAAAGCTTTCTCAGTTACAGAGTTGCATATAATTCAATCAGCCTTTTACAGTTCTTCAAAAAGTGCTTTAGGGAACTTTATGAAAAAGGTGACAGAAAGAATTCCAGGTTGTCAGTGTAAACCAGTACCATGTCAAGAACCTATTTTTCTTTGTTCAAATTGTTTTCCACTGGGTATTATAGACTAGGTACCCTATAGTACGGTCAGCTTTAATGGTATTTTTGAACACATCATTTGGTCAGCACTGAAGGGGAGAACAAGGAAGGCAACTTCATTTTCTCTGTTCTGTAGATATGGTTTAATGCATGCATGTTCACTTGAGGACTGCACCATCAGGTGATGACTTACTGTATATACTTAAATAAGTCAGCATAGATCATATCCTACAGACAGAGCTTTCATATTGTTGAGTCTAGAAGCATCAAGGCATTGCTTTTTCCATCAGAGAAAATGTGTTATTAGCCCAATATTTTTTTGTAGTTCAATTGCATCCAGGACTTAATTTGGTTTTATTTTCTGTCTCAACCCTCAAATGAAGAGGCTTAAAAAAATTAAAACAATCGTTATTCAATCAGTTACTATAATGTGGCCTTTTGTCCTTCCTTCTTCCCCAGTAATTTAACTGAAAACAAGATAAAAACACAACATACCAATGGACAGGGTGCATCTAATCCAGGTGCTCCTTGGTCTCCCTTATCCCCTTTAGGCCCTCTAGAGCCTTTCTTGCCCCTTTCCCCCTGTGAATAATAGTTCATTAAAATACATCAAAGTTTTAGGAGAATCTATTTTAAGTCTGTTATCATCAACAAAAATAAAATATAACCATGTAAAAAACAATAATTTTAAAGTTGTGACTCAAGGTAACTTTAAAGGCTTGATTCAAGATGTTTTTTGATGAAATATTGGGGCGGGCTTTTCTTCCCCACATTTAAGTATATGTTTATTTTAGCTGTTATAAAACGATCACAACAGAAGAACAAAAAGAAATGACCAAAGTGATGCCAATAGGTTTTAAAATGGAAACAAAAGATCTTCCTCACTTGTTCTGAAGTAAGGCCCATGTAGCTCAATGGAGAATTCTGATCTTATACAATATGAAGAGAACAAAAACTGAGTTCACTGCATAACATGACTGGTGGGAGTCATCACTCTTCTTTTCCAATGACTAATTTTCCTGATCTGTAGTGATGGGTGAAATCTAAGGATATATTCACAGCAGGTTTTACAAAAAGCTAGAAGTTTGCACCACACACTTCCAAGTGACTATTATTAAACAGGGCATAGCATTTTGCCCAATGACTGCAATCATTGCAAAGAACACCGTATCTTCCTGTATTTGTAGGAATATTGTATCTCCTTAACGATTAAGCCTCAAGTGCCTGTTTGGGCGTTTGTTTATAAGGTGGTGTACTGTTGGCAGCATCCAGAGTCCTAGTCCATCACTCTGTCCACTACACCACATTAGGAAGCTGCTAAATATCTCCTAATTCATGTTTGCATAATTCAGTTCAAAGGAACCTAACGTTTCAGTCCTGAAGACCAATCAGAAAAAGAAAGAAAGCTAATTTGTGAAGTCTGGGAGGTTTAAAAAAAAAGCTCTTGCTGTGACACAGACAATCAGGGTTTAAAGATTTTCCATTTCTAATGATGGGCTATCTAAAACACTTGTTCCTGCCTATTGTCTGATTTTGGATGCTACTCAGTGGCATGGATAGCGTATAGTTTAAAATGAAGCAGACAAACCTTTCCATTTACAGCTTTAGTTTTTGTAATATATTCATTCTAAGAAGGAATGTGAAATTCTTTTCCCAATTATTCTTACATAGCTCTTTGCATTCCATAATAATAATATAAAACATTTCTCTGTATCAGAATCACTGATTTTTAACTGATCATCAGCTATACCCACCATTATTATAATTTAACAGGAGAGATAAAACTAGCAAGGCCAGGTTTAAGGCTGCTCTGTTCTACTTAGGTTCTTAAAATAGACTCTGCAAGTGATAAAAATGGAGAGAGTGAGCCTGGCGATACTTCTGTATACAGACTTGGAAAGTCACCTTCAATACTTCACCGAGGTCACTTCGTTTTGAACAAAGCCAATATCAAGCCCAGGACCGATATTCACCAAGAGAGTGAAATGACCAAATCTTCCTAAACTAATTTTGAAAAGCCAGTGGCATACATAAAGGAAAATATTTGAGAAGAAATATTTGTGGATAGGAAACATAAATGAAGTTGCGGAAGGATGAATGTCATTTAGTAATTGGTGTAAGGATTAGATTTTAAAAAATCAAGCAGAGGAGTTTATTTAAAAAAAGGGAAATAAATGGGTTTGGGATTTTATTTTTATGGTTTTTTAAAATCATTTTCAAAACAACAACATTAAGCTGGCAGGAAAAATGGATGGGAAAGGAGAGGTCACCCAGGATCAAAGGCTGTCACAGAGGAAGGATAATCCAGGAGAAAAATGCAGTGTGGGTTGCAGCAGGAAGAGGAGGAAGGATCCAGGAGAAAAGGCAGAAGAGCAGGAAGGGATAAGGGGGACAAAGGTAGACCTGCGGAGGCAAGGAACACACGCGCAAACACACACACACATAGACAGGAGAAGAGAAAACAGCACTTGAAATAAGGAGTTCCACTTGAATGCACACATTAAGCACTGACACTTTTTCAGTTGGGTTGTTCAAAGGAACTCTGTGCTCCCATACGTATAGTAGGCACCACGTTTTGTCAGACAAGAGCTGCCTTTCAAGAGCTGTATTGTATCTGTGAAGTGACACAAGAACCAGTAAATGCACTAGCTGGATGGAGCAGTGGCAGTTCCCTGTTTTAATATTAGGTCTGCTTGAACGACTTTAAAGTAAGGCTAGAACCAAATTTAGGGTGCCTTCGGACAGGAGGTTTCTAGGGTCATCAATCAAAAGACATATATAATGATAATTATCTTAGAACTGCAGAGCTGGAAGGGACCCTATAGGTCAATGAGTCTAGCCCCTGTTAAGGAGGCACAATGTGGGAATCAAACTCCCAACCTCTGGCTGCACAGCCAGATACCTAAACCACTGAGCTATCCAGCTCTTCATTGTGCAATTCTTCCATATTTTCTTCTTAATTTTTTTCTGATAAGAAAATGGCAGAAGAAGAAATAGGGAAACCACAGGCAGGACAGAGGAATGGGGAAACATGCCTGGTTCTGAGTTCTTGCTAACCACTGAGCTTGCTTGTTTTGCATTTCCTTCTGCCAGGAAGGAGCAGCTGGAGGCAGCACACTCTGCTTGAAGTGGGCAGTTTCGCACTCTTCCAGCAGCAAACATTTCTGCTCCCTACATTTTGGCAAAGCCGTAATTGTTCTATTGTAGTTGTGATTCTGATTCTTGTATTATGAGCACAGCTGAAACAGGTGTGATTCCTTCCAGTGCTTTACTGCAACTAGCTCACAAACAAAGCAATCCTTTCCTGATGGTGTCATCCAACTGGACACAATGCTAGCCAAGTTGGATTTTGGGGTTTTTTTTTAAACCCTTCTTTTGTGCAAATTTAAACCAACTGAAAAAGTCTCAGAATCTTTTTAAGTTACTCATTATAGACTAATCTGAACAGTACCATTTTTTTTAATCAAAAAAATTACACAGCAAAAACAAGTAGAATGATTAACTATGAGACATCAATGTGGAGCAGTCATAAACTCACCATGTCTCATTGCTTGATAACTATTACATCACACTTTTTTTTCAGGATGTTATCAATCTATTGGATGAAAATTATCCTGAATTCTGGATTCACGATTGCAACCAGCCAGTACTGCTGCCAGCAAATGTGAAGCAGCTCATGCAGGCTTTTTTGTTCTTGTATAAATATTGCTCCTACATCTTTATATTATATAATTTGTTAGGCAGTAAGGTTTTATCTTAGCCTTTTCTATGCTATCAAAAAGAATTAATCATTCCACCATTTCTTAAAGACATTTCTTGAAGTAGCTAAACAGATTTAATTCAAGACTTACCCGGTTTCCTTTTTCACCTGGTGAACCTTGTAAACCCTATAATATATTTATGCAAGTATTAAAGGTTTATCTATCATTTCCAGTGAGCTAGAGCCTCTTCTTTTTCTGCCCTTAAAATCCCATCAAAAACTACACAGAATCTTATGGCACCTTAAATATCAACATTTTATTGTGCCACAAGAGATAGTAACTTTCCCAAACAGAAACTAGACTTGGAGAGAATAAAATATTAAGTACTATTCCTTGCCTTCTGTGTAGAACTCAAAGTAGGATTTATTCTGCACAGTATCTCTGTGTGAAAGGTTAGGCAGGCAGTGATTTACCGCTTAAGTAAACTGAAGATGCCGGCCACAGAGACTGGCAAAACGTCAGGAAGAACAACCTTCAGAACACGGCCAAAAAGCCCGAAAAACCCACAACAACAACCACCATTAAACTGGTTTTCTTCATGGGTGAGTAGGCCTGGGCCACTGCACTCAAGCTTTTCACAGTCACACCAAACACTACAGCAACCCTACCAGAGTGATAACAAGCAAAGCATAGTTCTAACTTCCCTAGGTTGGGATTAGATCTGTAAGAGCACTTGCCCCATCCCCAGATTCAACAGGAACAGATTTTCATGTTCATGCTTCCACAAGAAGCCTTATAATTTCCCTAGCAACCAGCTAGTAATAGGGGAAGCCTAATACTGGGTTGGAGTAAATTGCCAACCTCTAATACTGGGTTAGAGTACCCTGACAGTTCCTAAGAATGGCTGGGGTCCTTCTAATATTAGTAAAGGAAATATTAGTAAAGGAAACCACAGCCTTTAGTTTTTAAGACCTGGGCTGGTCCATTTATCATAGGACCGTTTGGAAATCATTAATTCATACGACAGCCATGTTAAGGGTTGGAAGCAACTTGACAGTGTACAACCATACCCCTTGATCAGGTCAGCTGATCTGACTCCTTCCCTGCACTGGGGACAGGCTGTGGGTACTATACATCCAGAGCTTCATCTCATTTGCCTACTCCACACCTTTTAATCTGCTCATTCAATATCAGAACATATCTGAGGATGCAGAGAAGGAAAAGACAACATTGGAGCTTCCCTTCCGAGGCTGGAGCATTGTCCCCAACCTTGAAGAGTCACTTCCAGGCAGTCCCCAGGACACCATCATAGAGACAACAAAATTACTGCCTAAACATATAATCCTTTTCACTCTGGTAGAAAATCTTTTTTTAAAAAGCCCTTTTGTTATATTCATTGCAACAGAAGGGTCTTCATCTTGTCACAGGATGAAAAATGGAGGCTCGGGTCAGGAGGGAGAAGATAAAAATTTCGTTGAACTTACAGGAAGTCCTGCTGGCCCAATTGGTCCTGCAGTTCCAGGGTCTCCTTTATTGCCCTGAAACGGAATTAGGAAGAGATAAATTTTGTAGGAGGTGCCTGGATATGCCAGATACATCTTAGATTTATAATGAATCTTTGATAATAATAAACTACTATATATAAACCAACAAAATCACATTTTCAACTTGTTTATTCATTTATTCATTTAAGGTTTTTATATTTATACACCTGTCTTTTATTATAGTTCAAGGCAACCTACAAAAATACTGTAGTAAACTACAATATAATAAAAGCAACAATATATATATAAAATAAACAAACTACAATATGAGAAAAACCAGAAATGAAACAGTGGCCAGTTGTTGTGTGGCTCCACATATGCAATAGAATTAACATGACTGACAGTGGCAGATTGCCACTAATTAGAGTTCCTTTTTTTCAGATCACAAAAGCATACATACTACAATTGGAAAAGGAACTCTTTTAACTAGCAGCAATCTGCTTCTGCTGGTAACCTCAGTCTTGCTGGCAGGCAGAGATACACAACAGGATATTGACCATTGTTAAAAGCAGTTGTGTCAAAACCATAGTAAACACCGTAAAAATCACAGTGGAACAATAGAATAAATACAGAAATATTACACAAGCTGCAGTTAAATACCTATGCTAGAATGTCTGAACACTGGATTGGTAGACTAACAAGAAGGAAGGCAAATTGAAATGTCATAAGGAGCGGGTTTTAAGACTGGGTACTAAAACAGAGAAGGCCCTCTACATTCTTCTATTCAAATATAGGTCTGGAACTGAAAACAGGGTTTCCCTAGGCTATTTTAGAGTCAAACTATACATTATGCCATCCAAACAGGAAAACTCTCATATGCTAAAGGGTATATAATTGTCAAAGCAGAAGGCTGCAAATTGGCTTGCTTTGTTTTTTCATGGCCAAGCAATCATACTTGCATTGTTCACAAGTATGATTGCTTGGACATGACAATCTTATGGAATCACGGTTCTGGAACAATAAAAGAGCTTCAGTTTCTAAGGCTATGGTAATGGAGGCTGAAACCCAGCAGCAAGTCATACTTAGGGTAGGCCCACAGAACCAGTGCAGATTTGGTGAGTGAATTCCTCAGTAAGTTCCACTGATTCAACAGGCTTATTCTAGTTGGGGCTTACTACTGGATTTCAGACAATCTTACTCTTAATCAAGCAAGCAGGCTCATAAGGAGACATGGACTATTCGCATTTGTATCCCTGGGGATAGGAATACAAGAGGCCCATTCCCTACCCCCAGAACTGGCCAGTCCACTCACCAGTCACTGTGCAGTGCTGGGATTCATTGCTGTTGCGCCAATCTGGGAAGGAGCCCAGCCAGTGCTTCCTCACACAGCTGACCACTCCAGTGAGGAGGCAGAATGGGGAATCTCCCCACTCAGTTGATGAGCGGTTGGCTGTGTGGGGAGGCAGGGAAACACTGGCCAGGTTCCTTCAAGGACTGGTGCGACGACAATGACGAAGGATCTGAGTGCTGTGTGGCGACCGGTGAGTGGACTGGCTGATTCTGGGGAGAGAGAATGGCCTATGTGGCACCTATGTTGCCGTGATTTGTATTTGTATCCCCAAGGATAAGAATATGAATATCCCAAGTCTACCCATAAGTAAGCAAATACTATGTCAGATGCTATGGTTCTAAACCATCTAAGGCTTTAAAGGTTGCAACTACTATTGTGAATCAAAATGGCTATTTGTCAGTCATCACAGACAGCACTATGAACAGAAATTAGATAATACACTGAAAAAGAAAATGCTGCATTGGAGCGGAAGTGCTTTTGGCTTACAGATTGATGTATGTTACTTGTTTTTCGAAGTTCACTCACCCTTTCTCCTTTTGGTCCTGCTGGTCCTGGAACTCCAATTGGTCCCGGCGTACCCTGCAATTTCAGAAGGAAAAGAAGTCCATGAAGCCACTTAATGGGATACGTTTCAAATTGAAAAAGAATATAGTTCCGCAAGAGAGACAGAGAAGACTTTGGTTATTCAGAGCATTGACTCTTATGTTCCAGCTTTCATAACTGATGAAGATAATGATTACATGTAGAAGTGGGGCCCTGTCCAAGCGAATGAGTTTAGAAGGAAAATAAAAAAGACTATGGTGCATCAGGCAGAATAAGACTGTTCATTTTCAGTCACCATCAAAGCTAAAGGCTGTAACAAAAGGATGATGGTGCCCAATCACTTTTAAAAGTCTTTTAAAAAGGGTAAAGTTGGATAGGGGTAGGTAAACTTTGCATAGCTTTTTATGTAGGCAGTTTATCATGTAAGCTGACAGATAACCAAGCCATAAGCAAAAATGCAAATGTATAGTAATATAGTAAAATGTATAGTAATATAGTAAAACAGTCACAAAGACTGATGCATTTTCAAATCTTCTGTTCATACATCTGCTATTTATATACCACTTCACTGGCACAAGTATGTAAACAGGAACATCTAATAGGGTGCTTGGTTGTTTGCTTGAAGTGCTTCCCCTTTCATATTCAGCTCTTAACAAAATTAATCTAAGCCTTGCTGTGTGTAAACTAATTGAACAAATCAAGGTACAATCTAGCTTTTTGCCAGTATCAGAGTAAATAAAACTTTATCCAAACTAGATTATGTTTGGATGCAGCTCCAGATGTGGATTATCTGAATGTTCCTTCCTCAAGCTAAACCTTCCCTGCCCAGAAGAAAACAAAAGTACTGCACTGTGGAGAGAATGGTTCTCAAATATGGGTTCCACCTCCACTCCAAGGAACTCAGCATGGCTAATGGTCAGAAATTCTGGGAGCTATACTCCCAGTTTGGTGACCTAAGTCTAAAAGCCACTGGTCGAGACGTCTTCCTGAAATGCTACTTTGAACAAAAATAACCAAACATGTAGAGTCTGGACAAAATTAAAAGGGAAAAGGAAAAGAAAAAAGAGAAAGGCAAATTATTGTGGCAGTTCTAAAGACCAAATTTATTTCAGCTTTCAAGGATCAAAATCCACTTCTTTAGACAAGGTGTCTCAAGCCCCACACTATAATAAATCTGTTAGTCTTCAAACTGCCGGCCTTTTTCTCTTTCTCTTTTTTCTCTCTTCCTTTTGTCTTTATATTTTACCAATATGCTGGGACAGACTAACATAGCTACTTCTTTGGAAAATGCAAGCTGTTTTAGTTTTGAGAAACATTGAAAAATGCAACTTGTTGGTCTGAAAATATTCTGAAGAGGAAAACAATTTATTGTTGAAATCCTGTTGTTTTCTTAGATATGTGGAAGCCAAACAATGTTAACATTCAGTCACTTCTAGCTGACAATTAAGAGTCACACACACTTAGGAACTTTGTGGGTGGAGTGGGGGGACTGGTTAATTGCTATCTAGAAGGAACCGAATGTCATACCATTTGCCTTCTAAATCCATATCATTGCAACAAGATTTCGGCTATTGAAAGCAAATTAATTAGGAACTTCAGTACAGTGTACAGGAACTTATTCTACATCTGGAACCAGATTCTCATATATTCTGTATCATAGTATTTATTTATTTATTTATTTCATTTCATTTCATTTCATTTCATTTCATTTGTATCCCACCTATCTGGTCTTGCGACCACTCTAGGCGGCTTCCAACACATAAAAACGACATATCCATATAGCACAAGGAAAAAATAAACAATTTCTTCAAGATGAGAGGAAAATAACAGAAGAAAAATGAGGAAGGAAAAGTTAAGTATTAACTGGAGGGAAGGCCTGCTTAAACATCCAAGTTTTTAAAAATACCCAGCGAAGGGGCCGCCCAAATCTCTGGAGGAAGGTTGTTCCAGAGGTGAGGAGCCACCGCTGAGAAGGCCCGTTTTCTTGTTTTCTCCTTCTGGGCCTCCCTTGGCATCAGGCTCCTCAGCCTCACCTCCTGACTCAATTGGGTGATACAGATAGATCTTGGTGGGAGTAGGCGTTCCGTCAAATATCAAGGCCCTAAACCGTTTAGGGCTTTATACGTAAGCATCAAAAGTATGTGCTTTTTCCACATTTGGCAGTCCAGAAACTTCTGAATCACCAAGAGTGGGAAGATTTCAACATAATCACTGAAAGTATACAGTGGGGTCTTGACTTGAGAACTTAATCCGTATTGGAAGGCGGTTCTCAAGTCAAAAAGTTCTCAGGTCAAATCTGCATTTCCCATAGGAATGCATTGAAAACCATTTGATCTGTATCTGCTCTTTTCCGTCCATAGAAACTAATGGGAAGCTGCTATTCCGCCTTCGACCACTAGAGGGGGATATTTTGTTTCTTTTTTTCTTAGGTCAAGAAAGGTTCAGGGAAGGCAGGGAAAATACAGTCCAGGCAGTACAGTACCAGGCAGTCCGAAGACTGTCTCCCAATCCACTCTCTAAACGCTGGGAGGAGTGAGGAAGCAGACAGGCACCATTTTCACTGGCCAACAGCTAACTGAAAGTTCAAATTTTGCACTTTCCCTGCCTCCCACGTGGTTTTTTTTCAGTTCTTAACTCAAATCTAAGTATGTAAGTCAAGTCAATATTTTCCTATGAAAGTGGTTCTTAAGTCAAAATGTTCTTAACTCGAGCCGTTCTTAAGTCAAGACCCCACTGTACCCATCCAGTCATATTTATAACTTTCAGTCAGAGATGATCATTATCTTTAGGGACAGGGAACATTTATTCATTTTAACAGTGTTTCAAAAAGCAAAACCAAGACTCATTTCTGCTTAGAGTCAATAGATACTTTTGGTTTGTATTTGACAGAAAACATTGGGAGCCATAAGCATGAGTCTTTGCACCCCATTTCTCATGACTAGAACCTCAGAGATCACTGCGATCTTAATAAAATGTTGTTGAATTCCTTGTTTTCCAGGCCTACCTACTTGTAAATCCAAGAGAGGACATGAGGCGGAACCTGAACTCAGGTGGAACCTGAACTCCTTCAACATACAACTTCCATAAGGCTCCTGGTTCTTCTTTTTGTTGTTGTTATGTGAAGTCGAGTTTTTTCCCTATATTACCCTGACAGGGTTTTTGATGTTCAAAGATTGTATTATTGTTGCTAACCCACAGTCAGCATCCTTGGTCAAGTGAGGATTTCAACCCAAGTCTCCTGAGTCCAAATTCAATACTATCCACTACACCAACCGTCTGTCTGCAAGCTCCACCCAAATTTGCAAACCCCATCTGAGATGGCAGGTTACTTCCCTAACATATGTTTAGATCAGAACTTAGAAGTACAGTATTAACATTTCTTTTTGGCCTACAGATTCCAGAATTCCTGCAGTCAACATGGGTGGCTATAGGATTCTGAGATTTGTAGCCCATGAAAGTAATGTTTTAAACCTCTGCTTCAAGTGCAATAGAGTGTAATGCTTTTAACACTGGATGTGTCGTTTTCATATTCTTTCGGCTCAGAGGTAACAGGCAGAGCACAGATCATTTTAGTCTTTCTCTAACACTTAAGGTCTTATGTATCTTGTTGGGACAATATATTTCTTTTAAGTCTGTAATTTTGGCTCTCTGTCAACAGGTACTTTCAGCTATTTCTACCCTGGTTATGGTTAAGTGCTCTAAGGTGTCGCACAGACACACTGTAGGGTTCTGCCTGGCCTGGGGTTCAGGGTGCTATCATCTCTAACTGCAGCTAGAATCAGTGGTCCTGGATCAAAACAGATAATAGGAAAACCCTTAATTAACAAAAGTCTGTAAGTGTCTCAGCAAGAGCTTCTTCCCCCTCAAGGAGAATGAAAGTGAACTTCCTTTGTTGGGTGATTGGTGGGATTCCTTTGAAGAAACTGCCTCAGTCCTTTCTTTCCAACATTCATGGAGCTTTTAGCTCTAATTACAGGCAATCCATAACATCTGCTTCAGCTTAATGGGCTAAATAAGCAGTTCATTGAGAAGCCCTTTATCTAGGAACAGAAGGAAGAAAGTTCACTTTCTTAACCATTCAAGACTGCAGGGTGACAAGCTTAACATCCTAAACAGACACAGGCACAGGTTAAGCCTCCCCAATTAAAATGCAAATGAACAGATCTCTGTTTTAAAAGGAGGGGGGGTAATCTTAACACAATGGGAATTCCACCATGATTTCCACAGGTATGAAAGTTATGAGGGCTGTGTGACATAATATGAAGACCTAAGGAAAATAATTCATTTTTTCATCCAATTCTTTTGAAATGTTTTACAAACTGGGCTTATGCTGTCTTTTAATGGAGAATCTGGTGAACAAAATGCAGAGATTAATTCCCAGCCATTGTTCTGAGGGAAAAAAAAATTCTGCCAACATTAAGTCGTGGAATTCTACCACATTCCAACAATATATTGTTTACAATTCCCCAGGAACAATCTGTATTTGGCAAGCACTGCATAACCAAGCTGGCAACCTCTGATGCTACTTTCATTTTCACTTATTCCCCAGCTGTGAAAGAAAAAAGGGTGGTTGGGCCAAGTGACCCACATTTTTGCCAAGTGGTGCTCACTGTCATTTAATTTGCATCATTCCCATATTTATTAAATGCATGTGGTCAAATAAATGAAACATCCAGGATAACTGGTACTTGACAATGAGTGTTTGTTTGAATAGGATAGAATAGTTTGTCTGTGTGAACATGCCAAATAACTTAGGAATAGAACTTTGACTTGGAACTGTTAGTTTCCCAGAAGCAATGATGTGAAAATCTTTACGAGTATTTGCACTGAGCTTCTCAGAATTCTATTCTTGTTGTGCCCTAGTTCTGTACCGAACTTTCTCTTTTTCCTCCTGCCTAGAAATCTGTGCATATATTGGCCTGCATTTTTAATGCATATCCCTACTGACTAAAGTGAGTTTATGCCATGCACATATTTCAAACACATACATTGTTTAGACCAGATTTGTTCCTTGCCAAAATGCATCCTCAGAAGTGAACGGATTTCAAAGGGCAGATGCTTTTCATGCCATTGACACTCTCGGAGATGTAGAATGACTATTTTTGTAGGTAAATGTGAACCCATTGATGTTCATCCCTATCCATGGGATTAGCAGACTGAACATGACAAATCACTACACACTTTAGAAGGGGAGGGAGGTGAGAAGACTCTTGCAGAGACATGAAAATCAACTCAGATGTTGTGCTGCAAAACAATATTCATAAAAGGACAGCAGGTTTATTATCTCCAGATCTCCTGTGTGTGAAGAATATCTCAGGCTATAGTGAGATTAGGTCAATGAATTTGCTATGACAATGGCTGAAATCAAATAGTAAATCACAATTAAAGAAGGCCCACTGAATCAGTGGAGATTTGCTGAGTCAGCTTCTATGTACGTTCTGTTGAGTCAGTGGGCCTACTCTAGTTGTGACTTGCTACTGGATTTCAGGCAGCTAGGCTTGGAAAAAATTGTGATTCAGTCATTTTACTCATATAATGCACATATTAAGCCTTACAATGGCTAAGGTAAGTTGGAGGAGATGTTTAACACATTTTTTCACAGAGAATGAAAATAAGACAGTAGACAGTTGACAATGTGAGGACAGAGATTCATAACATTAAAGTGACTACATTCAGAAGTCCCATTTATCACAGTTTACAAAATATTACAGATAAACAAAGAGACAAATTATTTTTAGGCCTAAATCTCTGGATTCATGTACTGTAAATGTGTTAAGGATGTGAATCAGAATTTTATAGTTGTTCAGTACCAAAACATAGTAGCTTCACTTGTCCTATCCTCACTTTTTAAATAGACAATGATACAGATACAGTTGTGGCAGGACAAAGAAGACAAATCACAGCATTAGGGGATGGGAATGAAGGGTAACAGAGAACTGGAACTCACCGGTGGGCCAGGCCTGCCGTCTAAACCTGAAGCACCCTGGACAGACAGGGAAGGGTTAACAAAACAAAAGGCAAGGAGGAAGGGGAGGTGAGGAAGGGAAAGGATTGGTAAGTGAAGCAGTGACTCCAGACAATAAAACAATGAAACTCAGATCTCAAGGACAGGTGATGCCACTTACAAAGAAGCCAACAAAAAACACAGAATGTAACATGGATCAGCTGCTTTAGGATGCCTGTCACCATGAAGTACTCACTCCAACATATTCTGTCCAAATATAGAATAGCACCCGCTAAATGTTGGAAAGCATTGTAGCTTTCTCATTTTATGTGGATGAGCTTGGAATTGCAATCATAGAGTAAAACAAAACAAAAGAAAAAACATTATTGTGATGTTTGAGGTGAGCAGCAATGGGAAGGAGGTCTCAAGGACAGTACAACTATACATGATTTTTACTTTTGGGTGTGTTAAATGCTATGTCAAATTCCAGTCAGTTTAGCATACCCTCTGAGGAACATGTCCACTCCAGAATTTTCTCACACATAAGGGGGAACCAGTTGGACGAGTACCGTTGATTTCTTTTTCAAATGTTAGGCCCATGCTAATTCTAATAATCTTCTAGGGGTTAATTGTTAATTAAAGTAACAAAAGATTGTTAAAACTGACAATGCCTAGCTTTGGAAACCCTTTGGTATTATCAGGCAAACATGATGCAATCCTATGCATACTATTCAGATGGAATCCCTACTGAGTTCTGTGGAGCTTATGCCTAAATAACTGAGTACAAGATTTGATATGGAGCTTTGTCTGCTAATGAAAATATGGAATGAGACTTAGGTGGGGTACATTCAGCTTGGGGCTTTATGACCCACAGGATCATGCTTACTATTAGACTAGAACTACATGGAACCTCCCATTCAAGAAACAAAAGCCTTCTGTTTGCCTTGTAAGAAGGGGATGGCTGATGCCGCTTGCATGATTGCAATATCCCTTCTTATCAACAGCTGCAGCACCCACGTGTGTTTTGGTCCCACGTAGGTCCCATTTAGTGAATAGGTTACTGTAGTTTATTATGGTCAAAGACCAGCAGTAAATAAATAATGCAATGCAGAACAGAAATATATATTATGCTGAACACGACATCTATATATAGTATGTAAAGTTTATATAATCAGTGTAAAAAAATCATTGTGCTAGCAGAGAACTGTAGCAAACTATGGCAGCTGTACAAAAGCTGGCCACTTTGTTGGTATTATGGGGGTCCTGATCAGAAAGAAAAAATGGAATATAAAATTCTGCTGATCTCCCTGGGAGTTTTTGAAGAACAAATAAAAGGAATTCTCAATAAAGGCCATGGTTGGAGCAGTATAATAAAACATGCCCAACAGTTTCCATGTCCCCACTATCTCTGGGACATAAAAGTTCCTGACAGGGTACTCTATGGTATCTCCCCTGGTTTAATGAATGCAAATAAAAGCACAATATCAACTAGCCAAAATGGCTGAGATCACGCTAAACAGGAAAACCCTCTGCTGAATCCAAATCCATTCCAGCCTAAGTATGTTGGCAATTACTTCAGAGTATGTGGACCTCAGCCTAATTGATTACCAGCACAACAGTTGTGAATCCAGGCTGAGAGGAGTCTGGATCTAGTGTAACTCAGCTCCTCCCTTGCTTCTCTCCTTCTCTGCATGCTTTCTGATTCTTCTGCCAGTTGATTTTGGCCAACACAAGAGTTGTTTCGGCACAGCTAATGGTGCTAGCAGTTAGCCTATCTTTTAAGTCTGGATTGTACTTGTTAATTATCTTATCATTTCAGCCCATATATATAAACTTATCCTAAAGTTCTGCACAGGGGAAGTCTCTAATGAAATTAATGGAGCTTGAAATAGAAAAAGTATTTTGGACTATGGCTGTAGCTTTTCACAATCTGAATAATTTGTTGCTACAGAAATGTAGTATCCTAACAAAGCATAAGATAAATCTGGCCTTTGTTTAAAATAGCCAGAAAGACAGATTTTTTTATTTCATATACTCTGTTAGCAGTTCTGTATCACTGTGAAGCTCAATAATCTTACATTACATGGTTCATATGTGGCCTGGCATCAGTGGTTGCTAGGAGAAGTGGAGCAGAGTAACACAGGTCAGAAAACCACAAGAAAGGGAATGGCCACCTTTTATGTAAAGTGGTTTATGACATGTCAAATTGGGGTGTCAAAGTAAGCATTGCCAAGTCTTGAAGAAACAAATTGTTAAGAAAGGGACTGCGCAGTAAAAGGCCACACCATGGGTTTTACAAACAATAGCAAGGTTGTATTAACAATGTAATGTGGGTCCATTTTAATGTGGATTCTATGGAAAGACATCTATATCTTTTGGTCTAACTTTCTGCGGTCCCCATGGGTCCTCCTTGGGGATGCTTTTGTTGTTCAGTTTTGCTGCCTTATTTGTGGAAGGCCCAGATAACATGATCTATTTCTAATCAGCCCATGTTTTTGCACTGCAACATCCATCCTTTTCATCACCAGAAAAATAATAAAAGGAGGGGGAAAGTTGCAGGAATGGCTGTGCAATTTTTCCCCCAGCACAGTCTGGTTATAAGGCTGCCATCATCTTACTGACAATTGTTCCAATGCTTTTATTGATTTATAATGTCAACATTTTTAAAACTAAGAGTTTCACTTTTACCTTACAGTGGCAATGTTGACAGACCTCTGTCTGTGAGTACTTCATGAACATAGAAATGTAGTGCCATGCTGCAATTGTGATCTCTTCTTCATATATGTAAGTATATGTTTCAAATGCAAACATGCTAATGGCATCTTTAATGTAGATCTTCTGAGCTATTGCACCCTATGGTTGGTGAGACTGAAGGCACAGTATCCAATGGTGGGTAGGGGTCAGCAACAAAAGCGAGTGTTTACTCTTTCCCTGACTCTCACACATACGCGGAGACTGGCAGGCAAGCAAGCATTCATCCATACAAACAAGCAGAGGCCTTCTATATTTGCCTCTGGTAAGGAAATAAGGTGGATTGGGATGGTGGATAGCTGGAGTGGGGCAACATCCCACATGCTTTAATGGGTAATGCACCACTGTTTCTAAGTTTATGTCTTGCCTCCTAAACATTAAACTTTGATCAAACTGTACTCATACATGCACTGACTATAAGCAGTATTCTGCAAGTAACGGTGTGCAGTGTAAATAGAGCACATCTCTATTTTGGGCTGCACTGGACTATTCCTCCCCCTAGTGTTCATACAGAGACCCTGGAATGGCTCAAGACTTGCAGGCAGGTTGTGAGGAATTTTGCCTACTTGACTCCTTTATGGGCTTGTTTATGGGCTAAATAAATAAGCTGTCACATTCTGTTCAGTGTTCTGAAAATTAATATTTCTGTCATAAATACTGCTGGATAACAATTATAGTGATTAAAGATCAGCTGAAACATATAAAGTGATAACTACAACCACAGTGAAAAATAGTAATACAGTGAAATATTGCAAAATTGATAAAAACATAAAAGCAATATATTAAGCAAAGAGAAAAACAAGCAAGCTGTCATTAAGTGAATTCAAAGGTGGCTATAAAGTTTTCTAACACCTAACACATCCTCCCCTCCGGCACAACGATCATCAGAGCAAAAGCTGTGGAACACAAGTAAGTGTGTTAGCTACAAATCCACAAGCTCACGTTCCCCTACAAATGTACGTCTAAACTTTGTTTGCTTTGTGCTGTTTGGGCCACAAGTATTACATGTGCAAAGATGCAGATTGGTTGTTGCAATGGGTCAAGTATAGGTGAGTACCAGTCATTTCTAGGATTCACCAAGACTCCTCCATCTTATTTGGTATGTCATTTTCATGCTTGGGATGGGAGACAACCACTAGTCGGTTTTGGTGCATGACAGCATTTAACTGATATGAATCTCTGACATAGACTTATAGGAGAATTGACAATGTTAGGATTTTTGCTATGAACCCATCCCTTATGTTTTAGCACACTTACTGTGGCAGTTCAGAACCAGAGCTTGTGGCCCAACAAGCACCAAACCAGCACAACATTTTGATATAGGTTATGTAATGGGGTGAGGTGGGGTTCATAGTTAACACAGCAGTTACTATGAACAGTCTTACAAGCATAGCATCAACTTAGAAGTAAGTCCTCTCCCATTATGTTAAGTTGGGCTTGCTTCCAAATAAGAATGCATAGTCTGAAATCCAGGAGTAAGTCACAGCTAGAGTAGGCTCATTGAATCATTGTGGATTTAGTGAATCAGCTCCTCCATAAGTACCACTGATTCATTGGGCCTACTCTACTTGCCACTTACAGTACTATGCTAAGCAACAGGGTTTCGGCAATTACCTCCCAATATTATGGCACTTTAGAATACACAGTCATTCAACCTCCATGGATTTCTTCAATCTTTCTTAAAAAGTGACGTAAATGTCCCTCTTTCTCCTTTGAACTAAACATATATCAACTTTACTGGGGAATCCAAATGTGCAGTGACAGGATAAAATTACCATCTTTGTTACAGTACTTGTTAAACTAGTGGTGCAAATCTTCATTCTTGTTCCCCAGATAGGGCTCCCTTAAGAGACTTTGGCACAAAGTCTGATGCATACATAATATCTCTGCCTAGATCACATACAAAAACCTCAGAAAGGCAGGTGATGAAAATCTCCTTGAAAATCTGATGATGACACTATAAGATTAGCACACCAATTCTCTATGAATCTAACAGGAAAGCTTATGTTTGTGAAGTGCGCTTCCATGAAACTAGGTGACAGAGAGGGACATTTGATTTCCTATCCCTACCCACATGGATGCTACTGAATTGATTGGATAAATATTTTTACAGCTCAGGTTGCTTTTCTGGGGCACTAGCTGGCCAGATTAGGTTCAGGATCATTATAAGGATCACTGTATAAAAGTAAGTAAAGCCACATCTACGCTGGCCCTTTTGGTGCAGTCTGGTGCATCTAAATAGGGTTGCTGGATGATGTGGGGAGGAGCAATATGCCATTCAGTGCAATCTTCACTTCCAAATGGCATATCCACCTCAAGCAACCTTCCAGATCCTTCAGCTATCAATTGAACAGTTCCCCTGCTCCTCTGCAGAGTGGCAGGGGAAGTGAAATTATTATTTTTGCCTGTGCTAGACTACCACTGATGCATGGAATCACTTAGATAAAATTTTAAAAATGTTTTTCTTGTATGTAGTGCTGATCGAGAGCTGTGGTTTTGATTAGCACTTCACTCAAAGGCAAAGATTAAATTAATCTGATTCAACCTGTCTAGCAGACACACATACATATAAATAACTTCCCCTGCCCTCTCTGTAGTGAAGCAGAAGAAGTGTTGAATTTGCTGATATCTTGCAGTGTCTTATTTATTAAGCCACTTCATTATATCAGAAATTCGAACTGGAAAAAGCCTTGGCAGTTTTGACAGCTGCAAGGCTTAATTTTAGTCTGTCCCCAGAGATCGCACACACTGAGAATGAACTAAACTAGGGCACACCACCCACACCAAAAAAGTAGAAGTTCCTGACAGGGGCTCAAAAAAGTGTGAACTGGAATGCCTGGGAGCAAATTGGTCCGCTCGTGGTATGGTCGCTGGAAAAAAGAGCAAACCAATCCACCACCACCCTAACACACCAAATAGCAGGACTAATGCCTGTCTGAATGAGATCTTAATTACATAATAGCCGCCTAGAGTGGTCTATTGACTAGATAGGCGGGATATAAATAAAATAAAATAAATAAATAAATAATAGCATATATTTGAACTGGCCCTTGGAGGATGTCATTTATTAGGAACAATGTTATCTATATTAGCTAGCATGTGTCATCTTAAATCAGATTTTGTTTCACCAAACATATCTGAGCTTTTCTTTCTTTGTTGAGCTTAAACATTTGGTAGATTTCTGTATTTTCATTTATAAATTGCTTTCAGTACTCACATTCTTAACTTACCAAACAAATTTATTTCTTTTTTTTTTTGAAGTCATCTAATACTTCTATGCAACTTAAAAATGTGTTAAACTCATGCCTCTTAAAAATATTAATCAAATTCTGATGTTTTGTAAAATGAAGGTGTCCAAAACTGTTTGATACTAGATGCAGACAGAAAAAAACATTTGCCACCAATAATGGAAAAAAACAGTCATATAGGAGCATAAAATTGGTTTTTTTTGTTTGTTTGTTTGTTTGTTTTTTTTAATGACCATTTGCACATTTCAGTCTAAATCCAACTATTGGTCCCAATCTGAAACCATGGAATGAGTGGGATTTTACACATCCCACTCATTCCATGGATATGGTGTAGCTGGGTCTACCAGCTGGATTTAGACTATCTAGAGATGGGGCAGGCCATATTTCTAAATAAAAATTATTCAGATCATATTTTTAAAATAATCAGACATCGTTCTCTCCTTTCCATTTTGATGGCTGAAATCTACTTGCATAAAGATATGCCATGCAAAGCTGATTATGTCATCAGCTGTAACTGTTTTGGGGGAATTATTTTTTTTTATTCTCCCTCCCATCATGTTTCAAGGCTCCTTTAGCACACCTTTCATTCTGTGGGACGTTTAGGGGGGGTTGCAGGATGGAAGGAGGAAGTCTTTAGTTCCCAAAAATCATTGCTGTTGAAGTAGCAGGACAACCCATAATGAAAATTTTCAGCAACAAAAGACTTCCCCACCTCTTCCATGCAGCCTCCAAAGATTTCCCCAGGATGATTAATGACACTTTTAGGAGAAGAAGCTTGTTGCTCTGGTGAAACAAACAGCCTTTTCCCACTTTTAGATGTGCCTTTCTGTTTCTTCCACCCTGGTGGTTGGAGTACAGAACTGACAGATCTGCAAGTCTGAGTATTGTAGGTTTCCTCTCCAAACAAAAAAGATACTTCAAATGTCATTTTGGGATTTTTGAACGAGAATCAATGCACTTTTTAAACAAAGGCTGCTGTGCCATAAAGCAGAAGGAAAACTATTCCTAATCAGAAACAAGGAGAAAAACAAGATTGACTGGAACAATCCTAACTCCTTCTCTCTCTCTCTCTCTCTCTCTCTCTCTCTCTCTCTCTTCCTCTCTCTTTAACACAGAGGAGAGAGAACACTGCAGAGAATAACCAACTTGGATGGAGGATGGAGAAGAAGAATCTGAAAGAAAAAGGGCTCAGCTTTGTGATGTGGAGAGGAGAGATTCCTGAACATTGCTGCCTCAGCAGCACAAAAAGGAACTTCAGGTAAAACAGAGAGAAACTGCCTGACACGCAGTATAGTGGGCAGGACTACCAAAATGCTTGGGTTCAACTTGGATAGATTCTGGAATGTTCTGTGCAGAAGAGATTCATAATGAAGAATGTTTAATTTCCCCCAAACAGCTATAACTGATGATGTTATCAGTCTTATGTGGCATAAATCTATATAATTGGTTTTCAGCCAATCTCTAACGCTTGTCCATACCTCAGAAATCTATTACAATATGGGTTTTAACATACAGTCCTTTGTGTGAGTATGGATACTAGAATTCTCCTTCCAAATCTGCGGACTGTGCACTTGTCTAGCCTGTGTTTCTCTTCCTGAGTTGCCAGCCCCCTTTCATTCCTTTTCTCTTACCAAATAATTGGCTATTAGCTCAAATGGCAGGGAACACGGAATCCTCAATATCACGGGGTTCCAATCCAGAAAGTAGGGCAGCATGACCAGGCTTCTTCTCTTCAGCAGGCACACATACCACACTGACTTGCAACATCTGCCAAGGCAGCTGGAAATTGCCAAACTTAGAATTCTGCAACTTGCTTAGCACTTGCTGTGCAACATCTTTTGTGGAGTCAGGCGCAATGCCAATTCCAATGGTATTATATAGTCACTACAGTGCATCATCTTGGCATGTAAGCTGTATATCCGTGGGTCCTCTTCCCCCCCCCCTCCACATTCAAACCTCATCTCATGAGAAAATCCACTGGATAAGCCATCCTGTTATGTAACTTATGCCCATGGAAGGATGATAGCATCACCAGCACAGACAATTAAAATCTTCCTACTTCTGTCCCATGACTTTTCTGATTCTCATGTAATCCCTGGTAAGGCATGCGAGCTGAAGGACAGAAGGAAAAAGTATTTAATTAATAAAAATCTACTCTAGCCAATCATGTCATCTGGCAACAGTGATTTCAGTAATTAAAGGCTTTCTTCTTCCATCCCCTGGCTCCATGCTTTCCACACAATGAAAAGGATTAGACAGGAAAGCTCCTGTGTACAAATAATTTAATTACCAAAAATCACAAATGGCTGGTAACTGTGTCATCCTTTCCTAGGCATGATCATACCAACAGGATTTCAGCCATTGTTTCTCAAACTGCTTTCCATACACAAAATGGCAATGACTTGACTAATCTTAACCTGATTTATGAGCTTGTTAGGATGACAGAGTAGGGTATCAAAATGTCAAGGATTACCATGATTACTATTCATCGATCTACCATGTAGACCAGTGGTTCTTAACCTTTGTTACTCGGATGTTTTTGAACTGCAACTCCCAGAAACCCCAGCCAGCACAGTTGGTGGTGAAAGCTTCTGGGAGTTGCAGTCCAAAACTCCTGAGTAACCCAAGGTTAAGAACCAGTGATGTAGACCACAAATGGGAAGTAGCCCGATGGCAGCTTGTAGGAAGGCACAGGGAAGTAAGATGCCGCTGTTCATTGCATGGCAAACAAGTGGGAAGATGCCCCATGTCCTTAGCATTGAGTGCCACTTGTGGGCAGTAGCAGAAGGTGGCTGGAAAAGGTGGCTAGGGCTGCCACTATCCCTGTTGCTACACCAGCTTTGCTTTGCAGCTGCTGCCATCAAACAACAGAAGGACGAATACCCCTTTCTTCTTGGTGGCTTCAACATTTAACTACCATTTAGCAACCACTAATATAGCTTCTTGATTGTCCCCCAAACTGAGGAAAATGAGTGCACCTGCTTGACCAGTCTGTGACTGAGCACCACAATGGAAAGTTCCACACAAAAGTCCTGTGAATGGACTAAGCAGTAATTACACTCAGCTGCAACCTGGGCTTTTTAATGTAAACCAGAAAAAAAGGCCTTTGGCATTGCCATGAGCAAACCGTAACACAGGTATGCATACTTCAAGATTGATAGACCTGCTTGGGAAGAGAACAGTGCCAGACTGTCACTTCACACATTATCCAGTTTCCTCTTCTGACATTTTTTAATAGAACACAGTTTCATTAGCTGTTTTTCTCTTTTTTTTTTCTTGCACATCTTATCTTGCCATTTGAACTAACATTTCAACATTATGCCACATGTATTAAAGCCAAGGGAGGCATATCCAGTTGTCAGTATCCAGAAAAATTTATTTGGAAGGTACTGACAAGAATTTTTAAGTTCAAGACATATTTCTGGGTTCATGTGTTTCTCTACTGTATTTCAAACTTTCCTATTTCATGTGAAATTGTGTTGACACTTTGTTCCTTATTTGGAGAGTTTGTTAAAACTTAAATTAAAGGATGGTTCCTGAAAAACCCTTGGTTCTGTGTGTTCTGCAAGGTCAAGTTAGAACTGATTTATAGAGACCCTAATGGGGTTTTCAAGGTAAGCGAGATATTTAAGGAGTGGTCTGACTAGTTCCACTCCCTCAATGAGTTTTCATGGCCAAGCGGGGAATCGAACCCTGTTAGTCCATCACTCTATCTACTAAACCACACTGGGAATAGTCCTGTAGATACTTACGGGTAATCCCAGAGGACCTCGGTCTCCTTTCTCTCCCATGGCACCCTTTTCACCTTTCATTCCATCAATGCCTGCTTCTCCCTAAAAGAAAGATGCATCAGGAGAAAGCCCAGTATTTCCTGGATAGGAACCCAAAGAGATATTAATTACACAGCAAAGGTACCCAACAGCATTCAAGATAACTTATGGAAGCCAGACATGACGTTTTCCAACCAATTTCACTCCCAATTTCATTTTCAAGGCAGTCTCTCCACTGGTTTCACAGATCATGTTCATAATTTTACACAGTGTAATGTGAAGCTTCAGAAGTGGTAGAAAAAGTCATAGCAGGGCGGAATGCTGATAGTGAAACACTTCTGCCTGCATGTTGTGGAACAGTTGCAATGCAAACCATGTAATTCATTGCATAATCAAATTGTGCTGTATTGGCTCCCTGCATGTACTGCCCAGACCACTTCCACAGGCATTACGTAACTCTATATTATGCCTACTTGAGCAGGATTTTGACTATGAAGTTCTTACTGTACATTGAGACAAACATATCTTAATTTAATTTCCCCCCCAAAGAAATGAAGCTCCTGCCTTTCTCATCCATTTTGATCTGAGAAAGGGAGGAAACGGGGAGGACTGAACCCCTTTCTTGCATATTACATCCTTATTCAAAACTGCTCAGCTAAATGGCCATCCTTAAAAAAAAGTACCAGCAACACTGGGCTTCTATTCCATAAACTAATATGCAATGGATATAGAAAATAAATGTTTGCAATTAAGTCCCAGGCATATTCTTACACCAACCATTTGAATGTCAGGACATGGGACATACGCTGCTGCCACATCTGGAGTTGCTGTTAAATCTACACTATCCATCACAAAAAACTAACCTCCAAATCAGCCTCCTATGAATCTCCTGTAAAAATGACTCATGGGCTTCCATCTGTTGGCCTCTTATTCTTACCTTAGGTCCTGGAAGGCCTTGAAGACCCTGTATTTGGAACAAACAACAAGAGGGGAAAAATCATAGATCATCCTTGTAGCTTAAATTTATGAATCCCAATACTATCCCGCTGTATACATTTCCCATATTTCTCTTTATCAGCTCAGATTTAAGTTAGAGTATTAACAAACTTATACCAAATATTACTGCACCGTTAGCTATTATCTGCAACTTTTGTTGCCCTTAAGAAAGGTCTGTAGTCCGCCAATAATAATTAAATATCTTTTGTTGATTCATTCACCAAATCATGCAAACATGTTTTTTTAAAAAAAACACCAATATACATAAGAATTATAAATTTTAATAGGCAAGCTTTAGAAAAATGCAAGTTTATATGAAAAGGAGCAGTAACTGAATGGTACATGCATAAAGAAATTAAGAAGGACAGCTATGATAAAACATAATTTAAAACACTACTCACATCAACAGTAGAAATGTCTATAATACTAGCAAATGTGTGTATGTATATAATTGCGTGTGTGTGTGTGGAAGACAGTGAAATCTAAACATCTGAAACTCATCAAGGATGCTAAGAGGACCCTATGGATGTACATCTCAGTTTGTTTCAAAAGTCTATTGATTAATTTTAGTTAATTAAAACTGGTCCATGTCCTAAAATACCATTTTAAGGTACTAAGTGCCATATCTTCCCTGACCAGGAGACATAGATGGAAGCAAGCCTGGGGGATTCATATCTCCTGTGTTCTTCAGGTAGCTCTGTATGGCATGCCCCCCACCCAAAGCTCCCTCCCTCCAAAAAGGAAAAAAATGTAGGCCAGTATCCTACTGGTAGTCCTAACTAGAGTAGACCCACTGGCTGAATGGAATTTACAGATGTGTTGACTTACCATTCAACAATTGAGTCACTGGGTGTACTCTCTAGCCGAGACTGGCAATAGGATACTGACCCTAGTGCTTGGTAAGGAGATGGTGAGGGAGAATTAGCAGAGGGAAAGGCTGAGTGGACACGAAGCTGAAGGGACAGAAAGAAAAAAGAATGAAGCAAGAGTGAAGAGAAAGAGCACTGAGGTGAAAGGGAGGTTACGGGGTTGACCGCTTGTCTATTGACCAGCGCAAGCAAGCAACTTAGTCCAACTTAGTTTCCTCGGAAGGTTACTACAGATGATCTGTAAGATTGTTTTACAATACTGATGACTTTTCTTTTTTCCCAACAAAAGAAGACAAAATAAGGGAGATCCTCAAGTACATAACTTTATCTTATCCATTATATTAAATAAAGGACTTACGGGTGATCCTGCTGGGCCTTGTGGCCCTGGTGGCCCAGTGACCTGAAACCCCAAAGAGAAAACCCAATGATACCACTATAATAAATAACTTGAACAAAAGCATAATACTTCAACTTCAGAGAAGCAGAACACTGTAAATGAATATTGCGGAAATAAAAGCAGTAGCCCAAGAAGGTCATTCAAGAGGAAGTCTCCTTGAGTTTAGTAGGTTGTGGAAGACAATCTTATAAGCGTTTACTTGGAAAATAATCCCCATGGTGGGGGATTTCTGGGGAAAGCTTTTAGACTAGGACAGTGTTCAGATGATCCCTCTGTTGTTTGTAGGGGGATAAATTCTGCATACTTTCTTAAGATGATACTTTTTGCTTTTTTAAAAAAGAGGACCAACCGTGAATTTTAGAAGATAAATAGTAACAACTTACAGAGTTTCCAATATCTCCTTTTTCTCCAGGGTCTCCTTTCTCTCCCTGTAAATAAAACAAACATTATAATATCATTCCCAGTGTTAGTACAAGATCTATTTATTGATCATGATAGTGCAGTACAGTATTAACAAGTTTCAGTTGTGTGAAAGCTCGATGTAGATATGCATTACAGAACAGGAGTCATTACTTCCCATACAATACACCACCAGCTATCTATAGTAACAATGCCAGCTATTTTGTTTTAATGAAATAGTTGGCTGTCATCTTCTCAAATTTTGGGAATGCTTTCAATTCACAGCCATTCTTCCTATCAGGCAGGGTGAAGCATATGTCTCAAGTGTCAGAACATGAAAGGTGGCAAATTGCTCCCGCCTACCTCAAATCCACTCTGGAATACCTGTCTGCTCTTAGGCTGTAAATATCACGCCTGGGAAGATACAGCCATAAAGGATCTGGAGAGCCAAACAAACTGTTCCTGCCTTGACAAAATTACAGCACAGAAACCTCTCATACATGACTCTCTACAGAGTCAAGGTAAAGGTAAAGGTTCCCCTTGGCAATTTTTTGTCCAGTCGTGTTCGACTTTAGGGGGCGGTGCTCATCCCCGTTTCCAAGCCATAGAGCCAGCGTTTTTGTCCGAAGACAGTTTCCGTGGTCACGTGGCCAGTGCGACTTAGACACTGAATGCTGTTACCTTCCCACCGAGGTGGTCCCTATTTATCTACTCGCATTTGCATGCTTTTGAACTGCTAGGTTGGTGGGAGATGGGACAAGTAACGGGGGCTCACTCCGTCACGTGGATTCGATCTTACAGCTGAAGATCTACAGACCTTGCAGCACAGAGGCTTCTGTGGTTTAACCCGCAGCGCCACCATGTCCCACCTACAGAGTGAACCAGGCCTCAAATGCCTTTGTCTTTGTGGTCCTCAACCAAGGCTGCATAGATATGATGGCCATGGAGATTGTCTGTGACATAGACAGTCTCCATGGTCACCCTGCCCATAATACCACATCTGAAGAGGGGTCTTTGAATGATGTATTTGAGATTAAGGAAATGTTGGGGGGTGTAACTGAGTGATGGGGGTATCTCAGTGATGGGAGGGCAAGATGAAATTTTTGCAATACGCGGAACGAATTATTTTCGTCTTGCGAAGCATCACTGTAACTGGTTGGAACTTACTTTTACTCCATCCTAAGCTTTTATAAACTTGCATAATAAACAGCTAATTTCCCTCTCACCACCCAAAAAACATTTTAGCTCACAATACGTCAAACAGCAACCTGTTTTACTGCATGTGGCATTAAGTTGGAGAGGTTATAGGACCCTCATGGCACAGTGGTTAGATTGCAGTACTGAAGTCATGATTCTGCTGATGACATGTGTTCAATCGCAGCAGACTCAGGTAGCTCTGGCTCAAGACTGAGTCAGCCTTCCATCCTCCTGAGGTCAGTAAAATGAGTACCCAGCTCACTGTGGTGGTGGTGGGGCAATATGTAGCTTGCATACGTGTAACAGGCAGCCCTGACCTCACCTGTCCATCACAGCTGGGGCAGTGAGTCATCGACCAATGGTGTGACGGGGGTGGAACTTAAGGGGAGGAGCTGGTGTATAAAGGGGTGTGTGTGAGAGAGAAGAGAGATTGCTGACTGGAACTTAAGATGAGAGAATGAGCTGAGAGTTAAAGTGATCTTAGAGTCAGTGAGAGTCAGTGAGAAAGAGTCTGTGCTAGCTAGTGCCTGAGAAACAGTGATTGATTGATTATTTCTTTAATAGTGATTTACCATTCCTTTATGTTTGTACTCAAAAAACCAAGTTTTTTTTTTGAAAGTTATACTGGCCTTATGTATGATTTATTTTATAAGGAATGGTTGGTGGCAGTAAAGACTGAGTCAGCCTTCCATCCTCCTGAGGTCAGTAAAATGAGTACCCAGCTCACTGTGGTGGTGGGGGGCAATATGTAGCTTGCATACGTAAATTGCCCATAAACACTATGGGGTGGTATACAGGTAGCACACTTTTACTTTATAGCAAGTATTGTAGCAGTGGGTCAAATTTCACCTCAATTACAAATGCACTAAATGGGCCTCATTTTCAGCTTCAATAGAAGTGGCCTTCTCTTTCGGTTTCAAAAGAAAGAACTCAGAGGGTGTGGGGCATCGTGTCACCAGCTCTAAATCTCTTTTACTCCAACTTCAGTGGATGCCGTCCAGTCCCTTCAGCGCTGCCTGGACACCGTACTGGAATGGATGCAGTCAAATGGATTGAGGCTGAACCCGGACAAGACGGAGGTCTTGAGGGTGGGTGGCCCTCCCGTCAGTGGCATAGGTGACTCCCTTTCTTTTGGAGGGACGACCCTTGCCACAAAGAGTGAGGTCCGCAGCTTGGGGATACATCCGGACCTGGCGCTAACCATGGAAACCCAGGTGGCGTCTGTGGTCCGTTCTGCCTATTTTCATCTATGGCGGATTGCCCAGCTGCGGCCATATCTTGATCGGGGGGCCCTCACTACTCTAGTCCACGCGCTCGTAATCTCGAGACTAGACCATTGTAACGCACTCTACGTGGCGCTGCCTTTGAGGCTCATGCGGAAACTCCAGATGGTCCAGAATGCAGCAGCCAGGCTTATTAGTGGGGTGAGAAAATACCAACACATCTCCCCCACGCTGGCCGCGCTGCACTGGTTACCCATCCGTTTCCGCATCGACTTCAAAGTATTAATGATTACATATAAAGCCCTAAATGGTTTAGGACCTCAATATCTGGCGGAACGCCTCCTCCCACCAAGATCTACCCGTGTGACTCGCGCAAGCCAGGAGGTAAGGCTGAGGAGCCTGACGCCGAGAGAGGCCCGGAAGGAAAAGACCAGAAATCGGGCATTCTCGGTGATGGCTCCTCGCCTATGGAACAACTTACCTCCTGAGATTCGTGCGGCCCCCTCGCTGGGCACTTTTAAAAAACAACTAAAAACATTTACGTATAAGCAGGCCTTCCCAACAGCTAATTCCAACAGTTAATTCCTGACGATTTTTTCTTCTATACTCCTATGATCTTTATCTTCGTGTATTTGTAATGTTTTTAATATTTACTACTGCTGATTGTAAGCCGCCTAGAGTGGTCGAATCTGTCCAGATAGGCGGGATAGAAATGAAATAAATAAATAAATAAATAAATAAATAAATAAATAAATAAATAAATAAATAAATAAATAAATAAATAAATAAATAAATAAATAAATAAATAAATAAATAAATAAATAAATAAATAAATAAATAAATAAATGGTTTGGGACCTCAATATTTGGCAGATCGCCTCCTCCCACCCAGATCTACCCAAGTCACCCGATATAGCCAGCAGGGACGGCTGAGGGGACTGACGCCGAGGGAGGCCCGGAAGGAGAAAACAAGAAACCGGGCCTTCTTGGCGGTTGCCCCTCAGCTGTGGAACACACTCCCCACTGAAATCCGGCTGGCACCCTCGCTGGGGGTTTTCAAAAGCCAATTAAAAACTTGGTTGTTTAAACAGGCCTACCCCCCAGTCAATTAAGTTATTATCCTTTTCTCTTTATCTTTTTTTCCCCTTTCTTTCCTTTTTTGTATACCACCATCTTGGAAACCTTTTGTTTTAGAACCAATTAGTATAAATGTATTTTATATGTTTTTAACTTGTTTTAATTGATGTAAGCCGCCCCGAGTAGACATTGTCTAGAGGGGCGGGGTAAAAATCAAATAAATAAATAAATAAATAAATAAATAAATAAATAAATAAATAAATAAATAAATAAATAAATAAATAAATAAATAAATAAATGCATATTGAACACATCTTTATCTATGGTGAGGTTTGGACAATGTATTCTTTGGATTGCTTACTGTAAAACCTGGAAGTCCAATTGGACCCGTTAGGCCCGGAGGTCCTGGCATCCCTCGATCACCTTTTTCTCCAGTTAGACCATCAAGACCCTATGGGGGATAAATATTTACTTTAACATGCTAAATTATGTCATGGATAAAGATGTGTTCATTGTTTATTTTATTGTATTGGATTAGTTACAGCATCCCTAGTGGGGCCATTGTTGGTTGACTTCAGTTTGGACAAGGGGTCAATGACAACTCCTCCTGCAGCCTTTCTCTGGCAGAATATTCTCTTTACCAGGTTCCTTGATATGCCTTTGTTAAAAGGCACCTTTGATACAAGGCAAGGAAGTGTTTCTCTTTTCTTTCATTGGACACTAGACATTTACCACCACGAACAACCCTTGGAGTGGCAACAGCAGCAGAAGATGCAAAGATAAAGTAATTCAAGAGTGCAGTAGAACACTGGTGGAAGTGCTCTACTGCATTGTTGTAAACCGCCCAGAGACCTTTGGGTAGAGTGGGTGGCATATAAGTTAAACAAACAAATAAAGTTAGTTCTGAATGTAGGCATCTAGGTGGCAAAGGGATATTGTTTGAGATTCAAGCTCCTGCCTCAGACTAAAAGCAACCAGGTGGTAGCGGCCTATCGTATCAGGTGATCATTCTTTTCAGAAGGTTCTCCATTGATATTCGCTGACCCTATTTTAAAATCTCCTTCACTTTAGCTACCACCTGGGACCCTAAAACAGCTTTCCCTAAAGCAACATTTCACCAAAAAAATGGTTAAAATTGAAACCAGTGGGTTTTCTTTCAGACACTGGATAGTATGGACATAATATAGAAATTTAGTAAATGTCCACAGCTCTTCTTCAGAACTGAATGCTAATTGTCATGGAGAACATTAGTACCTTGAAACTGCAGCCTAGGATAGGCTAGGATTTTTCGGCTTGAGGGTGATACCTAAGATGATTTCCCTTAAAAACCACTGTTGTTAATTGCCATCTCTTTGTTGAGGAATAATAAGCCTCATCTGAGTAGTTACCCAGGATGTTGTTTGGACAATGACTTTCTGTGGGGCTGTTGTTCTTGTTCACACTGATTAAAAATCTGGCTTGTAGGTTTTTCTGCTGGGAATATCTGCAAACAAATAGTTCACAGTTACTGTGTATGCCGCGTTTTACTCACTGGTGAGCCAGTCTCCCCCTTTTCTCCTTTTGCTCCTGTAGTTCCCATGAAGCCAATTTCTCCCTTCATTCCCGGAGGTCCATCATTTCCAGGAGGTCCTTTAGGACCGGGAGGCCCCATCTCTCCTGGTTTGCCTCGTGGCCCCTACAAAAGTTATTTTGAACATAATATTTCTAGACCAGTTTAACTCATCTCCAAGAGCCAGCTTTCTTCATTATGAAAAAGGCTAAAGGCTCCACACCGTCTACTCAGTCTGATGCACATATTCTAAAATAATACAGAGGAAAGAGAGAGGTCTTTGAATCACCCTATAGTTAATTGCACCCAAATCCTAATCACATTTATTTGGAAGCTAGAGCCATTCATTTCCATCTTCTGTGCTTTCCATGTAGTGGTTTAGGCTTAAGTGTGATTAAGGGTGTGATCTGATGAAGTAGCTTGCATTCTGGACTACTTGTGGCACAGTTTGGTGGGAGCTACTTTTCAGTGATCACATGACATATGTGAAATGGCAAACCAGTCTGACTCCAATCTGTGTCCACACTGGACCTTTTTGGTCCAGCAGTAGGGCTTCTCTTTTGGGGGATCAGATTGGAATGATTCCTCTACAAGTGGAAGGGTCGCTTGAAGGGAGATGGCTCCCGGCCAAGCTCCCCTTTCTGATGAGATCAGATGTGAATCTTTCTTGTCACTGACTACACCCTAATTGTCTTTGCATTGTATCCAGTGTAACTGCTTTACCATTCACCTACAGTTTTTACATTCCCTCAGAGGTCAACTGAATAGTGATTTTTCTTCTACCGAATAGTCTGAAAAGAAATCCACATAAAGCACTAAAACACACCCTATGTTCAAGCCCTTTGTTTGAATTCTTAGAATGTCTGTCTACTTTGGAAGCTTTGGTCAGATTCATGGAGAACAAGGTGGCACTGTCGTGAACAATGGCTGTAAATTTCCTCCGATATCCAAGGCAATCACTATGCCGCTCAATACTAGTTGCCAAGGAACATAAGCAGGAGTGTATTGCTACACTCATGTCCTGCTTATGGAATTCCCATAAACACAATAGAGACAGCAAACTAATTCCAGGTAGCCCATTGAAGTCTGGACAAGACACTGATTTCATTTTATTCAGAATGACTCTTCTTGTGTCTTACATGGAGTAGGCCTTTTTGTTGGGATGAAGCTAGGAGTAGAGTTGAAAGATATGGATGCCAGGCTGTTCAGGTGAGAAGAAAGTCAAAAAGATGGGCAAAGAGGGGCATAAGAAATAAAGGAATTTGTTTCTGTGCATGACATCTGTGCATAGTTTTTATCATTTTTTTGTTTGTATTTTAAAGTGTATAACCCACAATTTATTTTAAATGAATTCAATGCAATAAAACAAACTATGAATAGGAAACAAATAGCAGAAAAGCCCAAAAAAGCAGTAATCCCATAAAAATAAGAAATATTTTCAGTACTGGGTGCTCCCATTCAGCCTCTCAGCAGCCCTGAGAGCCTTCACCACATAAAAAGGGGAAAATATAATGAGTTTGTGTGTTCCCCTGTATGTCATCCCTTCTGCATACAGTATGGCCATAAAACCCTTTGTATGTATGAATGAAAGAATGCCATGTATATACTATGGTATATTATCTAGAGGACATACTCCAGCATATCTTCCCTCAGTTTATACATTTTGGATGACACAATGATCATTGGCAATTCTCCACTGGTGCCATATAGGGAAGAAGGGTAGGTGACAGGTCAGTAACCACTCCTGTACATCACAATAGAACCTTGATATATCAACCAATGGGTGAACAGAAGAGGCGGGACTAAGGAAATATAAGAAGAATGGAAGACAGTTAAGGATCAGTTAGGGATGAGTTAGAGATGAGTTAGAGTTAGGGACTTCAGTTAGAGAGAAGCAGTTTAGGCAGTTAGGACCAGCCTTTTGTTAGAGAAGATATAAGACAAGGAAAGTACAGATCTTGTATGGTTTATGGTTATGATTGGAAAGAATTAGAAGTGAAAAGAAATGAATAAATATCTTGATTAAAATGATTCTACCTAAGCAAATATGAATGTTACCAAAGCACAATTTATTGAATGAATAAAATAAGACCATCCATGATTCACTTTACATGATTTACTGATAAACACATAAATAAACATTGTTATATTGGAGAACTGTGATTTAAGTGTCATATGTAATAGAATGATGAATATATCCTCTGGTGGCAGCAGAAAAGGGTTGAAAAATAAATGTCATACCTGAAAGTGAACCTGGGTTGTGTGGAAGAACAAACAGGGGAACTGGGGGTGTGTGACAGTAGGTTATGTGAATAGACTAAAGGCCACTCAAACAACAAACATTACATTCTTTGTAATGATCTCTGTGCATCCACACTGATGGGTAAAGACTAGTAAGCTTACCACTGACATGAAATTCACCAGGCAGGCAAGTAGGACCCTGCAATTATTATAGCATGGTGGACAGGGCAGAACCACCAAAAGATGTGTACCTCCAGGCTCTAGTATCCAGATAGCATTGCTAGATAAAGGTGGATGGTTGTGACCACATGGCAACTCTGCACAATTCTGGTTTTGATGGCTGAGAAAGTAAAGATGAGCCTCAAAGTAAGTTTTGGTCCATCAGCTTAGAGACATCAGGATCTCTGATGGTATGTAAGTTGCGTTCATTCTGAATTGAAAATCAAAGTTTGGGTTACAGTGCTTCAGTAGTGAGGATTGTGGAAGTCTCATACGGAATCTAATAAAGCAAAACCTCAATACTGAGGATGCCATAGGATCGGGTAATTTTAGAACATGGAACACCTTGCCCCTAAAATGGTCTATAATGTCTACTATTTTATGAACTTGGTCAGACTGCATCTTTGTCCCTATGAAAGTAATGTCACTTTTCCTGATTGATGCTGAGGTCTAGATCATTCAGATGTTTGACCATGTTATCAATGTGATGTCATAGGGCCACAACCAGTCATATAAGGGCCACAATCAGCCAAGATGAATAACCCACTGTGCTTGTGGTGAAGACTCTCAGGGCTGCTGAGAGGCTGACTGGGAGCACCAAGTACTGAAAGCAATCCATTCCCAGAGCATGTCTGAGCTATTTCTGATTCAAGAGAACCTGGCAAATGTGATATCCTGGCAAAAGTAGATATCTTTCAAGACTGTTGTTGCAAACCAATTGTACTCTCTCAAGGGGGGGAAGATTAGCCACAGTCATCATCTGAAAATGTTTTGTAGTGGTACAGGCACTGGCACCTTGATGGTACAAAATGGGATAATTCCTCTATCCTTCTTTGGTACTGTGAATTATCAAGAATAATACTGATGGAACTAGTAGGTCTTGGTACTGGTTCTGTAGCACCTTTACCCTTCCTGGATCAGGAACTCTGAGGGTGGACTCAAAGCACTTTTTAGTGGATGACAGTCCAATTCAATACAATAGTGTGAGAAAGTGGACAGGGGAGAGGATATCCCTGTTAGGGCGCCTTCTTCCCACTGGGAAGCCAGAAATGGTGTTTGAAAGATTTGTGGACCCCGAAGAGGTGAAGAGCTGATTGTTGAAAGTCATGGAACTAAGAATAAAACAGTGGAGTTAAAAGAAGAAAAAGTGTATCTTTCTGTTATTGGGGGTGTAGGTCATATTGGGGTGTTAGGGGAACCCCTCACAATTAGCTCTTCTAGAGTGAAGACCCATCAATTGAGTTATATTATTCCAGCCTTGAAGATGTTGAGGAAACCTGGTACCAAAGATGACAGGCTTGGCATGTTGTTGTTGCTTAGTTGTCAAGTTGTGTCTGACTGTAACACACACCCAGCTCCTCTGTTTGTTTTCCCTAACAGACAGATTTGCCTTTGGGCATGACTGTTCCTTTTCTCCCTAATTACGCTGCCACCAGAGGATTACTTCCTCAATTACCAACTATGAACACAGAATCACTGCTGTTAAATATAATAATGTTTATTTAAAGATTAACAGGTGATACACACAACAAAAATCATGGATGGTATTGTAGTTGCAATTCATTAAACTTCTTTTGATTTACACATATGTTGGTTCATTTATATTCGTTTTCAGTCACAGTGTAACTGTTTATTTAATTCTTATAACTTTCACTTCTTTCAGTTCTCCCATACATTAATTTTCCAAGTGTTCTCTTTTAAATCCTATCTTCCCTGTCTATCTATCTCTCCATATATCCCTATCCTCCTTCTCTCTAACTCTTCCCTTGTCCTAACTTTTCATAATTGTCCACCCTAACTGATTCCAACTGTCCTTCCTTGTTTCCTTCTCCTTCTTGGTTCCACCCTCCTGTCCTATCATTGGCGCCCACATCAGGGTTCTAATGTGATGGACAGGCGTGACATTTGGACTGTCACAGAGACAATATATAGCCTTGTCGTACTCCTTTCCCAATTTTGAACCAATCAGTTGTTCCATATCCAGTTCTAACTGTTGCTTCCTGTCCCACGTATAGGTTTCTCAGGAGATAGATAAGGTGGTCAGGCACTCCCATTACTTTCAGGACTTGCCATAGTTTGTTGTGGTCCACACAGTCAAAGGCTTTTGCATAGTCAATGAAGCAGAAGTAGATGTTTTTCTGGAACTCTCTGCTTTCTCCATAATCCAATGCTTCTTAGCAATTTTGTCTCGAGTTCCTCTGCCCCTTCGAAATCCCGCTTGTACTTCTGGGAGTTCTCGGTCCACATACTGCTGAAGCCCACCTTGTAGGATATTGACCATAACCTTGCTAGCGTGTGAAATTAGTGCAATTGTATGGTGGTTGGATCATTCTTTGGCACTGCTGTTCTTTGGGATTGGGATGTAGACTGATCTTTTCCAATCCTCTGGCCACTGCTGAGTTTTCAAAACTTGCTGGCATATTAAGTGTAGCACCTTAACAGTGTTATCTTTTAAGATTTTAAATAGTTCAACTGGAATGCCATCACCTCCACTGGCCTTGTTGTTAGCCATGCTTTCTAAGGCCCACTTGACTTCACTCTCCAGGATGTCTGGCTCCAGGTCAGCAGCCTCATTACCTGGGTTGTCCAGGATATCCAAATCTTTCTGGTATAAGTCCTTTGTGTATTCTTACCACCTCTTCTTGATGTCTTTTGCTTCTGTGAAGTCCCTCCCATTTTTGTCCTTATCATGTCCATCTTTGCACAAAATGTTCCTTTAATATCTCCTATTTTCTTAAACAGATCTCTGGTTTTTCCCTTTCTATTTTTTTCCTCTATTTCTTTGCATTGTTAATTTAAGAAGGCCCTCTTGTCCCTCCTTGCTATTCTTTGGAAGTCTGCATTCAGTTTTTTGAAACTTTCCTTATTTCCCTTGTATTTTGTTTCCCTTCTCTTCTCCGCTATTTGTAAGGCCTCGGTGGACAACCACTTTGCTTTCTGGCACTTCCTTTTCTTTGGGATAGTTTTTGTTGCTGCCTCCTGTACAGTGTTATTAGCCTCTATCCAAAATTCTTCAGGCACTCTGTCCACTACATCTAGTTCCTTAAATCTGTTCTTCACTTCCACTGTGTATTCATAAGGGATTTGGTTTAGATTATACCCAACTAGCTCAGTGGTTTTACCTACTTTCTTCAGTTTAAGCTTGAATTTTGTTATAAGAAGCTGATGATCAGAGCCACAATCAGCTCCAGGTCTTGTTTTTGCTGATTGTATAGAGCTTCTCCATCTTTGGCTGCAGAGAACATAATCAATCTGATTTCGGTATTGCCCGTCTGGTGATGTCCATGTGTAGAGTCACCTCTTGTGTTGTTGGAAAAGAGTGTTTGTGATGACCAGCTTGTTCTCTTGACAAAACTCTATTAGCCTTTGCCCTGGTTCATTTTGAACTCCAAGGCCAAACTTACCTGTTGTTCCTTTTATCTTTTGACTCCCTACTTTAGCATTCCAGTCCCCTAGAATAAGAAGAACATCTTTCTTTGGTGTCAGTTCTAGAAGGTGTTGTAAGTCTTCATAGAATTGGTCAGTTTCAGCCTCTTCAGGTGGTTGGTGCATAAACTTGGATTACTGTGATGTCACAGTACAACTCAATGTCATTTAGCTCCCTTAACAACAGAGGTGGTTTTCATGGTAAACTTCAGATAGCAATATGGGCAGTCCTGTCAAAATGGTCTCTTTTCCTCTCCAGAATGCCATTTGCAGGTGGTGGTGAACATGGGTGTCAAAGCCTTCAAGAAGATATCCATACTGGTGTGCGCCCAAGTATGTACTCAGAAGCCTATGGCTCAGTTGGCAGAGCTAAAAGTCCCTCTTCTTGAATCTCACCATCCAATACTGAGACCAAGGAAGACCTTGTGAGAGAGATCTCAAAGATGACCTGAGGAGGTAATGTTGCTCCATCAAAATTTCCTTTGGTGGTATGGAGGGAGTTTTTACACCTAGTCTGATCAAATTGCTCTGGCAGTTATCTTTAAATGCCTCTCTTTCATTTAATTTCAATTTATTTTTATACCCTATATTTCTCCTGAAGAGGACCTGAGATAGCTTACAGTATTAAAACAAACAATATTAAAAGCTAAAAATACTAAATAATAAACAAAAATATGACAAATAATCTCGGGGCCAGGGATTTCCCTCCTATACTCAACACACATTTTAAAGAAAATAGCCAGAGCCAAGTGGCCTGAGTGAGAAACAAAGTTCTACTGTGTGTTTTCTTTTAAAGGAATAACAACAATAACAATTATATGAATAAACTATCACAAAAAATTAAAACAGTCTCTATTGATCTGAAGCAGTTGCTCTCAAGAAGGATAACTAAGGGTGTCGTTTCTGTGGCAGACAAAATGAAACTGAAGGAAGAGGCGCTGGAGCATGCGTTGTAAAGTGTGGAGCAGGAGCAACGTTCAAAAACACTCCGTCTCGAGGATCCAAAAGGGACATTCTGTGCAGGCACAGACCCATCAATGTGGGATGCACAGAGACCATGATAAAGAATCTATCTTTCTGTTTACCCATCTGTCTGAATATTTGCTTCAGTACATTACGTGAACATGCATGTGTGCGTGCATGCATGCATCCATGTGTATGACACAGGATGTGCAACTCTTCCCTGCACTTTCACTACCAATGGAAACTGCCAAGACTACCTTAATCTGAAGGAAGTCATCTTAAACAGAGATTTTCCAGCATAAATAAATGTATGCAGAATTTGTGCATGTAAAAAGTACCTTGCATGCAGGACAATATTTGGGTGAGTCAAGTTTTAAAGGTAGAGCCATGAAAAGCTGATGTAAGACAGGGTTTAGACAGGTGTTTTACTCTCCAGGCCCAGCTTGGCAAAACACTCTGCTAAAAGTTCTGATAATCAATGGTTAATGATAGGCATGCAATTAACAGCTGCCAGGAATCAGACAAACAGCATCAAGCACTTGGCAAAATGGAGCCACTGAAAGCTTTCTTGTTTCATGGAAACTTTTAAAGTCAGTAACTCCAGTTCAGAAAGCAGAGAAACTGCTTTCGAAAATTGAAAACTGTGATTCTTTGTGTTCTTGAGGACCACCCGAACTGATACATTGTGTCTATCTCACATTCCCTACCCTTACCTTTTCTCCATCATGTCCGGGAGGACCAGGCAGGCCAATTTCACCCTAGAATTCAAAAACCAAAAAAGAAGGTGGGAAAATATGAAGAGCTGTTTCACCTGTTTGTCTATATATCAAGCTTTGGAGTTGGCATATACTCTAGAAACAGAAGGAATGTTCCGTTGATAGTGGTTTGATTGGCCAAGGATGACACTTGAAGCTCGGTGGGATCAATGAGGGAACAGAAATGCTTAAGAGATTGGGGTTCTATAGCAAGCAAGCATTTGAATGGTTGCTGATAACTGTAACCAACTCCAGTGCTAAGGTATGGGGACAACTGAATTGCACTCCTCTCCTTAGAGTGTGCCACACAGTACTTTTATGATTACACCTGTAACAGCATAATGTTCCTGTTAAATAATTTCTGTGTAGCTCATAGGTTGCAACATGGAAATATAGTACGACTGAGATATCCATGGGGATCAGTTCCAAGCCCTGCCCCTGTGGATGTTGGAAACAGTGGATAAACAAACTGCATACTTCTAGTTTCTTTGGTGTCCCTGCATGGTTGAGAGGGGGTGCCTTTGTCCAGTCTTGGCAAAGGACTGAGTTTCCTAACCTCCTGTTCGCAAGGGAGGCTTCTCTGAAACCGGCAACTGTCCCCCTTTCCTGCAAATATGGCTTCTCCATTTCACCAGAAGCTGCTTCCCTACAAGACATCAGGCCATGAGTGCATTTCCAGTAAGCCACTGGTATAAAGCATAGTCTCTGGTTCAATCTAATGGCAAGTCCTGGTAATACACTGTACCTTGGGCATGTATATTTCTAGGTTTTAATTATTTTACATTTTTTCAGGCAGTGGATAAGTGAAACTATGGGTACTGATCCAGTGGAAACAGTAGTTCTATTGGACATGATGTTTACATTCCTAAATGCAGCAAGAGAGAATGCCTGTTCCTGCTCATTTTGCCCTCTTCCTCCACCTGTTTTGTGGTATACCTGGAGTCTGCTTGTTACAGCAAGTAGAAGAGAGCATGGGTGACAGAATCAGGTAGGATCATGGGACTAAAATGTCTCTTGCTGCTTGGGGAAATCACAAAATAAAAACCTGGAAAACATATTTGCATCACAATGGTGATGTTGTAAAGCTACCATTTCATGGTACATTTGAAAAAGGAAATTCAAAACCTTTCCCAGGATAAGAATAAGAGTGAGCAAAAGCTTCCTCTTTCCTCCAGCTGAGTTTTAGTGTCTAGCACATCCATCCAAATGTGAATGGGATGTAACTAAAAGAGTTAATTAAACACATCCTTTAGTGTTGTGTTTCCTTCATGACCCCTGGGGATGAAGTAAATGCTTATCTCTGTTGGCTATAGTATAGACCATGAATTAAAAAAAAACATTATTTAAAATGAATGTTAGAGATGGGTTCATGAAAATATTATGGGGTTCTTTTGGTTATTTTCCTGAGCTGAATTAATTTGATAACCAAGTGGTGCTGTGTACCCACTGAGCATTGGGGATAAAAAAACCTGTAATTTTCACAAAAGCCTTTAGAATGAAGCCAATTGAAAAAGTCACTTATTTTAGCTACAATTTAAGGACATTTTTCAGTCTGTTGTTCATGGATCATTTTCACCACTGATAGATTGACAAAGGAAGCTTGAAGCTTGGCGGAATAAATGAGAGAAATGTCTAATCTAGGAAAGGGCTAGAAATGGAAAAATGGTATTCCC